>NC_079320.1:59452429-59755459 GCF_029931775.1 Euleptes europaea
GGAGATGCCGGGGATTGAACCTGGGACCTTCTGCATTCCAAGCTGATGCTCTACCTCTGAGCCACAGTCATATTTTATTTTGGGGGAGACACATGTCATCATGTGAGCTCTGGCCTGCTGTATGATACACAGACAAGGAAGAGGTTTGCCTTTCAATCTGTAAAGAACTGGGCATCAGTCATCTTACCTTTCGATGAAACATCTCTGGATTTCTCAGGTGTGATTGCCTTCTACCCTCCAATTCTTGGCTTAAACTCTTAGTAAGGTAGGAATGCATGTGGCGCTATGGGCAAAGCAAAGCAGATGTGTTAGGAGCAGTGCTTTCCAACTCTTCTGAAAACGAGGAAAGACAAATAATCACCTACCTTTAAGTGTGTCCTGACTTGCAAGTCCGTTTCTTCACTTACTTTCATATATGGTATATGCCAATGACATCTTTGTTTCTAGAGGTAATTTGATAAATAAATTAAAAGCAATTCCTTATCAGTAAACTTTTTCAATACTTTGTTCTAAGCGGCTGCTGTGATAAGAAAGTTTCCTTAGTGCAAATTTGGGATTGGATCCAGCCCGCTTTTTTTGTTCAATCTCACCCAATTCTTCTCCTTATGACAGCACCTTCCTGTTGGAAGTGAAGGACTTTGTGCTGTCTTTTAACCTCAGACTCCAGAGGGGGACAAGACTAGTGAGTCAGAGGGATAGAGGGGACAAGACACTGGGTCATCCTTTCTCTACTGCTCTGAACTATCCCTTTGATGTGTAGATTGCTACTCTTAGGGAAACTTCCTTCCTTCCTGTTTCTTCCTCACCTCCTCACACACACTGGCACCTCTTCTCCATCTTGCCACCATGAGGGAAGGACGCAAGTCCTGGCTCTCCCTCCCTCCCTCCATCCTAGTTAGTTAGAATAGATAGGGAACTATATTTTACTTTATCCCATCCAGAAACTGATTTCCTACAATAAATGAAGTATATTAGTTAAATAGACAAAAGGCTCCTAGCAATTTTGTTCCTGGCACACACAGTGGTTTGGATGAGCTTCTCCTGCGCCCAATAGCCTTTGTGCACTCTGCTAATTTAACAAGGATTTGGGCATAACGAAGCCCTCATAATCCAACACTTCCTCCCACATTGCTTTTGTCCATGCAGGTCCCATGATCCACAGCATAGTATTCTTGGTGGTCAAAGAGGACTCAATTCTCTCTTCTTCACCTTTGGAAAACTGATTGGATCCAGCCCTCAGACTGCTGCCTCTGCCCAAACCTGGCATTACGAGCCTTTTCATAATGCCCGTCTGGTGCAAATTCAGTTGTTGTTTTCCTTTCAGACTGTCCTCCTACTTCCTAGCAACCGTGAAGTAATTATAGAGCCTTTTCGAATGGCTATGTGACATCACCACTGAGGAAAATTAGTTCACAGGGGAGAGGGATATGGCCTGATTGCCCTCACTAATAATCAGCTTGGTTTACCCTTCATAACATCACCACCTAGGCAAACGCAGATTGCCATGTGGTGATGTTGCTGTTATTTGGATGAAAAAGGAAGACTTGGAAAGTAGAAAATGGCCCTAAAGCAGCAACCAGTTCATGCTGCGAACGTCAGTGGACAGGCATCAAAACTCCAAGCTTTCGGGGAACTTTCAGGACAATTTATGAGCTCTCCAAAAGTTCCTTTCTCCCACCAAAAATTTGAAGAGCGTTTTGCTGAAGTCTTAATTGCACACTTTTGCTGATACAGATATGTGTTGAGTGTCCAGTTTGTGCAAGTTTACTTGTAGTGACAGTTGTATTTAAAACACTGAAATTAACATAAATTATAAATTTAATTCATGAAGATGAGATTTTCATGCTGAGAATTCTTAATTAGGAATAATCAATGCTTCCCTTTATGAAACAAAAAAGATGATTGGTTCTTCTTGAAATTACTTCTGTAAATAAGGTTATGGCGCAACTAGGTTGCACCAAATAAAGATTGGATTTGTAGTAAATCCACATTATCCTCGCTGCTTACTTAATCCTTTATTTATTTTATAAATTTTTATTATTTTTTATAATAAAAATAAAAACATACAAATACAAAGAAAAAGAAAATACAAAAGAGCACTTACACATCAGTTAAAATTGCTTAATGTAGTAATAAGTTACCAAGTTCACAGTGCCCTAAAAAACCACCACCCACCTTAATACAGTGTCCCATCACCACGATGAACTTCCGGAGAAGTGTTATGACAGTTTTAAAAATAAGTATAATAATAACATTATAAAAAATCTTAACCACTTATCTGTAACTCATTAACTAAATTAGTAAAATTCTTTTTTGCCAGTTTGTCCCAAAATGCGACGGCCTTTGACCATGTTTTCTTGAATTCTTCCATATCCTTCCCATGTAGGGAGTCTGTTAATTTGGCCATCCGCATATACATCCATAGTTTCTCTCTCCAGTCAATAATTGAAGGTTTATTTACTTGCTTCCAGGTTTTAGCTATTGTAATTCTTGCTGCTGCAAAACTATATTGACATATGACTCTATCACTTCTATCCATTTTATCTTTAGGTATTCCCAATAGACAAAAGGATGGGTCTTTTTTTACTTTAAAGTTAATCAAATTATTAGTTTCATGTAATACTTTTCTCCAAAATCCTTTTATTTTTTTACACATCCACCATGCATGCATAAATGTTCCTTTTTCATTTCTACATTTCCAACATAGATCTGAATCTCCTTTTTTCATTTTACTTATCATAACAGGGGTAATATACCATCTATAAAACATTTTATATAGATTCTCTCTTATTTCATTAGTAATTGTAAATTTATATTCTTTTTTTCACAATTTCCCACATATTTCCAAATCAATATTATATCCTAACTCCTTCATCCATTTCACCATGACTGGTTTAATCCTTTCTTGTTCTAGATTCACTTCAATTAATAGTTTATAAATCCGTCCTATCAATCCTTTATTTCCCTTATTTAATATAATTTCTAATTTGGATTTATTTTAATTAAATCCCTTCAGCTTATCTTTATTAAATATATCTTTTAATTTATAATACATAAACCAATCTTTTATTTTAAGCTCTTCTCTACTCTTCAACAACCAAAACCCTTCCCTACACTCTGTAATCTCTCTATAAATATCCATATCTAAATTTAATTGTATACCTCTCTTCATAAAAGCTTCTAGTGGATTAATCCAACCTGTGGTTTTATTTTCCAAAAATCCTTTATTTTTTCCAAATTCTAAATAAACCAACTATGATAACATGAGAATTAAATTATTTATTTACTTTCTCCTTCTCATACCATAAATATGTATGCCATCCAAAACATAAATTAAATCCTTCCATTTCTAAAAGTTTCGTATTCTCTAATAAAATCCAATTCTTTAACCAAATGAAACAAGCTGCTTCATAATACATTCTTAAATCGGGTAAACCCAAACCTCCTGTCTCCTTTAATTCAATTAAATTATTATAAGCTATTCTATGTCTTTCTTTTCCCCATAAAAAGTTTAAAATATCTTTCTTCCAACTTTTAATTAGTTTGTACTCCTTTTAAAATTGGTAAATTTTGAAACAAAAAAAGCATCTTGGGTAATATCTTCATTTTAATCACAGAGGTTCTACCCCATAGCGATAAAGGTATTTTTTCCCAATTTTTAAGATCTATTACAACTTGTTGCCATTGTTTAATATAATTATTTTGAAATAAATTAAGGTTGTTTGGGGATAACCAT
The DNA here is from genome assembly GCF_029931775.1 of Euleptes europaea. Taxonomy (NCBI): domain Eukaryota; kingdom Metazoa; phylum Chordata; class Lepidosauria; order Squamata; family Sphaerodactylidae; genus Euleptes; species Euleptes europaea. The sequence continues at coordinate 59,456,166 of NC_079320.1, forward strand.
ATGCCCAAATATTTTATTTTGTGTTTGATAGTGAAACCCGACTTTTTTATTAGTTCTTGTTGCTGTGAGAGAGTCATATTTTTAACCAATATTTTGAAATTCAAAAAGGTACTAGACAAGGCTGTCCTCTTTCTCCTTTATTGTTTATATTAGTGTTGGAAGTTTTATTGAAAAAGATTAGACAAACGGAAGATTTAAATGGATTTCAAACTGGGAGAAACCATTATACGATTAAAGCATACACAGATGACCTTGTATGTTTTTTGACTAATCCTAATGATCAAGTTGAAAATTGGAATTGGTTTATGGAAAACTTGCAGGTTTTAAAATAAATAAAAATAAAAATGCTTACTTAATCCTTGAGTCAAAAAAGGTAACTTAACCTAGTCCGTTTTGAACACATGTCTTTGTACAAACATTTCTGTGAATGCGAAATCTGTGGTGAGAAGAATAGTTCTTGGAGGTTTTTAGAGTATCTTTGACTGGTCAAGTAACTTAATGTCTAAAACAAAGAGAAATTTGTGGTAGAAAAATGAATTCCCTCCTCTAAAACCTAAACTATAATATTACAAAATGTTAGGCCATTAAAATGAACAATTTACCTAAAATCCCAATAACTTTTTAAACTACTGATATTGCTCTTAGGTTGGATCCTATGAATCCATTCTTATAGCAATGAAGCCTTCTTTTGGTTGAAGTCTGCTACTACACACCTTTTCCATTCCTTGCCTGCTACCACTCTGACTAGTGTACAAATAACTGAACTTTTCTTATTTTTAACAGAGAAATGAACCCCTTTCTACCGTATGGGCTTGTTGTCAGCTTAAAGCCTTATATTACCTACCTCAGTCATTCTTATGATTATCTACATTCTTTTGTGACCTTTCTGTAGCTGGTAAATATTATCAAATGGAGGCACTGTGTCAGTGTACCTAATTTCTTTTTGATTTCCCCACGAACACAATTAACTATCCCACTAGCCAGCCAAATATATGATGGTTTACCATAACAACATCATGTAGTATAATGATCATTCAAATACATTCAAATACATACAGTCATCCTATTCTCCAGTGACATGTTGTGAATAGGTGGTAAAGCACTTGTCTCTTTATAACCCTGCAGGGGGAAAAATACAACCTATAATTTTTGCAATACTATATTCACCTGAAATCAATATAAGTAATAATTTTCTTCATTGTTATAGAGCTAGAAAAAGCATGAATTAATATATCCCTAATGATATAATCTTTCTTCTTTGACTTTGTTTTATATCCTCATTTTCTTTACATTTGGATCGATTCAACTTTTTCACCCAGGCTCACCCATTTCCCCTCCTTATTACAGCTGTTGTCACACACATGTCTATGTAGGTCCCATGGTCCCTAGCATAGCCTTTTTGATAATCACTGAGAACCCCTTCCTCCCATTTTCACCAGTTCTTCCTAATAATAAATATGTATTAAAACAATAATGTACATAAAGGTAAAGGTAAAGGTCCCCTGTGCAAGCACTAGGTCATTCCTAACCCATGGGGTGACATCACATCCCGACGTTTTCTAGGCAGACTTTGTTTACGGAGTGGTTTGCCAGTGCCTTCCCCAGTCATCTTCCCTTTACCCCCAGCAAGCTGGGTCCTCATTTCACCGACCTCGGAAGGATGGAAGGCTGAGTCAACCTTGAGCCGGCTACCTGAAACCAACTTCCGTTGGGATTGAACTCAGGTTGTGAGCAAAGCTTTGGACTGCAGTACTGCAGCTTACCACTCTGCGCCACGGGGCTCCTAATACATGAACAAAATTCTGTTTTAATAGGTTAAAAGATTCAATATGCACTTACGGTATGCAAAGACTTCTGAGGCAAATTCCTTTTTGTATAAGCTGTCCACATGGTTTTTGCACAACAGTCTAATATACAAACACAGAAAGTTTGTGTTTCACTTCCTCTTCAGTACTACCAGGATGATTTGGGCTTTCTCCCAAGTTAAGATGGCAGAGTTCCAAATATTTTTTCAGATCATCTTCATACAACTGCGTCTAAGAGAATAACTTTCATAATAAGAACAAGATCAGTGGAGGGTCACCCATCTCATTACAAGTACTCAAATAACTTAGCAGATCACAGGCCTCTATTATTTACATTTTCATGAGTTTCGTCTTCTAGAAGTAGAGCAGCTCTGGCATGCATTCACTGATAGCCTTGAAGCATCTCAGATGCTTCCATATAACAACTCCCCTAACCAAGTTACCTCTTCTTCTTTTCTCTTTTCTTTCTTCACCTCCTCTTGGCTCATAGAAGTGATGAGTTTACTGACTCCCAGGCAGCGCTAACCCATAGCAACGTCCAGTAGTAAAACCTGTTTGGATTGCTAAACAAGTTTTAGCCTCATTTGAAGAGCTGTTGACTGGAGCCTCAGCCCAAATGCTTGAAGAAACAAGTGAACAGAGAGTACATTGGCCAAATATAAATGTGGACATTACTTGCTGTTGGGTCTTACAGTAAGATGCTCAACAAATTAGGAGGGAAATTCTGATCAGAGAGTCATTTTGGGGAGAAATCAACATTTGTTAGAGGATTGTATCTAATCAGCTTTTTTGCTTGTAATAAAAGGATAGGTCCCCTTTGGCTTCTAAAAAAGGCTTTGCTGGGGATCATGGGACCGAAATCCACAAAAGTCATGTGGAATGGGGTCAGATTGCCAATCTCCAGGCAGGACCTGAAGTTCTTCTGGAATTACAACTGATCTCCAAACTACAGAGATCAGTTCCCCTGGAGGAAATGGCAGCTTTATATATCCTCCCCTAAATCTCTTGGAGGAAGAGTGAGATAGAAATGTGACTGAATTCAGGCAGCTGCACTGAAACATCATTTGACATTATTTCTGCCCATACATTTTTTAAATTAAAGGAACACAGCTGGAAGACGGAAAGCTCTGCTACAAAACCACATCTAGGTAAAAATCGACATTGAATAAGAGCAGTTTGCGACCTATAAGCTGCAATGTGTTACAGCTCACTTACCTTTCAAGCATTCCCACAAGAGCGTAGTAAATCCAACTTCATGTGAAGCTGTATCAAGAAAGGAGGGGGGAAAGCAAGTCCTGCTTGTTTTTTCCTCCACAATTGGCCTATTCAGATAAATTGTCATGGTAACTAAACTTATACTCCACAGAAGCGAGTAACAAGCTTCCTCTCGCTTGGGAAAGCTACTGAATGAAAGCACATTTCTTCTGCAGTTCGTAGTCATTAAAGCTTCCCACATGAGCCCCTCTCCTGAAGTGCAGCAACATATCCAAGATATGTTTCTCCATATTTTATTACACTTTAAGTATGGATTAATTTCATTTGTTAGGTTTAAAAAAAACACATACAACATTTATGGGTTCATGCAACTATCGCTAGATTTTTGTCATAATGGATTTTTCCAGTTTGGAAGAGAAAATTGTACTGATTCTGCTCTCATTTTAAATGTGGTTAACATCTGAAGGTCAGAACACAATATGCAGGTGACATTAAAAATAGCCTTCAACTTGTGTTTCCTGTCCATTACTGTAACATTCCATTTAAATTATATCACAGGTTGATCCACAAGTATTTTAACCCATTCCCCATCTCTGCTTATGTGGATCAAGACCAGTCTGTCTTCCAGAAAAACCCAAGTATAAAATAGCAGAATGACTGATTTACAGTGCAATCTCAAGCAGGTCTGCTTAGAATCCTACTGGTCTACTCAGTGACATCCCAGGAGTGTTCTTAGGATCACACTGTTAGTCACAGGACCAACTATACTGTGATAGTTACTGTGATAGCACCCAGATTTTTATGAACAGGTATCCAGCTCAAGGCTTCTCCCTATCCTACCACTTCATCACCACTTTTAAAATCTTTTCAAGGACTTCCTATTGTCCATAACATCCTTAACGCATCATCATTGGTCTCCAGATCCACCTTAGACCGTCCTCACCAATGAGATTTCCCCTTATTTATGATCTGTAGATAGGATGTCATCGTATTAAGTTAAATTGGAAATAATTATTTTAAGTTATATGTTTTAATCTGATATTTATATTGTAAGGTATTGTAATTTATTACTGTTGGAAGCCACCCTGAGCCGGGCTTGGCTGGGAAAAGGCGGGATACGAAGGGAATAAAAAATAACTCCTTCCCTAGTCTTTGCTCTTTCCACTATTTGCCAACCAATCTGCTGGTGCTGTCCCAGCGTGGTGTAGTGGTTAAGAGCAGTGGTTTGGAGTGGTGGACTCTGATCAGTAGAACCAGGTTTGATTCCTCACTCCTCCACATGAGCAGCAAACACTAATCTGGTGAACCGGGTAGGTTTCCCCACTCCTACACACAAAGCCAGCTGGGTGACCTTGGTCTAGTCACAGTTCTCTCCAAACTTTCTCAGCCCCACCTACCTCACAGGGTGTCTGTTGTGTGTGCATTTTTAAATATAACTTATTTTAATAGAAGAGTTTTTAAATTATGTCTTGGAATTTTTTCTTTCAGGAGCTAGACTCATTATTCACTTTTCAGTATTTTATGTTTTAATGACCATAGTATATAGTTGTTGATACCACAAAACCTTATCCTAAAATTCTCATAATTTTATTAAAGGTTATGACAAAAGTGTGATAGCATATAAATAAATGTGACATAACCCTGGTTGTCATCATCACAACAAAAAGCAAACCTCTCACTCCAACCGTCCTTTCCCCCAGTTTCTAATGATTTCATTACTGCTTTAAAAAGCTACATATGTTTTAATACTGTTGCTACTGCAGAAAGCAGCAGATTAAGAAATGAATTTATGTAACACTATTGGATGTTTAAGTTTACAAATAAACAAACAATGACAAGACAATTGCCTCTCTTAACTCTGCATTGTTCAGGAGGGCATTCTTGTAAAAACAGCAAAAGCTGTGGTTCAACTCAGGAGGCGACTTTACTAGGTGACTAGTAAAAATAGATACTAGTCATGATGCATACCTATTCTCTCTAGTATCAGAAGAGCATGCCTATTATCTTAGGTGCTGTGGAACACAGGCAGGATGGTGCTGCTGCAGTTGTCTTGTTTGTGGGCTTCCTAGAGGCACCTGGTTGGCCACTGTGTGAACAGACTGCTGGACTTGATGGGCCTTGGTCTGATCCAGCAGGGCCTTTCTTATGTTCTTATGACTTTTGTTATGGATAAAGTCTTTCCTACACTGATTGTCTTATTGCCTTAAACAGAGAGGGTGGCAGTCATTCAGTCCCATGTCAGCCCAACTGCATTAATTTGCCTTACTAGGAATATCTGTTGTCAGATTCAAATGTCATCATATCTTGTAATTTGCTCACAGATGGCCTGATATTACTATACTTTGTAAGCCACTTACAGATTAACTGAAAAAGCAAACTATAAATGAAAGTAGTAAGATAAATGTCAAGAGGCATTACAATAAAATCATCACGGTTGATACTAGATGCAACAGTTCAATTTCAAGGCACCATAGCAACCTGGTAGCTAGGAACTGTTGAGCCTGTGCTTAGCTAGTTTGTTGGATTCATTGTATCCTAATTTGTATATAGGACCTCAGTGTAAATAAATACCAACACAGCTGGTAAATAGATATATATTTATTTTAAAAACCCCACATACACACTAAAAATATATGGCATTAAGGCATTTTGTGCTCTGTTACCATTTGTACAGTAGAGAACTTTCAGATACAAGACAGCACATCTATACACAATCCACCTGTGTGGTAGAGTGGTTGCGCACTCATTGATAACTAGAAGAAAACTGACTACCATTCATATTTTTCCAAGGGGGGGAAAACCCAAGCAGGATGTTGAGGAAACTAAAACAAACAGTCAGGAGAGCACTTAGAATTTGGTACGGTGCCCTTGACAGGAACAAGAAATAAGTATGAGTAGTATATTTTCTCAACTGAAAACTTACTTCTCCTCATTGTGTTTCTCCATAGAGTTTCGTAATTTAGTGTTATGTGACTGCTTCATATGAGGATTTGCTTTTCTGAGAAACTGGCTGGAATATGCATTGTCATTTACATCATACAGGGTGGATGCAGTTGCACATCATTAAATGCAACCCTCGAGATCCCCTCCCATATCTATCTGAGCAGTCTGGATTATTTTATTTTATTTATTCATTCGATTTCTATCCCGCCCTTTCCTGACCGAGTCAGGCTCAGGGCATTTTACAGCAGATTAACAATTTAAAACATATCAGTTACAGTTAAAAAAAACTCCTCAGTATTTATCTTAGCCTTGTGCTAAACTGTATGCTGCAAAAGGCACAATCCCTTTCTGCTCTACATAGAGCAAGATGCAAAATCTGCACGTAACCATGGTCGAAAGTTAACAGCTAATTCTCAGAAATCTATGGAGGGATGCTAAAAGATTCAGAAATGGAAGGATGGATTTTTAAAAAGGTCACTGACAGCGCAATCCGATAACCAATTTATGGTTGCTCAGTGGGGTATTAATCCATTTCTGCTAGCAAAGCCTAAAGATATACTAGCACAGAGGAATTATGGCAGTACACCGGCTGGACACTAACAACAGCAGAGGAGAAAGATGGAAGGAGACAGCGGGATGGCAAGGGAGGAACAGGCCTTAGTAAGAATCTTCTGCTGTCTGACTAATATTACCAAAGGAACCAGCATAATTTTACATCAGCAAAAGAGGTGGCATAGATAAAAACACTCACTCTGGAGTCAATAGAAAACCCCTGAAAACCATACCCCTCCATTCCAGCAGCTACATTAGAGAACAGGATTTCCACTTATTCTATAGCCAATCACAGTATACTATGTATGCTGTATAAAAGCCCCAACCAGGAAACATTGATCTTGTCTATCAAGACACGGAGTATCACTTCTGCCTCTGCATGCAGAGAACCATGGACATAAAAAATGGAAACTTGGAGATTGTAGCTCTGATGATTCTGCAAAAGAACCCAAGGGAGCATCACCGGGAATCTCAACTCCTTCCTAGCAACGGGAAAATGCTAGAATGCACCCCAAAGTTTAGCTTTTGACTCCCAAACATATCCCTTTACTCAACAGGCTATCAAGAGAGGCACACAGAGCACTTGACCAATACAGGCCTCAGGATCAGGGCTGTCTTAACGCATGGGCACACTGGGCAGTTGCCCGGGGGTCCCACGAGCATAGGGTCCCCATGCTAATCTACCATATGTATGTTGTGACTTGCTGTCAATGAATAAATAAATACTATCCTAAACTATAAATATTTGTTATTGGAAAATGCATATTTAGCATGTGCTTTACTAAAGATACCGTAATGAACCATATTAATGTTAATTGTAACATAAAAAATCAGCTTCGCAGCCCAATGGGGCAGCAGTGTTTGAACTGGCTTTCGCTCATGTGTATGGACAATTACACCCTGAAGACCATTGACTTCAAGCCAAGCATAAAGCAATCCTCTGCAAAGAAATTTCAGAAATGTTTGTGTAGAATACTTGATTAATAATAAGTAATTCATAGTAATTTCATTCTGTGCCACCTTCGTCTGTATGATTTACCAATTTAGTATCATTTATGTTGAAATTTTTGTATTTTTCAAGGCTCGTGTTATATTGTTCAAATGTTTGCATTGAGTAGTCTTTGCTGTACAGCATGTTTTTAAAATTTTAAACACTGATTTTGTTGGAAGTACCAATAAATATATCTTTCATTTTATCAACCATTTACATTTTTATTCCTGTGAGCGGTTGTGTAGGTAGGGTAGTATAGGTAGGTAGTGCGCTGCTTTGCGCGGGGCCCTGCTCAGGATATCTCCCACACCCCGTAATATGTGGCAACTATATGTTTAGCTATCCACCCTCATTCAACAGTTTATAGCAGTGTCTTTCACCAGGTAAATATGCACTATGCTGATGGGAGGGAGTGTTGATCCCCATGTTCAAATTCTGACCATATACTAGTGAATGCTGTGAGGAGGCCATTGTGCACCACCCATTTTTACTGCTGGCCAAACACTCATGAGATATTTTCTTGCAGGATTAAAAACCAGGGCAGGGATAGACTACAGCTGCAGACAAAATTCCATTGAAATTTCCTAGAAGAGAAGGGTGATATTACTTGAATTACCAAGAGGTTGGCCAGAGGTAGCCCTCAGGGAGATCACCAGTGGGTGAGTGTGGCTGGACCATGAGAAATGGAAGGTCACCTAGAGATAACGGCATTCATTCTCTATCACTTGCTTACCAACCCCTGATAACCATCTAATCATACTAAATGTCCAGTTGTACTTTTGTGAGGTTGGCGCCTTTTTTGTTCCCCTGAAAAGAGTAGGACAGCTAGTAATGCAACAGACGATAGAGAGACAACAGCAGCACCTAAGTTTCAAAGGTCCAGGAATCCTGTGTACACCCAAAACATTGGCAGTCCTATTCTTTTGTGATGCTCCTTGAGGTGTGTTGAGCGGCTTCCGTTCTTAAGATTCTCCACACACTTTCCAGTTATCCATCTCCGCTGTTTTCATGATGGAGCAATGGGAGAGGACTGAAGGGTCCCCACCACAACAACTGAGGGTCATGACATTGGCCAAGTCATGTGAGAGGAGCACCAGCAAGGATAATAACATGGCCTTTGTCAAGAGTACCCTGTAATAGGGCTACAAAACACATTTTAAAAATATTATAAAATCACTATTGAAACCAATTATAGATAACTCCCACATTTTGTATATTTTAGTCCCAATGCTTGATGAGAAAATCTTGCAGCTGCAATTGTGTTAAAGTAATTGTGCAGGAATTAAATATCAAGTTACACAAAGCAGCCTGCCCCTCTTCAGAAAACCCCCCAGCAGTTAATAAAAATAAAACTCATGTTAAGAGGTCTGATTTATTTTTAAGCAGGTAGTTCTAAATGAACTATCTTCTCTTAGAATCATCTAACGATCTAGCTAGCACATAACCACCAGACATTTTCATGATCCTTTCAATAAAGCGTATAACAATATGAATTAAATATTGTTCTCTTTAGAGTCATTATAGTTCTAATCCAAATAGAACCACACCAGCTTCAGAGTATCTTCTTTAAAGGCAAACCGTGATGCGAAGAAAGTGATGAATACATGGAAAAAAATGTCCTTCTGGCTGAGCACACCTTTGCACATTTAAATTCCGGAATGAACTGTCATTTTATAAAATATCAGTGGGGGAGAATTACGGAAATTGTCTCCAGATCACGCTGTAATAAAGTTGATGTTTTCCTATATCAAAGTTTTCTTATTCATCATCCTTGAAGCCTGTTTTGCTTAGCTGTAAAAAAAAAAAAAAAAGACAAAAATGCTCAGTGTTTACTATTCTTGTAGGTTTCAATCTGGAGACATTAAAGGGCACTTAAGACTCATTGAAGGCACTGGGGCAATTTCATTGCATCCAGCTTTCCCCACTGCTTTCAAACAGACTTAAGCACAACTTTTTTCTACACTGGGCCCTTACTGCATTGAATAAGAACAAGATTTTTTAATATTTTAAATATATTTAGCTTCTAATAGATTCAGAAGAACGAGCCCTGTATCCTGATTTTATAGATCTACATAGGTTTGACATCAGCATGTCCATATTAGCTTCCTATAGTTCACTAGTCCATTTCTGATTTTCCACTCAGCCATTATAAACATCAGTATAGTAAGCTCTGCAATGACTGAAAAATCATAAATGATTCACAATTTAGCTGAGCCCCAGCCCCTCAGCCCTGCTTACGTTACACTATTACTTAGCGTCTTAGCCCAATTCTGTGCTTGTACAATAGGTTTGTGAGGCAGCAGCCAGCAATGGTTGCAATTGCCAACATATAGTGGTACAGAATTATGTCCTGAATTGGCTCACTATGGTGCAACTATGGTGTGTCACATCCAAAACGTGCATTCACCATGTACTGGTTAACAGGATTGTCCTCTTTAGCTGAGCAACGGTCTTTGCTGTTCCCATATAAGATATGTATAGATAAAATTCAAAGGTGCAGCCATCTAGTTTTGGACACCTCTTTATATACCCAGAAGACTTGATTTTTAAAAAGGGTACCAGTGATCCAGATAATTTTTCAAATTACTTGTAGGGCAGCTATTTTTGTTGTTACAAAAATCACTGATAGAAAATGAAAACATATTTCTTGCCCTCAAACTAATAATGTTTGCTATTACATACACCAATTACTTTTTTGTGCCAACTTCTCCTTACTGCCTCTGCCCACAGGAACATGAGGGCTGTGTTGGCCTGTCTGAGGGGACATGATTACATAAGCTATTTCTTTTGATATCAAAACTATGTAGATTTATAAATTCAGAGTGCAAGGCTTGCAGATTTAGTTCAAAATAGCTCCAATAATCACTCTCCTTGAAATTCAGCGCAGTGGGTGGTAGGCTGGTTGGGTGATTACTGCTTGTAAATTTGTTAAGCTCACTTGCGGATGAACTTGATTTAAGTCAATAGGATTTGTTTAAAGTAAATGTGTTTTGGAACCGGATGTAAGATGCCTTAAAAACAGGTCAGAGAAAAAATAACGAGTGTCCAAATATCCTTGCTTGGAATCAAAAATCTTTCAACATTGGCACAAATACGTTTCAGAAATATTGAAATACTTACATGCTAGTTAAATGCAAGAAGTGAATCCAAACGTCATTTATGTCCAAAATGGTTATGAAGGGAGGGGGGGGGAGAAAAGGGAGAGAGAGAGAGAGAGAGAGAGAAAGAGAAGGATTAGATACTGCCAAAGTCATCAGATATTGTATGGTTCAAACATATTTAACTGTCAGTCATGTTACCTTGATTACATCAACCCAATTCCATCCTCGAGGAAGTTCTCCTTTGTGATCTATCCAAGACAAAACAACACCCAGAAGTTGCTCATTTTCAATTTAAAGTCTATCTGCAAGTTATACAAGACTTTAAAATTTATATATAATTTTAATCTGAAAGAAATTATGGTGGATATTATTCAAACCTGTTTTATCTGCTAGCTTCCGTTTTTGTGTTTTGGACAATTGTTCCTTTTTCTCTTTTTTCTTACTTGGTTGGGCTGTATCAGGATGGCCAGCTGAGATGCAGTTGTTTAATGCTGTCTAAAAAAAGTAATTACTAGCAGGTTCATAATCTCATTATGTGGCTAAGTAGTATTTTAATCACTGCTTATCATTGAACTAAGTTTCCAAGCAAGCAGTCCTAAGCAGGTCTACTCAAAATTCCACTATAGTCTATTCAATGGGGCTTAATCCCAGGAAAGTGTTTTTAGGATTGTGCTGAAAATATTTCTGAATGAAGTGGCCAAACTATTCTAACCAGAGATCAATATACTATTTAATAGCAAGTATGATTCTTCAGAAGTTTTTGGCAACAGTATCCAATAGTATTCTGTTTGTACCTAATTTATCAAAGAAATATGAAGTATTTGCAGTGTCTGCAGTTCTTGCAGTGGAATACAGCATCAGTTTATTAACATTTTGAGACAGATGAAACAAAGCTATAAGCTTACCACAGTATTAATGGGTTGATTTTCCATGAACAGCTCTCTGTTATCTTTGGCATATTCAAAAATTGTATAGGTCATTGAGGTTCCAAGGTTAACTTCAACTTCTTCCTTTAATTTATTCAATATACTTCGTTTTATGGCTGAGGATCTAGGAAAGATCACAGAACTCCCTTCCAGGGTGAGGTGGAAAACAGTTTTAGTTAGAAAGAATAACATCTGTGAAATAATGGAATACTTACATTGCATTATTAAAGAACGCATCCATAGATATGGCTGGAGCTGTCTGTGGATATGTTTCTGGCCAAGATAGTTCTATTAAGAAGGCTTTAGGATCTCCATTATCACCTATCTGAAGAATATTTAAAAATCATGATTGTACAGGGATCTCAATAGCTTTTTGTTACCAATAAAATAAATACTGAAAAGTTTTATAACTGGAGATTGTTTCTTATATCAATCAGTAAAAATCTAATATTTATGTATAGTAATCTATAAAATTACAAAAGGACATTTGTATCACAGGCAACTTTTCACATCAGTTTAAAGAATTGATTTCTTAACTCTGGGTACATTGTTAATAAATATCACTCTAGGCTCTATCTGGCAAATTTCACAGCCAGTCCTCTGAAAACAAAAGTGGCCAGTTTCAAAAATTTTGAGAATCAAGTCCTAAATTTAAATGCACTTTTCATGTACTCAATATTTACACAATCATATTAGGACAATGTACTGCAGTCCCGGTAAGACTAATTTCTGAACCAATTAAGCGAGTTGATGCAGCTCTCAAATTCACAGAGACGCTTGCACCCCGTCTCTTTTTAAAAAGCAACATAGCATGATACCCAGTATCAATCTGAGCTTGCTCTACATCCAATATACAAATGAACTGTACTGTGCCAGGTCAGAAGTTACTTTCTGTTCATGTCTCAGACCAAGTTTAAAAACAAACATCTGCCCAGGCCCTTATAAGCCATGTTTGCTACTGACAAGGCCAGCTCACGGGCAACAGAAGCAAACTGACTGCTGAAGAAATTCATTAGCTCCTCCTGCTTAGTCTTTTTCTTTGGACACAACTACTGAAATAGCAGAGCCAAATTGATGTCTGTGCTCCTACTCATCAGTTTACAGTTGCTATATTTCTCTCAAAGTTATGAAGACTTTCCCCCACCCTAATAATTTGATCATTATGGATCTTGTTATTATAGAAATACATTGAAAGATACCCCTAATTAAACTATACATACTTCTTAGTAAAAATCAGGAGTTAATATTTCAAGTCAATATACATTTTTTCTTTTGTGATCAGAACTCCATGCAATCTCACCCTATATTGAAATGAAACAGGGCTAAGTTCCTTAAAACACTCATCACCTTCATAAATAGAACGTAATGCTTCTAGCTCCATCTGAAAGAAAGAACAATGAAGTGGTTAATATTTTTTAATTTGAACTAAAAATTGACACTCTTTTATGGCCAGGAAACTGCCACAAAGATAATAGAAAGTCAGTGACATACAGCCAGTAATGGTGTTCCCTTATTTTCACATACTGTACAGCTCATATTTTGTGCCATCCCTTGCACAGTACCTATGTATCAGTTTACTCTTCTTCAAGCTCATATTCATGGTACTTGAGAAACTATAGATAAGAGAATATTGAAGTTTAGGGGAAGGCTGTGGCTCAGTTTGTAGAGCAGGGGTGGGGAACCTTTTTTTCTGCCAAGGGCCATTTGGATATTTATAACATCATTCGCAGGCTGTGCGTTCTGGCCCTGCCCCCTTTAACCCCTCCATTGTCGCCACTTCCGCCCCCAGCCCTCTTGTAGCACAGAGGAAATACGTTTCTCCACAGCCCAGGTGGGAAAGGGTTAACACAGTTTCTTGGGCGGTCCTAGCAGCTCCATAGCTAACGACTCTTCTGCAAGGGGGAAAAAAGGTTCCTTTTCTCGGCAAAACAAACTCACGTCCAGCTTGAATTGAGGCTATTCCTGTTTGCGGGAGGGGGCGGATCGCCAGTCTTAGATCCTTCTGAACTAGAGATCTGCCAGGACCCACGAAGGGCCAGACCAGATGATTTCGCGGGCCTTAAACGGCCCCCGGGCCTGACGTTCCCCACGTCTGTTGTAGAGCATCTTCTTGGCATGCAGAAGGTCCCAGGTTCAATTCCCAGCATCTCCAGTTAAAGGGACTAGGCAAGTAGGTGATGCGAAAGATCCCTGCCTGAGACCCTGGAGAGCCACTGCCTGTCTGAGTAGACAATACTGACTTTGATGGACCAAGGGTCTGATTCAGTATAAGGTCATGTGTTCATGTGATGTTTATAACCAAAGGAAGTGATCAGATATGTAGTTCATTAGACATGAAATGATAAAACAAACAAACAGCACACTTGGTAGGTACTATCAATTAGGAAAGTAATCCACATCCCACTGTAGTCATTGTCATTGATTTTAAAGGCTCTAGGTTGAACTATAACATTGCTTTTTTATTTCAAAGATGCATTTAAAAATCCAGTTATTTAAAGAGCATCACTTTCACTCTAACTCGTTCTAGGTCTTATTGCCAACATAGACTCATTTAAAGCTTGTCACTGATTTATACTTGCTTTCCCCCATAATGGATCACAGTTGCCTTTTAAGGTTTTTTAAACATATGCTCCTATGCTATGCCACAGTGTCGGAGTCCTACCCCCTTCCCATTTCAGAAGTAATTCACTATGCACATGAGCAATCGCTATTCTAAGAGACAGAAGGCCAAAGTCCCATTAAGTCCCTTTCATCATCCAGTATTGCTCTTTAGGATACATCCACATGAAGAGAACAAATTATAAAAGCACACACACACACGGTATCAGATTAGGCCCCTCCTTTTGGGAACAGAAGATACAATAGAAAGCATGACCCCAATTCAATGTTCTGTTCTTGCTATAACTGAGTGTGTATCAAATACATAATTTTAGAGCCATCTGCTACATGACAAAAGTAATAGTATCCAGATTATAGGCCTCACAATACATGGATGTTCCTAAAGACGATTTAAAACCCCAGTAAAATCAGCCTAAACATATAATTAGGAAAGCTGGATTAGATTTAGATGAAGGTGGAGTGAAAATTGGAGGGAGGAACATTAATAATTTGAGATATGCTGATGACACTACATTATTGGCAGAAAATAGTGAAGATTTGAAACAACTACTGCTGAAAGTTAAAAGAGAAAGTGCCAAAGCAGGACTACAGCTGAACATCAAGAAAACAAAAGTAATGACTACAGGAGAATTACACAACTTTAAGGTTGACAATGAGGAAACTGAAATTGTTCAAGACTTTCTATTCCTTGGCTCCACCATCAACCAAAAGGGAGACTGCAGCCAAGAAATTAGAAGGCGATTGAGCCCGGGAAGGGCAGCCATGAAGGAGCTAGAAAAGATTTTGAAGTGTAAGGATGTGACTCTGGCCACCAAGACTAGATTAATTCATGCCATCATATTCCCTATTACTATGTATGGATGTGAAAGCTGGACAGTGAAGAAAGCTGATAGGAAGAAAATAGATTCTTTTGAAATGTGGTGTTGGAGGAGAGTGTTACGGATTCCGTGGACTGCCAAAAAACAAATCAGTGGGTTATAGATCAAATCAGGCCTGAACTGACCCTAGAAGCTAAAATGACTAAACTGAGGCTATCGTATTTTGGTCACGTCATGAGACGACAAGAGTCACTGGAAAGGACCGTCATGATAGGAAAAGTTGAGGGCAGCAGGAAAAGAGGAAGACCCAACAAGAGATGGATTGACTCAATAAAGGAAGCCACAGCCTTCAATTTGCAAGATCTGAGCAAGGCTGTCAAAGATAGGACATTTTGGAGGACTTTCATTCATAGGGTCGCCATGAGTCGCAAGTGACTTGACGGCACTTAACACACACACACACACACACACAAACTGTGTTCACTCAACACAGTAACGTCGAGCCTCATCAACATCGGTGGTACTCTCCTGGATTTATCCTTAACTCATACAGACACACACACCTTAGAAAGTAGTTTTGTCTGGATGTTCTGTTCAATGGAATATTGAAAAATAAACAAAAAACTTGTGTTTTTATCCCAGCATAACGTTTCATGAACTAAAACCCTATTCACAGTGGGTAGCCGTGTTAGTCTGTCTGCAGTAGTAGAAAAGGGCAAGAGTCCAGTTGCCCCTTAAAGACTAACAAAAATATTTTTCTGGCAGGGTGTGAGCTTTCGTGAGCCACAGTTCACTTCTTCAGATACAGCTAGAATGTGAATCCATCTGTCTTTAAGTAGAGGAGAGTGATGGACAGATGGATTCACATTCTAGCTGTATCTGAAGAAGTGAGCTGTGGCTCACGAAAGCTCACACCCTGCCAGAAAAATATTTTTGTTAGTCTTTAAGGTGCTACTGGACTCTTGCCTTTTTCTACTAAAACCCTACTGAAATCTATTATTGACTTTATCAATACTAAAAGCACTCCCTTGTCTTTCTTTGGCCCCCTAGACAGCTTGTGCCTGCAACAGTCAAGACTAGAGGACATGCAGAAATTCAACAGGTGAAGCACATGGGCATCAGGCGTGGAGCAGACTTCAACTGTAGGATTTCTACCCGGCTTACAGCAGCTGTACTCCTCCCCCCCCTTTTCTTAAAGTGACGGTTTTATCCATAGACCCACAACCGTCCTTCGATAACCTTGCTTAGATAACCTCGGAAGGCCGCCCTGATTGTTCTCTACGCCCACCCTTTTCGAAAACCTTTGGCTACCGGGACGCCAGCCCCCTTTCACTCCGGCCCAGCCTCCTCCACGCCTCGGAGCAGCTCACCTCTTGGTCTTCGTTCGCCGTCATGGCGCCTCCCCGCCACAAAGCGACCCCCTCCCCTCTCTCCTCCCCTCTCCCCTCTCTGAAAGGGGTCAGGAATCGCGCCGCCAGCACTAGGGCAGACCCTCGCGCCGCCGACTCTGCAGCGCAGGCGCCAAAAGTGACAGCGCCACGGTACGCGCCTGTTCCCACCTCCGATTGGCTGTGGGCACCCACCAATCGTTCCGCTCCTTCCTATTGGCCCTCGTTTTCTCGTCACCCCCCCCCTCTCTCTCCAGACGTTCTTCGGCTTTCCCAAAGCGACGCTTGCCCGGTCCCGCCCCTTTGTTTCTTCACGCGCCCATTGGTCCTTTTTGTGCGAGTGTGTGTTCGTCGGTAGAGCAGGCTCGACGCTGATTGGTCCCGCCGGAGCTGACACTTCGCGTCGGCCTTCTCAGTCAGGCCGGGCCTGG
The DNA here is from genome assembly GCF_029931775.1 of Euleptes europaea. NCBI lineage: Eukaryota > Metazoa > Chordata > Lepidosauria > Squamata > Sphaerodactylidae > Euleptes > Euleptes europaea. Next base: position 59,472,955 of record NC_079320.1, read on the forward strand.
GCGGGCTTCTTGGGCTGCTTTTTCCTCCTCCCCTGTGGTGCGTTCGGCCTTTGCGAGGGCCGCGACCCCGGAAGCTGAGCGGCCTCCCCGCACCTTGCTGTCGAGGGTCTTTGCGGCTCGGGTGACGGGGGAAGAGCGTCTGGGCACACGTGCTGCGCCCCAGATCAGAACACCTGTTTGCGGGTCGTGTGAATGGACTGCGGGGTTGGTGCGCCAGGTGAAAATGCGCTCTGGGCTCCAGGAGACCAGTGGGGTTTTTTTTTTGGGGGGGGGGGAGGAAGGGGCCGTGGCTCAGTGGTAGAGCCTCTGCTTGGCATGCAGAAGGTCCCAGGTTCAATCCCCGGCACCTCCAGTTAAAGGGACTAGGCAAGTGGGTGATGTGAAAGACCTCTGCCTGAAATAGGGTTGCCAACCTCCTTGTAATAAGACCTACAAAAATCTTTCATAAATATTCATATTCTCAGCTAGTGGCATCCATCATACTACATGACATTTATCTGCAAAAGAAGAATTTTTGTACTCAGTTCCGGGACAATTGAGAATATGAATATTTATGAAAGATTTTTGTAGGTCTTATTGTATATACTGTCCTATATTGTATGTTATTGCATGTAGCTATTTATAAAGTATTTGCACTTTGGTTCTTGTAGGTTATCCGGGCTGTGTAACCGTGGTCTTGGAATTTTCTTTCCTGACGTTTCACCAGCAACTGTGGCAGGCATCTTCAGAGTAGTAACACTGAAGGACAGTGTCTCTCAGTGTCAAGTGTGTAGGAAGAGTAATATATAGTCAGAAAGGGGTTGGGTTTGAGCTGAGTACTGTCCTGCAAAAGTAATGTGCTAATCATTGTCCTGTAAGTATCAAGATAATGTGCTAATGAGGGTATGGTATGTTAATATGGAACCATTGTACCCTGAAGTGATCTGTTAATGTGTGTAATCCAAAGCTAATCTGCATGGCTATTGTTGACTGTTGCCTTTGTTAGTCTGGAGGTTTTCAGGACAGGAAGCCAAGCCTTATTCATTCTTAAACTCTCTTCTTTTCTGTTAAAGTTGTTCTGATGTTTATGAATTTCAATGGCTTCTCTGTGCAATCTGACAAAATAGTTGGTAGAATTGTCCAGTCTTTCAGTGTCTTGGAATAAGACCCTGTGTCCTGTTTGTGTCAGTCCATGTTCAGCCACTGCTGATTTCTCAGGTTGGCCAGTCTGCAGTATCTTTCATGTTCTTTTATCCTTGTTTGTATGCTGCGTTTTGTGGTCCCAATGTAAACTTCTCCACAGCTGCAAGGTATACGATATACTCCTGCAGATGTGAGGGGGTCTCTTTTCTGACTATATATTACTCTTCCTACACACTTGACACTGAGAGACACTGTCCTTCAGTGTTACTACTCTGAAGATGCCTGCCACAGTTGCTGGTGAAACGTCAGGAAAGAAAATTCCAAGACCACGGTTACACAGCCCGGATAACCTACAAGAACCAATGAACTCTGACCGTGAAAGCCTTTGACAATATTTGCACTTTGTTTAAGCAGTGTTTCGCTCCTGTACTAATTTCCAAATCTCTTGATATATGTACAGTGGTGTCTAATTTCTCCGCCAACCTCCTTGTAATAGCTGGAGATCTCCTGCTATTACAACTGATCTCCAGCTGATAGAGATAAGATCACCTGGAGAAAATGGCCACTTTGGCAATTGGACTCTAAAAGCATATTCCACCAGTTGTGGCTCTTTCCATCCCAGTGCTTCAGAGATGGTGGAAGCTATATGATTGACCTTATTTAATATTACTATATTTGAAAAAAATTAACTGTTGGGAAATTATTTTAAATATTTAATGTTTCAGAGTTTGCTGCGGTATGTCAAGATGAGCCCTTCGCAATGGGACTTTCCGGTGGAATTGTGTTGCCGGCCTATGGCCTTTGTAGCCCTCACAGGCTTGGATGTGATCTACAATGCTGTTCATCGGGCAGTTTGGGATGCTTTTTGTGCAAACAGGAGAGCGGACCGTGTACCTATTTCCTTCAAAGTTCTCCCTGGTGATCATGAGTATCCTAAATGTAGAAACAAGGTATTGTTCTAAGTACTTTAAGAAACTCAAAGGTCATGTTCTAGTTGTAAAACACATAACATTCCAGTGGCAACCTAAGTTGTGTTGCACCCTTCTAAATCCATCAAACTAAATGAGCTTAGAAGGGATGTATTAGAAGGCATAGGATTGTTCTGTGAATGAAAAGGTTGGATCTAACCAGCTTTTCCACTATTGAAAAAGGGCAGTTGGGGTCCCCTTTGACCACCTGAGAGGCTATGGGGTGGGGGTCATGGGACCTGCATGTACAAAAGCCATATGAGAACTATATTAAGGAGGGGAATTGGGTGAGATAGTGAAAAAGCTGGCTGGATCCAAACCATTGCTTGTAGTGTTCATTGTTTGGAGAGTTTGAGCAATCTCTTTTACACTTGAAGGTTATTTAAACATTGGAATTAAAGCTAGTATTGAAATGTCTCTTCAGCCTAAAAAAACGAAGTTATGTCAAGGGCTGGAAACTTCCCTCAGTAAAGTTGCTTCAGGCCATGATCTTGAACCCATTAGCCCACTTGTGTTGGAGAGTTATGCAAGCTTAGAAATGACTGGGATATGGGGCAGCCTTGGCTGAGTTCAGTGATACCTTCTCCCTCTTGCATGTGCTCAGGTTGCTCTTCCCAGGTTATGATAGAAAAGTCAAAGGGAGTTTTTTTCTTATTTTATTGATAGTAGCCATGATTAAGAAAGACAGAGAAATGAATATTTAAGAACAGACTGAACTGCTTGCCTCGTTTGTCAATTGTTGTAGAGAACATCGTACGAATGGCATATTCCAAAAGGTATTTTGAAGACTGGCTGGATGAACAAACATCTGAATTTGGTCCCTGCACTTGTTGTTGTGTTCTATGAGTTGGACTGGGATGAGCCACAGTGGAAGGAAAAACAGTCAGAATGTGCTACTAGAGTTGAAATTGTCAGGTATACTTTCAGTTGAAGGGTCCTCAGTTTTTCTCTTTTCTGTGGTAACTGCTTGACACAACCTTGTACCTGGAGAAAGAAGTCGTGATTCCAATGTGTTGTTTTTCTTTAAAGAAAAAAAAAACCTTCTCCTAAATATGTTTTAGTAAATGTCATTTCATTTTGTAGACTAAAATGTTTGCCAGTCATGCTGAGTTTGGTGTTATGCAATATTCTTACAGGCAGAGCTTGCAAGGAAGAAATACAAAAGTTGCTGTAGTTTTGATTCAAAAGAAAACACCATTACCTCCAGGTACTTGATGTATATTTAATTTTTTGTTTATGCATTTGATGTTTAACAACTGACAACAAGGAAGGATATTAAAAAAACACTTTTTTAAAAAGCAAAAAAATATATGGATTAAGTTTTAATGGCCTGTAACTGTAAACTTGCTCGAATTCCGATTTTATTTTGAATAAAATTAAAACATTTTGGGTTAAACTCTACAAGATGTACTACTAGAGTGGAGCTCTCACTTTCCTGTCTCCCATTCCTACTGAGCTCCCCTAAAAACTCCCCTGAAATGTTGTTCCAGTGGATCAGTGGACTCTTAGGGGTCACGGTGGACAGCATAGGGGGCAACATGGGGGTTTGCAGTGGGAGGATCAGCAGAAATGATCCCTCCCTTCTGTTGTCAGAAATAAACACTTTATTTTGGAGCAGAGCTGCTTCTATCGGTACTGTTTATGAGCAAAATCACAGGTTATATACTGCACTCTGAAAAAAAGTCAAGCTACTGCTTCTGGTTTAATTGAGAAAAAAATTGGAACCCCCTTTGCAATTGATGGCTCTCTGCAAGTTATTCTGGTATTTATTTATTAAGTACGTGTACTCCTTTTCCATCAATTTGACATTCCTAGAGTGGCTATCCATTGTAACGTAAGACAGTGAAGGACTGCAGCTGTGGTATAGTGGTAGTAAATTATGGAGGAATTGGAATCCACTGGAGACTATAGTATTAGTCAAACAGCTTAATGTTTGGTACCAAGTAATTCATTGTCTTGTAAGTGTCTTAATAAAGTTTGAGAAACCACAGGTTAAAGTTATTTATTTGTTTCCATAGGGGAAGATGTTATTGCTTCAGAAAGGGCAGCAGCTTTGTGCAATGCATGTGACCTCTCAGGAAAATCCTTGTTTGTTTTGCCACACACTGATCACCTTGTGGGTTATATTATACGGTAAGTTAATTATGTGAACAAGAGGCATTTCTGTGATGGTTCTTGACCAAAGCAGCAATCCTATACATGCTTATATGAGAGTAAGCCCCAGTGAGCTCAGCTGGATTTTCTTCTGAATGAACTGAATATAAGTATTGCTTTAAGAGAAGAGTTATGGATATTTGGGGGGAAACCAGATGTATTAAAATACATAAAATAAGAACATATGGTAAATTGTAAGGAGGCCATTTTTATGCTTGTTTACCTCTTCAGATAAAATATAGTATGCTAACAGCACCCACTGTTAGATATCTGAAGTTTTAGCATGAAAACGCAAATGCTTTCACCTGTTTAATTCTGGAAAGCTACCTGTTTCCATTTTCTATGGTGAGAGCGCATATCCATTGAGGTTTATGCATGGGATGGAAATTGACAAGTGTTTTATGAATTTCACTGGTGCAAATGTTATCGTAGCAGCATGCAAGTGACCTGAAGAACTTTTATGCACACGCTAAAGATATTGACTGTGAGGTTTTGTGTGAAAAATCCCCAGCCCTCATTGGTTCTCCATTCCAGTTGCTTAAGGTATTATTTTGACAAGTTTATATTGTGATGACAAGATAGAGATCATATCTCAAATTGTAATCTGATCATGCTTGTGCTGAAAGCACCATTTCTTCATCCACTTATGCAATTGTCTCTTACAGGTTAGAGAATGCTTTTTATGAACATGCACAGACCTATTACTATACAGAAATCCGAAGGGTGAAATCCCATAAAGAGTTCCTCAACAAAACAACACATCAGGTATAATAGCTGTGTTAGAACAATACTGTCAAGCCTACCTTGTGCTGTATTAACTCATGTTTTTGATCATTATAAAAAAAGTGAATGGGTGAGAGTTTAAGCCAAGAATTAACTTCCTCACCATTCAAATTTCAGAGGGCAAATCAGTATCTTACTAAACTATAAGCCTGAAATGGGAAACTCCTACACATTGAGACTCTTCTGGGTGTTCTTTTCAACACAGAAGTTTATTAATTCCTGGCAAGATTAGGCACTATTGCCTGAGTCTAGGCATTTGATGCTGAAGTTTTCTGTTGTCCTTTTTTTAAAAAAAATTTCTTTTTTTTTAAGAATTAAAATTTATTGGATAATAACAATAACAGCAACTGAAAGAAGAGGAAAAAAGAAAGAAAGACAATCTTCATGATTTAAAATACAGTATATCTATATACTTGATAAGATAAAAGCAGGATTCCTATGTTACAGCTTATTTCTTTGTCTTCATATTCATCGTTCCGTCCTGACTGAGTACAACGCATTCCCCTTTCTCGCCCTTATTTATAAAATTCTCTTTTTATTTATAGTTTGTGACCATAACTCATCTAAACTTATTGTATCTCTATTTTTCTGATATGTTGTTAGCTTAATTAAAACATAAATTTCTTTAACTTTAACCAGCCATTCCCCTATCTTTGGATTCGATTTTTGCTTCCAATGTCTGGCAAAGGTTGTTCTAGCAGCAGTTATCATATGTAATCCCATACAAAGTTGGTCTTTAGTTAGGTTAGATTTAACAGGAATATTTCGGGTTTACATGGAATATCCATCTCCATTCCAACAGCTAAGCATTTCACTATTTCAGACCAAAATGCTATAGCTCTCTCACATTTCCACTACATGTGTATAAAATCTGCTTGTTTTCTATCACAGTACCAACAGCTGTCATTTTCTGATGAAGTTTTCTCCCTCTGAGGAAAGGTCATCTTGTTGGGTGATTCTTGCCGCTTGCTGGGGAAGGCAGGAAGTCGTTTTGTTTCCTGTCCGTTTTGGCGGGAATCTCCCACCACTCCTCAGTTTTCTCTTCCTGCCTAATCGGGGAAGGTTGGTTGGAGAAGACTCTCCAACGACTTTAGAGTAGGCTTCAATATTCTATTTCTTTTTCTTACTCTTTTCTATCTACTTACCTTACCTTCTGTTAAATCAGTCTGTAGTCTTAACTTTTCTTCCTTTCGCCGGACTCCTCCCCCCCCCCCCCGAGCGGGAGAGAAGCCAAGATGGCCGACGGGGAGAAAGAACGGGAAGATCCCCTTCTCTCTGAAGGGGACTCAGATGATGGTGGGCTCATTTTCACTGCCCAGCAGCACTCCCAATTTGCTGCGGGCGGCCGCAGACGCGCTTCCCCACACAATGAACATTGCGACAGGGAGAGCACGTGGAAAAAGAGCCGCGACGACACGCCCTTGCATTCTGGCGCGCAGACACAGCAGCATTTGGAATCTGTTGCCAGTTCCTCCCGTTCGGCCCCTGATGGCAACGAAGGAGTGATTCCGGACCAGGAACTGAATGCACCATTACCGGCAGCGAGTGGTAATGTACCTCCCTCCCCCTTCCCAGGGAATGTGGCTGGGGATCGGGTTGTTAAACATTCTGAATTGTATGATGCAATGGGAAGGGCCATTCGATACCACTTTCAGACCATGCATTCCTTGCAGCCCATGATGTTTACCCCTCACATGCATCCTCAAGCTATGGCAACCGAGACCACCCAAGGCAACTCGGTTAGTCAGACAGAGAGACAAACTCCTTGGCTTACTAAAACAGCGAGAAAGCAGCAGGCAGTTCAGGAGTCCCTGCAGGGGTCCCCCTCCCTTCCTCTGGACTCTGATGAAGAGGACGAAAGGGAGGAAGGAGAATTCTCAACATCAGATGAAGAGGTGTCTGATACCCCTGAACATCAACCTAGATTATTCTGTAATGAGGGATTCCAGGGGTTGCTGGCCAAGGCCATTGCAGCTCTGAATCTGAATGAGGAGCAGGTTCCCTTAGAGGACCCCAAGATTAAATCTAAAATAACAGGGGACAAAGAGTTTTTTCCCTTTCATAAGGGCAAGAACAGGGTAGTTCCCTTCCCAGCCTACTTTGAATGTCTGATACAGGCCGAATGGGAGAAACCTGCAGCAAATAAACAATTCCCTGCTCAGGTTAAAAAGCTCTATACCTTGGCACACTCAGCCATGGACATGCTGAAGGTACCATTGGTCGATGCCCCTGTAGCGGCCCTTCAGTCCTCAGAACTGGTTTCAGAGGATGGTATGGGCACAATCAAAGACACCTTAGATAGGAAAGCGGACTTCACATGTAAGAAAACCATGAAGCCACTGCCCTTGCTATTCAGGCTTCAGCAACCGCCTCCATCATGGCTAGGGCTTCCATAGTCTGGTTAAGGAAATTAGTTCAACTCATTCCTAATAAAAATAGAAGAGTGACCGAAGGCCTGACCAGGGTCATGAAAACGTCTAGCTTCTTGGCAGATGCTTCCCTAGATGCCATGACTTTCTCTGCCCGAGCCATGGCTTCCTCGGTAGCCACCAGAAGAGCACTTTGGCTTTGATCCTGGCAGGCAGGCCATGGTTCCAAATCAGTAGTCATATCTTATCCCTTTCAGGGGGACCTTTTGGTTGGTGATTCCCTGGAAAAGATCCTAGTAGAAACACGGGATAAAAAGAAGGCGTTACCAAAGCAAGGTAGGAAGGAAGGAAAACAGTCCTCCTTTCGTTCCTATCACACCCTACAAAGACAGGGCCACAACTCCCGGAGGGGATCCTGGTCCAATAGAAATAGACGTGGAGGTAGATTTAACAAGTCCTCCACCTTCACATACAGATCAGATAAGACAGACAAGGCCCCAAAACAGGGGAAACAGTGACGCCAGGCCCCTGCAGGTGGGAGGATGGCTCCAAGCCTTCAAGTCCCTTTGGGATTCATTGGAGCCAGATGCCTGGGTCCAACAGACAATCCACCAGGAATATTGCATAGAATTCAAACACCTCCCACCAAACCGATTCTTACAATTACCAGCCTCTCACCGGCCGGAAAAACATCTCCACACTATGAGGGCCATAAACCATCTCAAGCAGACAGGGGCACACCGGAAATTCCTCAGGTTTGCCTACCTGGAAGAGCACCTACAATTCCGGGCCCTCCCCTTTGGTCTGACATCGGCTTCCCGTGTCTTTTCGAAGATCATGGTAACTCTGATAGCCCACCTACGAACGAAGGGTATACAAATTCACCCCTTCTTCGACGATATTTTAATATGTGCTCGGTCCAAGGACCTAGCCCTAGATCACACCCACAAAGTGATTCAATACCTGCAGAAGCATGGCTACCTTGTAAACTGGCAAAAGAGCAATGTCAACCTGCGACAATGACTTCTGCACCTAGGAGTGATCTTGGACACGTCCACCAACTCCGTGATACTTCCGCCAGACAAGTCACTAAAACTAGCCCGGTTTGCCAGCGAGACTGCGAGTTCCAGGTCTGCCAAACTGATGTCCCTAGCAGCCTTACAAGGACTGATGATCTCCTGCTTGGGGTGCGTTCAGTGGGCAAGACTTCATGCTCGCCCATTGCAGTGGCTACTACGACCATTCCAGAGCCAGTTCATGGCCAAGGAGAATCGACAGGTCCGTATTACGACCCAGGTACGCAGAAGCCTGCGATGGTGGTCGTCACCAGACAACCTGAGCAGAGGACAAAACTACATACACGAGGACCCAACACAGATATTTACAGATGCCAGCCTGGACGGATGGGGAGCCACCCTATCAGACCAGCTGGCACAAGGACAGTGGTCCCCACAGGAACGAAGTCTGCACATCAATCAGCTAGAGATCAGGGCCATCTGGATGGCCTTGAAGGCATTTGGCCCCCTAGTCATCGGAAAGCATGTGTTGATCAGGACGGACAGCACTACTGCCAAGGCCCACATCAACAAACAGGGGGGCTCCCGGTCTTCAAAACTACATCAAGAGACCTTGCATATCCTGAAGTGGGCAGAGAGGAACCTCTGATCATTGAAGGCAGAGTACATCCAGGGAACACAGAATGTGCACGCGGATTGGCTGAGCAGACAACAAGTGGAGGAAGGAGAGTGGTCTCTCAACAGGGCAGCATTCAAGCAAATTGTCAACAGGTTCGGCTCTCCAATCGTGGATCTCTTCGCCTCCCACAAGAACCACCAACTGGACCGCTTATACACCAGATTCCGTCACCCGGAAGCAGAACAGACGGATGCTGAAGGTCCTTGGCTGAAGGTCCTCCTCTATGCGTTTCCTCCCCTTCCTCTACTACCAAGGGTACTACCCTATGTAGACAACTATCCGCCATTGCCTCAGTGGTTACTCACCTAGACAGATTTGAGCTCCCCAAACATCCGCATATAAAATCCTTCTTAAAAGGGGTCATGCAATCCAAGCCACCCCCAGTCCATAGACTCCCTACCTGGCGGCTTCATGTCGTTCTGGCGGCACTTACCAAACATCCCTTTGAACCCTTGAGAGAGGTCCCCTTGACGTTCCTCAGGATGAAGACCTTGTTCCTAGTCGCGGTCACTTCGGCGCGACAGGTATCGGAGCTGGGAGCTCTCTCGATTAATGCAGGCCTGTGTATTTTCCATGCTGACAAAGTGGTCCTTTGGCCAGATCCCACTTTTGTACCTAAGGTAATCTCGGTCTTCCACAGACAACAAGAGATCCACCTTCCTTTGTTCTGTGCCAATCCTCAATGTGAGAAAGAGAAAGAATGGCACATATTAGACCTACGAAGGGCTCTTTGCGTGTACATCCGCTGCACAGTGCATATAAGGAAGACAGAGGCCATGTTTATCTCCATATCCGGGTCAAGGAAAGGTGAGAAACAGTCTAAAGCCATCATCAGCTCAGTTACTGAGGCGTACAGAGCTAGTACCATTCCAATTCCTGCAGGCATCACAGCACATTCTGTACGAAGTGCAGCCATCTCGGCAGCTTTCACCAGACAGGCCTCGGTGGGAGAGATTTGTAGAGCGGCTATGTGGTCCTCGGCATCAACTTTTGTCAGACACTACAGGTTAAACACCTTTTCATCCGCAGAGGTGGCATTTGGCAGGAGGGTGTTGCAGCATGTAGTAGAGGACACATAATTTCCCTCCCAATTAACGGACAGCTCTTGGAGGTCCCAACAAGATGACCTTTCCTCAGAGGAAGAAGGGTACCCTGGATACTTACCGTGAGGGTCCTTTCTCCTCTGAGGATAAGGTCATCTTGCCCTCCCAGTCAGAAATTATAAATAAAAATAGAATAAACATGACACTTAGAAGGTAGCTAGTGCCTTAGGAGCCAAACAGCTTAATACAAAGATAAATAAATAAATAAAAGAATAGAGTTGCTGTACATAAGCCTTTTCCTATTAGGATGTCTGCCATGTCCTGCTGTTTTTTCCTTACGTTATACTAATTCCTTGAAGAGTTTCATTGTTAGTTACAATAGTTAACGGTGTTGAGATTGTTCCTGTCCATGGAAGCTCAGCAAGAGTGAAAACTGAGGATAGGTGGGAGATTCCCGCCAAAACGGACAGGAAACAAAACGACTTCCTGCCTTCCCCGGCAAGCGGCAAGAATTACCCAACAAGATGGCCTTATCCTCAGAGGAGAAAGGACCCTCACGATAAGTATCCAGGGTACCCTTCTGTCATCCTTTGAGCACTGAAAACCTTTATGTTTGGAGGGAATGAAAGCACCCATGATGGGGCCATTAAACAGCTATTGTTTTTAACGACGTCATGTGTCTGGTACTGATCTTCAGTAATATTGCCTCAGTTGTAATCTTGGTACTGTTAAGACTGATGATTCTGAAATGTTGTCTTTTAGCTTCTGTTTGTCAGACATCAGTTCAAAATAGCGTTCTTCAGTGAGCTGAAGCAGGATACCCAGAATGCCCTGAAGTAAGTACTCTTGGGTCGGGCGCGGAGCATCTGCTTTGCATGCAGAAGGTCCTAGGTTTAATCCCCAGCATCTCCATTTAAAAGTGTCAATATTAAGTGATGTGAAAACCTCAGCCTGAGACCCTGGAGGGCAGCTGCCCGCCAGAGTAGACAATACTGACCACGATAGACTACTATTCAGTCTGAGTCAGCTTCCTTTGTACTATGTGTTCTCTTGTACAGTGGAAATATAAACTATGTTCCTTTCCCAACAAAGAGGGGGCTCCTCCATCTGTGGAAGGGGTGGGAGGGAAGAGCATCTTTCAGTGGCAGTTCTTTAAATAGAAGAGAAGGTTAAGGGGTGACACGATAGCCATGATTAAATATTTGAAGGGATGCCCTGTTAATGAGGGAACTAGCTTGTTCTCTGTTGCTGCAGAGACTAGAACACGGAGTAATGGATTTAAACTAAGAGAAAAGCTATTCCACCTAAACATTAGGAAGAACTTTCTGACAGTGAGGGCGGTTCGACGGTGGAATGCCCTGCCTCGGGGAGGGGATGGTGGAATCCCTGTCTTTGGAGGTCTTTAAGCAGAGGTTGGATGGCCATCTGTTGGGAGCGCTTTGATTTTGGGATCCTGCATGGCAGGGGGTTGGACTGTATGGCCCTTGTGGTCTCTTCCAACCTTGTGTGATTTTGTGATTTTTGTGAAATAGTTTGCTGTTGAGCTTCTCAAATTGATTATAAGAGAAGTATGGACTGCACCATTAGATTTAAGTGCCGTAGTATCCTGTGGCGCCCTCCCCCCCCACAGTTCCAGTAACTGGAGAAGGAACAGGAATCTGTCTCTTTAATTCCAGCATGGTGAATGGATCCATGTGAATCCAACTGAAATATTGCTGCTTCTTTCTTTGTGTTGTTACTTGAGAGGAGCTGCAGCAGGTCATAAACTGAAGGGTTCAAGTGGTGTATTGCTGCCTCTTGAGGTAAATATATCTAGGAGGAGCCTCAGTGTGGTGTGGTATCCCAGAGGGATCAATTACTTGTGCTGAGGAGAAGAAAGGGCAGCCCCAGCATTTGTTACGTTATTTTTGGACCCTTCTAATTTGTGGTGTTTTGTCTCAGTGGATCTCTTTTTCTACAATGAGTGGATAAACTAAAATCAACAATCTTTCTTATTCAGAAACTACAGGACTGCATATAATCTTGTACATGAATTGAGAGCTCATGAAACAAATATGTTGGAAATCAAGACCATTGCTGGATTTATAAATTACAAGGTAACGAAAGTTGACTTTTAATCTTCGTTTCATAACTTTCAGAACCATAGAAGAAAAACTTGAGGATTAAACTTGCGGAGGTATTGTGTGCTGCTAATTTAGTGGGAGCTTATCAGCTCTAAGATGCCATGTTGTATTTTCCTGAAAAATACCCTCTGGCGAGCAGTCTTTTTAACCGTAAGGTACACAGTGATGTTAGATTTGATACCCTGGGTTTCTGTAGAATCAAATCACTATCTTTTGGGTTCTTCAAAGAACCATCCATGGACAGGCCTGGGAACACCAGTTTCAAATCCCCACTCTGCCATGAAGCTGATTAGTGTGGTCTGTCTCTCTAAGACTAACCTACCACACGAAGTTGTTGTAGGGATAAAATGGAGGCTGGAGAACCGCATGCGACTCCATGGAGCCCTTGGGGGACAGGGTAGTTAAAAATATGTCAGACTTCCTCTTGGAGGCCTGCTGATAATACCACGACCTTGGCATTTAGGTGGCTTCTAACACTTGCTATGACGTGTTGTAGCCTTTGTCCAGGCTGTAGAATTTGAGGGTGGGGGACTTTCGACACTTGGATATCCTAGCTGGAGAAAGTCTGAAAGTGAAGGCAGTGTAAACATTTTGGCTATATGCAGGGGGGAAAATGGAATCAGTTCCTTTTACCATTTAATGCTGTGAAGGCTTTTAAATTATGGAGGGGGGAGTGATGGGAAGAAGCTGAAAATATAAAACCAACTTTACATTCTTCTGTGTTTTGTTAACCTGCCTACCACAATTGTATTATCTCCCAGATGCTTCTGTGATGAAGTTTTAATCCAAATGCATCTTTTTAGATTTGCCGCCTGTGCTTTCAGCATAACACACCATTGGATGCAATTGCACAATTTAGAAAACACATAGACGTGTGCAAGAAGAAAATTGGCAGTGCAGAGCTGGCTTTTGAGCACGCTGCCTGGATGTCCAAACAGTATGTTGTTTTACAAATAATATTGTGATTGGTGAATTGGTATGCTGATTCAAGCTGAAATATTTTGTTTAATCTGTATTGCCTTCAGCATTAGGTGCAAATGTAGTTGTACAATGAAGATCTTGGGCTGTAGTAATGTACCTAAAGCTAATTCATGAGTCAGTGAATGCATTTGGATATAAATTGAAGCCTAGAGGACAAAACCTCTCATTCAAGCCTAGAGGACAAAACCAATTTTAGCATCTTGTGCTGATAATTTGGACTTCATTTGGTTGGATCCAAATAACCAGGACTGGGGAAAAATAGTTGTCCCCCCCGACTCTTACATCGCTGCCAAATTTTAGAAACAAAGTATGAAAATATATCAAGGAGCCCCGTGGTGCAGGGTGGTAAGCTGCAGTACTGCAGTCAAAGCTCTGCCCACGACCTGAGTTCGATCCCGACGGAAGTCTGTTTCAGGTAGCCGGCTCAAGGTTGACTCAGCCTTCCATCCTTCTGAGGTCAGTGAAATGAGTACCCAGCTTGCTGGGGGTAAAGTGTAGATGACTGGGGAAGGCAATGGCAAACCACCCTGTAAACATAGTTTGCCTAGTAAACGTCGGGATGTGATGTCACCCCATGGGACAGTAATGACCTGGTGCTTGCACAGGGGACTGTGTGTAAAGTGCCGTCAAGTCGCACTCAACTTATGGCAACCCCTTATGGGGTTTTCAAGGAAAGAGACTAACAGAGGTGGTTTGCCAGTGCCTTCCTCTGTATAGCAACCCTGGACTTCCTTGGTGGTCTCCCATCCAAATACTAACCAGGGCTGACCCTGCTTAGCTTCTGAGATCTGACGAGATCAGGCTAGCCTGGGCCATCAAGGTCAGGGTGCACAGGGGACTACCTTTACCTTTTTTATGCAAGCATATCAGGTCCTGTTTTGGCTCTGGAAAGTGGTACTGGGGGCGGGAATAGAGGTCCCTCCTCCTCCCTGTACCACGGTCCCAAGCTGAAACGAGCCCCAGTGCACCTGCTAACATTCTTCTGACCTCATGGCCAAACATCCTGTCTTTGACCCCTACTCCCATAGCTGCGAGAAGTGAAAACTTCCCCTGGCAAAGGTCAGTGTGCTGTAAATTCTGCAAGTTATGTTTGCCACCTGCGTTTCAGATCATGCTCTGTTGAACTTTCTGGAGAACCTCCAAAGTCTGGGGATTTGACTGTGAGACAGTGTGGTGTAGTGGTTAGAGAACATAATTAGAAATAGGGAGACCTCCAGGGTTCAACCCCTTCTCTACCATGAAGCACACAAAGTGACCTTGGGCTAGTGTCTCTTTTTCTCTCTGCCTTAACCTGCTGCAGGTTTGTTGTGAGGACAAAATGGAGAAGGGAAGAACCATGTAGTCAGCCCTGAGCTCCTTGGAGAAAGCAAGGGATAATAATAAATAAAATATTTAAATGTTCTTTTTTAAAATACAGATTTCAGGCTTTTGGGGACTTGTTTGACGAAGCTATCAAACTAGGGCTGACAGCTATTCAAACGCAGAACCCAGGTTTCTATTATCAGCAGGCAGCGTACTATGCCCAAGAAAGGAAGCAACTGGCAAATGTTCTCTGTAATCATGAGGTGAGTTCTAGCCAGCCTTCCTTATGTCTGGCCCTATTACAAGGCTTTCTGTACCATGTAATGGCAATTTCCAGCCTTCCTAGGCTGTCTTCTTGTTGTGCTGCTGGCTGAGCAAAATGCAGATCTCATGCATCAGATGCGGCGTTGATTCATTTTCCTTTCACCATCAATACTTGCTTCAGCTGACCATTGCTTGCAAAAAACCTGATTCACACTTGTTCCCAGGTGTAGGCTGATGCTTGTGCAACTGGTGTGTGGCAGCTGAAGTTCAGCACAGGATGACACCCCCCCACCTACAGGTCACATACAGGTCACAAAGAAGACCTTCTTTCAGGTCTGAATGAGTTCCAAATAGAGGATTGGTCTTAATGCATTCAGCATAATTTCTGATATATTTTCAGATCGTTTTCCCATACTAATTGTCTACGTCATCTGTCAGCTTTTACTTATAAGACCCTAACTGCATTGTCCATACATGAGACTGACATTAAAAGGGCTAGTTTTGTATAATGTGTTATACATCATATAATATAAATATTATATACTTTTAAGAAACCCAGTGAACATTTGCATTCTTACTCAGTTAGAGGTTTCTGTGTGATATTTTGAGTAGAGACTATAGTGAAACACTGTTAAAATTCCTGGAAAATATTCACTTAATTGATGTTATGTGGACACATGAAGCAGCCTTATACTGAATCAGACCCTTGGTCTATCAAAGTCAGTATTGTCTACTCAGACCGGCAGTGGCTCTCCAGGGTCTCAGGCGGATGTCTTCAACATCACCTGCTTGCCTAGCCCCTTGAACTGGAGATGCCAGGGATTGAACCTGGGACCTCCTGCATGCCAAGCAGAGGCTCTACCCCTCAGCCACAGCCCTGCTTGGAAGCGTCCAAAAGGAGCTCGCAGGAGGAAGTCCCGCCAGGAACTTTCCCCCCAGCCACGTGCTCTTCCCCAGCCAGGCTCCTTCCTGCACACTGCGGCCGTCCCGACCAGCAGCGCTGGGGTCTCCCTTCCCCACTGACCCCACCCGAGGCTCCCCCTTACCTGCCCCCAGCAGGGTCAGAGCCGCCACCAGCGCCAGGTGCTTTTTCCTTCATGTGGAAAAATAAAGCATTTGAATAGTTGTGCCTATAATCCTTGGGCATGTGCAGGTCTCCCTTTTGGGGTGTAGTATAGTGCCTTAATGTTCAGAAACTATTTTGCGTCTCTACCTGTTTGGAAGGCATAATTAACCACCACCGCCCCCTGTAATTATCACATATGAAATGTTGCACAACTGCATTCGATGTGGTTTTTGTTCTTCTGGATGCTCATTCATTTTTGGGAGTTTTTTCTTGGCATATCTTTCGGTGTACATTTCGTCATTTCTTTGTGTTGGACATTTAAAAAAGCGTACCTTTTAAAAAAGACTGAGCTACTGCAGCAGTTTTTATGTGGGGATGTCTTTGAAGACAGCTTGGAAACTCCAGATGGTTCTAATGCATCAGCTTATCTTTTCACTGGAATTAATGGCATGATCCTAGTAGAGCTATTTGAAACATCTACAGTGGTTGCTTGTTTCAGGATTATATTCAAGGTTCTTACCTTTTAAAACCCTTCACATTTGGGCCCAAATGTTTAAAACACTTCCACTTCCTTCATGAACCTGTGCTGAAGCTTTTTTTCTCCCAACAATTTCTTTAATCATCGAGGGTGACTAGATCTGCCTCTGTCTGATCACAGACTCTTTCAACTGCAGACCTGATTATGTGGAACAGCCTTCCTGAGAATGCTAGGAAAACAGCCATCTTGTTAATTTTTAGGAAGCTTTGTAAAACTGCTATTTCGAGTGGCATTTGGAGGAGGCTAAGGATGTATAGGCAGTTCAGATCTATAAAGTCTGGGCTTGCTTTTAGTTGTTTTTAATTTTTCAGCATATCTATACTTCTTGGGTGTTTGCATTATGTTAGCTGTCTTGGGCCCTCTTTAGAGAGGGGTTATAGTGAATTAAAATTATTTTAACTGATTACTAAATTTACTGACTTTACAGCCTTCTGTGATGTATCCCAATCCGGACCCGATAGAAACTCAAACTGGAGCACTCGACTTCTATGGACAAAGACCATGGCGGCAAGGAGTACTAAGTAAATCATTTTTTCATTTCCTGCGTAAACATTAGAAACAAAATCAGATTGTTTCTGTAATCTCAAACTGCGTTGCAGTGAACATTAAAGGGAATCCTGGTGTATCTCCCAGGATTTATCAGGAGTGCCTCACTGAGAAGATTGCTAATGGAGATTTTTTTTTCTGAAGACAGCTTGCCATCTTTTCTGAGTTCCTGCTCTAAGGGAATATTGGTGTGTTCTGGAGTGCACTCTCAATTCATGCAGGGTGCTAATGAGGCCCAAGAGGCCTGACCAGCGCTTTAGGTAAACTGTGCCCTAGAATATGACCCAGAATCTTCTGCAACACACAGTTTGCTGGAGTTTATCAGTGGATGTGTCCCTCACGATTTTCTCAGTATAGAATGTGTGAGTGCCATTATCCTCCTAACTGATGAAATCTCAATTGAATTAATTCATTTAGACACAGTAGACCTAGTTTATACAAGCAATGGTCTTCCATTGTTTATATGCAGCTCCTCTGCGTCTAATTCCTGGCCCTGTTCCTTTTTGATGATGAAAAGAGATCCATGTGTGCATTCCTCTGCACGTGGAGGTCTCTTCCTCTGTTGAGAACATTGGGGCAGCTTGTATACTGAAGAAGCTCCACGTAAGCTTTGGAGTACATGTGGAGATCCAGACAGGAGGGATTGAGTTAAGCCAGTTTTTAAAATTCACAAAAGTGGAATTGTAGATTATGTTTATTGGGCAGATGCATTCCAAACATTGCCAATGGATAACACTTATTTGTTGGTAACCTTTGTTGTTGCAAAAATTAAACTTGGATGCCTTTCTGTAAGGTCTGCTGTTATGGAAACCCTGAATGGTGGAGCTTTGTCCTTGTTGCTAAGAGCAATAGGCTGGACTAAAGCCTAGATTTCAAAGATACTTCAGATACTAGTGTGGTTAATTATTGGAGCCTGTCTCTTTTTTTAGAGCCATTCTCTTACAAGAACAAAGAATGTGACTGAATTCCAAAACATTATTTCTCCTAAGATACAGCATTGTTCAGAATCCTCAGAATTCTTAAACTAGGCTTACTTCTAGTGTAGTTCTATGAACATGATGAATACAGTTTATTCAGGGATCGGGCAGAACTCCTTAGAATGGATTTTTCATTGTCGTTTGCAGGTTTTGATCCTAATGACCCTGAGAAGGAGAAAGTGGGGATTTTGGCTCTGCAGCTGAAGGAAAAGAAGGTTCTTCACTCTGTAAGTCAGACTTGAATAATATTCATGTTCCTTCACTGAAAGCACAAATATACACTGAAAGTACAAACATTATCCATTCTTTTTATTTATTAGGAATTAATCATCACCTTGCTGAGTAATGCAGTAGCCCAGTTCAAGAAGTACAAATGTCCACGAATGAAAAGCCATTTAAGTAAGCTGAGATTGTCAAATTGTTAAATATATATATTAGCAATTTATTGTTGGTATTGGAAATAATCTGCCATTATTATAATCTGTTCTTTCAGTGGTGCAAATGGGTGAAGAGTATTACTATGCTAAAGATTACACCAAAGCTTTGAAGTGAGTATGATCTCCAAGTGTCTGGTTTTAAAGCTACTGCTTCTCCTTTTTAAAAAACATGTTGCTAAGGACAAACCCTAATTTTCACCTATAGCTACTAGGCATTTTAAAAAGCAATCCCTTTTTGAGTGAGTACTTCTTTTGCAAGCTTTATCAGTATTTAAAGAAATATGGTTGGGGAGAGGGGAGACAAAGATCAGGTACAACATCCAGTGTGCCTGTGATGTGATCAGCCCTGTCATTAAAATTTTCCTGGTGGTAGCCTAATTACTTAAAATAATGGGCGTACACTATCATTTGGCTTTTAGTGTGAGTGTGTGTGTGTGTGGGGGGAGGTACTTACTGCACAAGTATCAATCATGCAAATACCAATTTGGCTTTTTCTGCAGAAAATATGACAGCCAGTTTCTTCTAGCTTGGGGAATTCTCTCCTGAGCACAAGGTTAAAAAAACTTCTTCGGTTCTATGTGTATTCATGTTGTCTGTATTGTTTGACTTTTTCTGTTTTATCAACTATGTACTTCAGTTTTCCCCCCAAAAAAAGAAGAAGATAGTCCTGATCCTTTAAGAGCTTTCTTTCTGAAGGGGGAGCAATGTGGTTATATCTGATGCTGGTTTCTGTTGCTCTGAAGCATTGACCGCTTGCGCAGTCTCTAGTGCGGGATTGTGACTCTGTGTTACTAGCACCAAAGGCTGGCTAAAAGACTGTTGGCCTGGGGAGTGGAGAACCTGAATCTAGTCTCTATCCTCTACTTCAAAGACCAGTGATTAACGCTAAACTAATAGGGCTGCTCAGTGCTTTTCAGCAAATGAATGTATGAACTGTACATAGCTGCACGTAAAACACTATGGATAAAATTATTTAGAAAATTAACACTAATGTACTAAGAACATTTATAATTCTGTAGTTATGTTTACTATTTGTGTTTAGTAACCAGAGTCAGATATCTAGCCTTTTACAACCCCAGCTTGCTGTATTGAACAGAAATTATATATGCTTCTGACTCTCTGGGAGAGATCAGGAATAATGGATTGACATCTCCAGTTTGCCCAAATGAAAATGGTAATGTTTGTAGTAACAGTTCACAAGTGGGAGAAGATTGATCATAAGAACATAAGAAAGGCCTTGCTGGATCAGACCAAGGCCCATCAAGTCCAGCAGTCTGTTCACACAGTGGCCAACCAGGTGCCTCTAGGAAGCCACAAACAAGACGACTGCAGCAGCACCATCCTGCCTGTGTTCCACCGCACCCAAAATAATAGGCATGCTCCTCTGATACTAGAGAGAATAGCTATGCAGCATGACTAGTATCCATTCTAACTAATAGCCATGAATACCCCTCTCCTCCATGAATATGTCCACTCCCCTCTTAAAGCCCTCCAAGCTGGCAGCCATCATCACATCCTGGGGCAGGGAGTTCCACAATTTAACTATGCGTTGTGTGAAAAAATACTTCCTTTTATCTGTTTTGAATCTCTCGCCCTCCAGCTTTAGCAGATGACCCCGTGTTCTAGTATTATGGGAGAGAGAGAGAAACTTCTCCCTGTCCACTCTCTCCAAACCATGCATAATTTTAAAGACCTCTGTCATGTCTCCCCTTAGCCGCCTCCTTTCCAAGCTAAACAGCCCTAAGCGTCCTAACCGCTCCCCATATGACAGTTGCTGTAGTCCCCTAATCATTTTGGTTGCTCTTTTCTGCACCTTTTCAAGCTCTGTAATATCCTTTTTTAGGTGTGGTGACCAGAACTGTACACAGTATTCCAAGTGTGGTCTCACCATAGATTTGTACAAGGGCAGTATGATATCAGCAGTTTTTTCTATTCCTCGTTTTTTCTATTCCAGTTATTTTCTATTCCTCGTCTAATTATGGCCAGCATAGAATTTGCCTTTTTTTACAGCAGCCGGTCTGTCACTGTCAGCACAGATCCCATCAGTGTATATGTGAAGTTGGGATTTTTTGCCCCAATATGCATCACTTTACACTTACTCAAATTGAATCTCATTTGCCATTTTAATTCCCATTCTTCCAGTTTGCAGAGATCCTTCTGGAGCTCTTCACAGTCCGATTTTGTTTTAACCACCCTAAATAATTTGGTGTCATCTGCAAACCTGGCTACTTCACTGTTTAACCCCAACTCCAGGTCATTGATGAACAGGTTGAAAAGCACCGGTCCCAACACAGATCCCTGAGGCACCCCACTGCTCACATCCCACCATTGTGAGAACTGACCATTGATTCCTACTCTCTGCTTCCTATTTTTCAGCCAGCTCTCAATCCATAAGAGGACTTGTCCTCTTATCCCATGACTATGAAGTTTTCTTAGCAGTCTTTGGTGGGGGAAAGCCAAATACACAATATCCACAGGCTCATTCCTGTCCACATACTTATTGACGCTTTCAAAAAACTCTAATAGGTTAGTGAGACAGGACCTACCCTTACAGAAGCCATGTTGAGTTTTGCCCAGCAGACCTTGCCCTTCTATATGCTTGACAATTCTATCTTTAATAATGCTTTCCACTAATTTACCCGGAACAGTCGTTAATCTAACTGGCCTGTAATTTCCTGAGTCCCCCCAGAACCTTTTTTATAAACGGGTGTTACATTGGCCATTCTCCAGTCCTGGTACAGAGGCTGATCAAAGGGATCAATTACTGCATTACTATCCTTTAGTGTAAAAACAACAAAGCCTTTGCAGATGAGGAGGATAGAAGGAATCCCTCTAGCAACATTATAAAATACCAAGTGCCAATTTCTCAGTATACATTTTTGATAATAATTCTGTCAGTTGACCTCGGACACTGCCTTGGCAATAGCTAAAACAGCCAAGAATAGTGTCTCTTCTCAGTTCAGTTTGTTTCAGATGTTATGGAGATGAGTTACATATTCTAGTTCTTTTTTTAATCTTTTGTTTTGTACTCTGAAGAAGACACTAAATTATCATGGGACTTTTTATTCGGTTAACCACTTGGTTAATATTGCTGTTGCTATAACAGCTATTTGATCTATTTGGCTTATTTTAACAAACTCTTTTTCTCGATCTTCTTCCAGGCTGCTGGATTACGTCTTGTGTGATTATCGTAGTGAAGGATGGTGGACTCTCCTTACTTCTATACTGACCACAGCCCTCAAATGTTCCTATCTCATGGCACAGATAAAAGATTACATTACGTACTCGTTAGAGCTGTTGGGAAGAGGTTAGGAAGTCCATTTGAGTTTGCAGTTAAGTTGATACACTTTTGCTCTGAGAAGCATTTGGCTTGGGCTCTTCTCTGTGCAAAGGTTGGGGTAGCTTGAAAGATATCAGAGTCCTGCATTTCATCTGAAGTTGGTGCCATGTATCCAATATATGAAGGTTCTCAGTCTCTTAAATGATGTCATAAAGTTTGAGGGTGAAGAAGAAGAAAGCATTCATATACTTACCTTTGCAAAGCTTGAAACCCCTGCAGATAGGGCTGTCATCTAAAGAAATCCTAATTGATTAGTCATATAATATTGAGTTGATTTTGAAGAAAAGGTTATACGTTGTCTTGGAGATAATGCATCATTTTAGAGGCGTTCTCTCTGGTGAGTGAGAAACAGGAGAATGCCTAAGGTTGTACTGTGACCATCAGAAGTTTGTGTATGCATTTATGGAACAATATTTTTGAAGTGTTGCCTAACTAATTAAAGAGGGAGCACATCTTTATTTAATCAATAGGTTTCCAGTCAACTAACTATATAATTTACTCAGTGCTTGCTTCCCTGCCCATACATAGAGTGCAGAAAGAGAAAATTGCTGGTGTGTGTGGCAGGCAGGTGTATAAGCTCATAATGTTTTAGTAGAACTAGTAAAAGAGATGCCCCTTTCAGCGCAGTAGTCTGGTAGCTTTCCCTCCTTTTTGTAAAGCAATTCATAACATTATGAAGGAACTGGGGCTCTTAATAACTATTTCAGAAGACTAGCTTTGGCCTGTGGCATCTTCCAGTTAAAAGATCTTGGTTTGAAGGTGCCAGGAAGGTCGCTGCCTTAGACCTTGAAGATGTAGCCGGTCAAAGCAGACAATTCTGGGCTCGGTGGACCAATAGCCAGACTTTGATATATGGCAGCTTCCTATGTTCGTGAAGTGGTATAGCAGGCTGAATGCTGGATTAGTTTAAGTACAGAACACCATAGGCATTCAGGCACTTTAGGTTATTCATTGTATGACTTGGTCTTTTCTTTGCTTCACTGATAGGTCCTTAAAATCCCTCCCCCCCGTTGACTATATTTGAATTATCAGAACATTTTATGCTTTAATTAGAGATTCCTGTTCTATAAAACTATTCTTGGAAATAATTTGAAACTCACCTTCACTAACGTGTATACTACCTTCTTCTGGCCTAGCTCTCAAACTGCAGTTCAGGCAGTACACTTGTATCTTAGTGGTACCGCTACTGGCAGGGGCTCAAGTGATTATGCATTATACATTATTCATGTAAAGCAATTTCAGAAGAAAACTAGCATGCCAGAACAAGGCTTCTGACCTACTCTTTTTTCTGGCATTCAGTCTACAGGATATATTTTTTTAAATAGAACTAATCATGTTAGCCTGCTTAAGCCGTCCTGTCAAGGCACGGGTTTGCTATTACATATGCTGTATGTGGGAACCCGGGCAGCGTTTCAGCTGAGATCGTAGCTGGGAGTGATTAGATAATCTGCAGGTATTTGAAAATGGTTTGTGGCAGCTAATCTGCATTATAAATGGTTAAACAGGCTGTGTGATATTGTTTTTTCTAGTACACTTTCTCTGTTTTCATTCTTTAGCATCTACTTTGAAAGAGGACCAAAAATCTTGCATAGAAAAGAATCTGATTAAAGTTCTTATGGTAAGTAGGCAAAACTTAGCTTCTTCGCAATAGTTCTCAATGACCTACAAGTTCTACACCTAAAACTTGTTGAGTAAAATATTCTTCTTTTGAATCCAGAATGAGAGCCCAGATCCGGAACCTGACTGTGATGCGACTTCTGTGAAAAGTTCACAGAAGTTGTGGGCTGATAGAATCTCTCTGGCTGGCAATAATATCTTTACCATAGAAGTGCAGGACTTTGTTCCATTTGGTATGTATCAAAGCTTTTATCGCCCTGAAATGTAATGTTTAAATGTACTCTTTACATAGCGAATGGCAAAATAGAGAAATGTGTATTTTTAATTCTGTAGCAACCCAATTATTAGTTACATTTTTGGTGGAGAATTAAAGCAGAAATTTTGCAAGCCCTATGAGATTTGACTTAATACAGTTTTTTTTGAATGAACGAAGCTGCCTTATGCTGAGTCAGGCCATTTTGTTAGTACTGTCTGCTCTCTGGGGTCTCAGGGTGAGGTCTTTCTTGTCCCCTCCTACCTGATCCTTTTAACTGGAAATGTTGGGGGTTGAACCAGAGAGCTTTCGCAGGGAAAGCAGGTGCTCACAGTTTGGTGTAGTGGTTAGAGGGATGGAGTAAGATCTAGAAGATCCGGGTTCAATGCCCTTCCCCCCCACACACAGCCAAAAAGCTCACTGGCTGAGCTCGGCCCAGTCAGTCGCTCTCAGCTTAGCCTACCTTACAGGGTTGTTGTGAGGATGAAATGGAAGAGAATGTCATATGCTGCCCTGAGTCCCTTTGAGGAAGGGTGGGAATAGTAATGCTAAACAGATAGGTTTTGTGTGTGTGAATATACACAGAACATTCAGATCTTAGCTCGATGCCTTAGAGCAGTCTACTTGGGTACAGAGAAAAAAGGAAACGGCGGTGTGCACAGGTGGCACTTCAGGGTTCCCTGACAGGCCGTGACCTAAAAAGCAACCAGCTGTTGCCAGCAGTAGTAGCTGTTGCACAGATTACAAAGGATGCTCTGTTTTCAGCAGGTCAAACGAGTTTCTTGGGTTGCAGGAACCGAATTACATTTCACAAGTTCTGTGTCAGTTCGGAAGAAATAGCAAAGCAGTCCATAGTCCCTTCTTAATTGTCCATATTCTCTGTGCAAAGCTTACCCGACTTTGTAAAAAAATCTAACGTTGTGTTGGTATGCCTAGAACTGACATATTTAGTTTTGTTTTAGGGGACCTACCGTGAAACATGACAATTTTAGTCAAGTTCAGTAATGTGGGGTGTTTCTGTTCCAAATTTTAGTACAGTGCAAAGCGAGATTTCTTGCCCCAAGTTTCCATGTCGACACCCCAGTTCAGTTTGACATATTCTTGAAAGCTGATTGTCCTCATCCTATCCGGTTTTCTAAGCTATGCATTGGTTTCAACAATCAGGTAATTAAATATATATATATAATTATTTATTAAGGGTGAGTCATCTCTTTAATAAGGTCGATGAGTTTATTGCATTTCCCCAACCATTTTAGTGCTGCAGTTTGTCAGGAGCTAGTACCCCGCTTTATTGCGGGCAGGTTCCATGGTGTCTCATATAGAGGGGGGGGGATCTGGTGGTGGCACCTGGACCCGCAGCTCTGCTGCACCCCCAGGGACCCATTCCTTGCCCTTCTGGGCCTTGCAAGGGTGAATGGGACTCGGGGGCCAGAGCGGAGGGAAGATGTCTTCCTTGCAGTCTTTTCTCGGTGAACAAACTGGGCCCTGCCTGATCTGGGAACGAGAGAGGTCATTGCTTTAAAAATATGAATGCTTTTCAGTTTATTTTCTTTTTTAGTGTTTAGAAACTGTACCACTAAGTACTCAATAACTGTAACTGCATTGTCCCAAAGGTTGCTATTGTATGCATATAGTGGGACTTTTATAAGCCACTTCTTAATTTGTAAACTGTTAATATGTTTTAAGTGACTGATCTTTTTCTGTAAAGTATTATTTGTGGTTTGATTACTTTAAAGTACAGTTCTAAAGAACTGTAGAATGTATACACTTAGAAGAAAATTTCTGTATAATTTAACTGTTAAGCAACTGTTGTTTTAAAATGTATATTCTGAATAACACCGTTTCTAAAAAGAATGGTCAGGTTTCACACTACATCTAGTGATGCGTAATTTTGCTGCACTAATACCAGATTGCTGGGGGAAAAATGTTTAATGTATAATTTTTCACTTTCTGTCTTTTCATAGGAATACAACCAGTATTGTATGGTGGAAGAAGCATATAAAAAAAATGAACTGTTCACACAGGGGATGCTGTGTCTTACCCCTGGTAAAACAAAGAAGTTCACTTTCAAATTTGTTGCAAAAACTGAGGATGTGGGAAAGAAGATTGAGGTAAGCCCTTAACCATAGTTCAAAGTGTTATCTTAAAAACACTTAATGATAAAGACGATGAAAGTTCAGGAATGAGTTAACACTGACAGGCTGATCTGATGGTACACTGCATGCATTCAAAAGGCAGATGAGATCAGGTGTGGAGGGCCAGTGCATCATTATGGTGGTGCAAGTCATGATGTTGTACCAGTGAAGCAAAATGTCCTGTGTGACTGCACTAGTGCAAGGCCTTGTGTTCATTGACTGTGGATAGCAAAGAGATGAAGCAGAGGTTCTGAGTGTTTTCTCTCTCTCTCTCTCTCTCACACACACACACACACACACACACAAATCTATTGAGATTTTGGCTTCATCCCTGTGCCTACTTCAGAATCTCCTATTGAACGTCATTAAACAAGCAAAGGATCTTGTAAGTTTGGCACGTTTTTAAATTTATTGCTTAAACTCTGCAATCACCTGAATGTTTATTTCTGAGACCCAG
The DNA here is from genome assembly GCF_029931775.1 of Euleptes europaea. NCBI lineage: Eukaryota > Metazoa > Chordata > Lepidosauria > Squamata > Sphaerodactylidae > Euleptes > Euleptes europaea. The sequence goes on from NC_079320.1 coordinate 59,499,125, forward strand.
ACCGGGGTCCCATACAAACAGTTCAGGTGGATTTCAAAAGAATTTCGGAGGCAAGGTGGTTGTTTCTCTGTTAAATAAATACTAACAAAGGAGGAGATACTAATGTAGGAGTAGAGTCTATGTGTCCTTTGGTATGCACACTTGAAAATGAATTGCAGGAGGAAATCCCAGTCAGTACCTACCTGTCTTTCAGATCACTTCAGTGGATTTGGTTCTGGGTACTGAGAGCGGCAGGTGTGTAATCTTGAACTGGCGTGGAGGAGGAGGGGATGCTGCTTCTTCTCAAGAGGCGCTGCTGGCAGCTCGCTCCTTCAAACGGCGGCCCAAACTCCCAGAGGGTGAAACCCATTGGGAAAGTCTGACTGTTCAGACGAGCACCATGTAAGTAGAAACAGCGGACATTGAGTTTGATACATAGAATAGTCTGGTGTTTTTTTTTTTCCAAACAAGGTTTTATTTACTGGGATGTATGTTTTCAGTAGTTAAGGTTTTATGATCCTTCCCCTCTCCCAAGAGTACTTAAGTAAAGGCCTCTTTTATTGTTTATAATTAATATACTATTCTTATATGAATGCCTATAATGATATACTAAACATTTTTGACACACTAATTTTCATGGTATTTAAGCTATCACCTACATAAAGACTTAGCAGTTCATGCAATTTTTAAAGCAATTCTGTTGTAAGATGGCATCTCCAACTGAGTCTGTGGTCTCATACTGATGGGGTGAAAAATCAGTCTTTTTTGGGGTATCTTTCCAAAGTGCAGTTTCCATTCAGGAATTGCCTTACCACTCCCACGTACTTGCTGGGTAGCCTTGAGCCAATTACTCATTTGAAGCCTCACTTTGTAAAATGGGAGCACAGAGTTCTTCCTAATGGTATGGTAAAAATAAGAGAAGCACTAAAAAGCATGGAGTCCTATTTTTTTACTTATGTAGTAGCACAACATAGGGCCTCTGGCAGAGCCTCTGGCATTAGATCAGAGGAAAACCCCAAAACTACCCCATACCTCCCTTCTTCAGTAGTGAGAGCCAGTCCTGCTCTCCTGCATGTGGGGGGTGGCACCTGAGTTGGCTTTGTGTCCTCCCAAGGGCAGGAGAAGTGCCTACAAAACAACGATAGAAGGTTTTCTTTTTTGGAGGGGGGAGAGAGAACATAAGAAAAGCCATGCTGGATCAGACCAAGATCCATCAAGTTCGGCAGTCTCTTCACACAGTGGCCAACCAGGTGCCTCTAGGAAGCCCACAAACAAGATGATTGCAGCAGCATTATCCTGCCTGTGTTCCACAGCACCTAATATAATAGGCATTCTCCTCTGATATTATAGAGAATAGGTGTGCATCATGACTAGTATTCATTTTGACAAGTAGCCATGGATAGGGGAGGGGCTGGGGCTCAGTGGTAGAGCATCTGCTTGGCATGCAGAAGGTCCCAGGTTCAATCCCTGGCATCTCCAGTTAAAGGGACTGGGCAAGTAAGTGATGTGAAAGACTTCTGCCTGAGACCTTGGAGAGCCACTGTCAGTCTGAGTAGAGAATACTGACTTTGGTGGACCAAGGGTCTGATTCAGTATATGGCAGCTTCATGTGTTCATGATAGCCCTGTCCTCCATGAACATGTCCACTCCCCTCTTAAAGCCTTCCAAGTTGGCAGCCATCACCACATCCTGAGGCAGGGAGTTCTTCAGTTTAACTAGTGGATAGTGGGGACACAGTGACATGGATAGTGGGAACGCAGTGGCATGGCCTCCTGGAGTCCCATGGTCAACATCCTGAGGTCTGTGGGATTGTGTGTATCCACCTAGCATTACTGCAGTTCGTATTACTGTAAAGGCATGGAAAGAGAGGTGATGAGTGTTGGGGTCCTGAAAGGCACATGGAGGGGAGCCGATTTTCCACCCTACTTCCCTGCATTACAGTGCTGCTGCTGTGTCACAAGCGGAGGCTTGTGCTGCACCAGGTAGGACCAGGTTGTAAATACATTAAGTAATAGCCGGCAGTTGGCCTTTCTCTTGTTTTCGTTGAAGGATCATTTCCAGAGTGCCAAACATTTCTGTCCAGCTCAGACATGAGCCTCCTGCCCTGATGAATGAAATGTACTGTTTGATTGTGACAGTCCAGTCACACGAGAAGACGGTTGCCAAAGACGTAAAGCTCACAGCTGGCTTGAAACCAGGTATTCATTACTGATGTGCTGTTGGCTCACAATCTGCATAAAGATAAATGCCTCGTTGTGTAAAGAAGAAAAGGGGAAACCACTCCCTTCTGTAGATTTTAAGACATGACAGACAATTGGGACTAGTCACCAAAGAAGATAAGAAAATGCATCTGATAAATGACGGTAAAAGATGGTTCCCACTTGATAAACTGTTAGTGGCCTCATCATTACCCAGTAGTGCTGCCTTGATAGCTGCCTCTTGGGTAGTTATATGGAGAAGCAGGGTGTAAATAATTTAAATAAGAGTGTAATGGTTAGAATGTTGGATCTGGGAGACCCAGGTTCGAATCCCCACTCTGCCATGGAAGCTTGCTGGGTGACCTTGAGCCAGTCACACATAGCCCTATCTCACAGGGTTGTTGTGGGGATAAAGTGGACAAGAGGAGAATGATGCAAGAAGCTTTGGGTCCTCATTGGGGGGTGGGAAAGGCTAGGTATAAATGAAATAAATAATAATTAAAGAATATGCTCTTTTTAGAGAGGTGGCAAAGGAAATTTGCCCGTATATGATTTTCCTTTAGTACCTGCAAGTTTATCCTCAACTGTTATAAATGAGAATAGATTTTTGTAGATGTGTTCCTTCAATGGCAAAAAGGTGGCATTGTAGAAAGTTGTCACTTTGTCACACAAGATCATGGACTGGATCTAGACTAATGTTTTCGTGGGCGCAAGAATTTCAGTTCATCGATTTTCATACCTTCTCCGGCAGCCCCAAAAGCCCCCACCCCAAATATCTTGTTCCTAGGGGTCCCCTCTCTTCCAGTAACAAGATTTAGGGGGGCATTTTGAAGTGGTGTGGGGAAGGGGAGGCAGAAAGATGAGTGCTCTATGAGCAGAGATCCTTGCACCCCAGAGATCGGTTTTGAAGATACACTGAAGTGTGCATGTAAACAGAAGCAATGTAGACTTTTCCCTTGATCGAAGCCATTGTTTTTTGGATGTAGTTTAGAGAAATGGAAAAAGAGTTTCCATGTCCCTGTTGAAGTAATATTGGTGCTGAATACTCAATTTAGAAGGAACCAGCAACAGAGCAGGAAATGGAACATTAAGAAGATCATAGATTGCATCTTCGAGAGTTGTTTTGAAACAGGAGCAGAACTATTTATGGAAACTGGTGATACTGGTGGCAACCCAGAAGTTGTGGTCTTAAGGGGGGGACCTTTGATGTTCTTCCTGTGTGTAGAAATACTAAATCTGCACAGTAATATCATTCTGCAGAATTTAAGCTTATATAAGCCATATTTCAGCAAGAGCTGGTGAGCTGTATTCAATAATTTGATTTGCATTTGGGTAATGCAGATAGCATGGAATATTTCCTACTGGTCTTGGTAGACATATATAAATAACTTCACAAATATTACTAGTAAATATTGTCGAAGGCTTTACTAGTAACCTACCTTGAAAAATAATCAGAATGTTCTTCATTCTAGGCCAAGATGCAAACCTAACTCAAAAAACTCACGTGACACTAAATGGAACAGAAATATGTGATGATTCATTTCCTGCCTTACTTCCCGATATCCCTGTAGGAGACTTGCAGCCAGGTGAAAAGGTAAGCTAACATTGGACGTTGTTAGCATAACAGCCCCTGGATAATGTTTGCTTGACATATATGAAAGCACGTGCCTATTTGAAAGATAAAGTACTCTGCCTGGCTGCATGTGAATTCTTTCAAATATCATGGCCCTTAAACACAGCTAACATTTTTTAATTGAGACCAGAATAATCTAAGGCAATAAAATACGAAACAGTTTTGTAACTAATATTGTAACTAATATTGTAACTATTATTGTAACTAATATTGTAACTAATATTTTCCTCCAAAATTATATTTGTCAATGGCTGAGATTGTAGGTTTTGTTTTTTTCCCAAAAGCAACTCTAGAAAAAATGATGGATTAGTTTGTATACAGAGTTTAGAAAGACCTGGATATAAATTCTTGTTCTTTAAAGGCATTTCATACATTGTTGCCTGACAATTACTACTTCTTTTCTCTTTCTTTTAAAGCTGGAAAAGACTGTGTACATTCATTGTGGAACAGTTGGCACCAGAATGTTTCTTGTGTATGTTTCCTATTTAGTGAGTGCGACCATTGAAGGAAAAGAGATCCTCTGCAAATGTCACAGGGTATGTCAGATTAATTGGAACCATTTGTTTTTGATAGGGATTCTCAAAGTTAATAATGAGCATCATGAGTTTAAGTAAACTAATAATACTCAAAATTGGGCTTTGACAATCCTTCATCAGGACTTAATAAATATAATCCATTTCTAAGCATGCCTGTGTAAGAGCCCCGTGGCGCAGATTGGTAAGCTGCAGTACTGCAGTCAAAAGCTCTGCTCACGACCTGAGTTCGATCGCGACGGAAGTCGGTTTCAGGTAGCCGGCTCAAGGTTGACTCAGCCTTCCATCCTTCCGAGGTCAGTCAGATGAGGACCCAACTTGCTGGGGGTAAAGGGAAGATGACTGGGGAAGGCACTGGCAAACCACCCCTAAACAAAGTCTGCCTAGTAAACATCGGGATGTGACACCACCCCATGGGTCAGGAATGGCCTGGTGCTTGCACAGGGGACTACCTTTACCTTTAAATATTAAGTATTTAAGTTGTGGAGGTTTTTTTTTAATACTTAAAGGTAAAGTATTATGAAGAAGAGGGAGAGTTGTGGAGGATTTTTTTTAATACTTAACATTGGGCTATAAATTTTTTAACATTTGGCTACCTAATTTTATCCTTCTTTGTGCAGGACGAGACTGTTACCATAGAGACTGTGTTTCCATTTGATGTAGCTGTTAAATTCGTCTCTACTAAGGTATGGGACTGAAACCCGCTTGAAATTGTAGCTTGAAAAGTCAGTGTCCGAACCACCATTAATAATTACCTATCCGTTGTTTCTCCTTTTGGTAGTTCGAGCATTTAGACAAAGTCTTTGTAGACATACCATTTTTATTGATGACTGACATCCTCAGTGCTTCTCCTTGGGCCCTTATGATTGTAACCAGCCAGCTGCAGCTTTCTCCTTCGATGATGCCAGTGGACCAGCTCGAGTCTTATGTGGAGAATGGTGAGTAGCGAACTGCAAATTTACAAATGGGGTTGCACTGGGTAGAAACCCATATATTAAGGCATTCTACAAAGCAAAACCAATCATATTATAATTTAATGATTTAAATGTATGTGTTGGCGAATTGGTGTGCTCAACCCTGTTTTAAAACAGAGGAGATGGGGAAGTTAAGCCGTTTCCTTGTGAGGGACTCCGCCTGCCCGTCCCTCCGCCATTGTCAGCTTGCTGCACAATGAATGCATGCTGCTTCTGTGATAAGTCAGTTTGTCCTTGCCTCTGTGTGGGCTGGGTGAGGCTTCGGAGATCCCGCCTCTGTACAGTAATTGGACTCAATGACCTTGGAGATCTTGACCAGTTTGTAATTCTGAGATGAGATGACCACTCAGTGGCATGCAGCTGAGTGGGTCTCCTCCGTGTTTTTGTGGGGGAAGGGAAATTCTGTTCACATACACGGGCTCTAGTTTTCATATAATATTCAGTGTAGGGGTCCACAGCCTTCTCCAATTAAAGAGCCAAAGTACATTACAATTCAGAGGATTAAAAAAAGAGCCAGCACACTTTGCGTTACTGACATGATGCAACTTTATGTTATTGATTATTGGCATGTTGATTAATAGTCCATAGGGTGTCTGCAGCCCAGACACTAGTTGTTGCAAGTCCTTCATTAGGAAGGCCCATGCTAAACAGCCATATTGGGTTCCGTACTAAGTCACGGCTTGCAGTCCCCGATTTAATGTATTTACTATGCTGTACTTGTTCATGTGCATGGCTTGTATCTAGCCATGTGCAAGTGGAAAGATAAATGGATGTGGTACCATTCTGCTTGTGCAATATCTTCTGCAACACCTAGCGCTTTCTCCCTATATAGTGGGGGTACAATAAGCTTGACCCAGCACAAGGGGCTACTGCGGTCTTTTCCTTGTGTTTCTGCTTGTACAGGAACTCTAGCACCAGCAGAAATTTTGCACTGGACCCAACCCCAATGTGTACGTATGAAACGGAGTTGCGGATGTGCTCTGTCTGAGCAAAATCTTCAACTTTTGACTGAACTAACATTTCTGTTAGTTGTTTTACAGACCGGTGAGAGCACTAGTGAATGTTTCTGCCTTCGATGTCCCCCAGTCATTACCGGACAGAGTGGAGTGGCTACTGGGAGTTACGTAATCTCCTGGAAGAGGTAAATATCCTCCTGGGGTGGCCGTGAAATTTTTCTCATTATTGAGCAGTACAGAAGCATCCTAGAATTCACTTCCCCATGTTCTATTCACCCAAAGCAAGAAAGCCTTGGCTGTGCAGTCTTATATTAGGGGAGGGGCCATGGCTCAGTGGTAGAGCATCTGCTTGGCCTGCAGAAGGTCCCAGGTTCAATCCCCATCATCTCCAGTTAAAGGGACTAGGCAAGTAGGTGATGTGAAAGACCTCTGCCGGAGACCCTGGAGAGCCGCTGCCCGTGTGAGTGGACAATACTGACTTTGATGGACCAAAGGCCTGATTCAGTAGAAGGCAGCTTCGTGGCTTCATGTGACCTGAGTTCCACTCTACTCATGTTTCAGGCAGAAGGTTTGTCATCGGAATTCAGGCACTCAGAATCAGGCTTCCGAATCTTGCTGCAGGTTTTCTGTTCCAGGTTTCACTCATCCCTACCAAAAACATTTCTGCCTGAAGGGGATGCTTGTTTGAATATTTTAAAATTAAAGATATAGATTTGTTGCTTCTACAAGGCTAAGAATGTAGTCAGAATGAAACAGGAAAAAGTTATTTTGAATATTAAAGCTGAAGAAAAAAAGAGCAGTGACCCCTGACCAGCTCTTCCCCCCCACCCACACATATTTTTTGTATCCTTGATCATTTTTAGATTAAATGTTATAATCAGTTATAAGGTTGTTGATCCAGTGCTGTCTGACCTCCGGGCTTGGCTCTGTGTTCATTTTCTGTCTCGCACATTTCACCTAACACACTGGTTTCTATTTGAGCTGCGAAAACGAGGTTGCAGTTTTTCTTACAGCTGATACTTGGATTTTTTAAAATACTTTTTGTACTTTATTTTTCTAAAGGAGCTCAGCTGTGAAGAGCATACCTGTTGTCAGGACTGTGATCACACTCCCTCACGTGATTGCAGAAAGCATCCCACTCCATGTTAATGCAGGTAATATAAATGTGTAACATTTCACTCCGTTTACGAGACCGAGTCCCTGAAAGTTCATTGCAGGGCAAACACTTTTATTCTGGGAAGACCTCATGAATACTTTCTTTTATTGCCAAAGCTCAAGGACAAAGCACACAGCTTTCTCCCTTCGCCTCCCCCTTTCCCAAGTCTCTTTCTTTATACTCTAAAGACTCTGAAGTACTCTCGCATGTCATTCCCATGTCTCAAAAGTAATTTGAGGAGATGAACCAGGTACTTTTACTCAACACGTTGCATTCCTCTTTGACGGATGTTGATTCCGCCTTGCGTTGTGTGTTCCCACCATATCTAGCATTTTCATAAGAAGACACACCATTTGTTTAATTGCAGCGACTTCTTGAGCATCACCGCCTCTCACAGGAATCAAATGCACAAGAACTTTGCTAGAGTGTTTTTTTTTTTTATCTCACACCTTTTGTCCCAGGAAGAAATGATAGGCTGAGTGAAAATGACTGCCCCAAAATTATCCAGCGCTGGCCTGGATAGCCCAGGCTAGCCCGATCTCTTCATATATTAGAAGCTAAGCAGGGCCGGCCCTGGTTAGTACTTGTATGGAAGACCACCAAGGAAGTCCAAGATCGCTATGCAGAGGCAGGCAATGGCAAGCTACCTCTGATCATCTCTTGCCTTGAAAACCCTACGGGGTCCCCATAAGTCGGCTGCGACTTGATGGCAAAAAGGGGGGGAAACCTTAGCAAGGTTTCACACCGTAGCAACGGTTTGGACCCTATCCATCTGTCAAATCTACACACTATCCCTGTTTTTTTGCAAGTCACCCCTTACTATTTTAAATGTGAATGGCAGCCCCAAAACAAAGGCCTTGAATTACTGCCAGTATATGGCATCTGGCAAACCATTGAGGTAACCAGGCCTTTTTTTTCCCTGGCAAGGGAGGGAGGGGCCTGAGATTTCCACACTGTTCCAGATTGCTTCAGGAGCAACTTTTTGAGCGGTGTGGCAGATAGGGAGAGGTGAAAAGGTGGCACTTGCTGATCTTAGGGCCCAGTTCGTTGGGACTCATACTGTTCTGCTTCCAACCTCATACGTCAACTGTTATGAGGTAAATGGCTAGCTGTCTTTCTACTCTGGCTGCTCCTTCACATCGTAGAGCTTTTTTATTGGCTAGGGTAAATGCCTTTCCATCTAAGATGCTTTCTGGTAGATTTTCCCAAATTCCAAGGCACGAACGTCTATGCCCCTGTAATATTAACGCAATAGATACCATCGATCATATAATTTTAGAATGTCCTTTATATGAATGCATGCGCGAAAGATTGTTATCTACTCTATTAGCTACCAAAAGATCTCTGAACAATGAACTGAAATGTCAATTCCTCTTGAATGATTCAACTCCTGAAATAACTGAGATGGTGGCTCAATTTCTCGCAGAAGTGCTTAAGATCAAAACTGCTTTTAATTAGTATATTTTGTAATATCATAATCCATATGGAATTTTACTGTATCCTCCCAAATTGCAGGTGCTTTATCTGTATTCTGTTTGGATTTTTGTCTAAAGCATTGTAATTATGCCAGTAAAGGTATGTGTATGTGTTATGAGATACCTGATTTTACATTTTTAGGTGGGAGGTGTGTTTAAGTGTGTGCGTGTGTGATATAGGGCAGTTAATGTTGATGGTACTACCCTGGCTGATGGGTTGATCAGCCTGGCACCTGACTTCCATTGACTTGCCGTAGGAGTGTTGTGTCTTAAATGCTCTTTACGTTTATGAAAACAAAACGCTGCATTTAGCCATCCTGGTTCCATTTTCTCTAATCCACAATGTGATGCTTTCTTTACTTAATGCTAGTAGGTGACACATGAATGACAGGTGGAATCTGCCTCGCAGCACTTCAGCGAGTCTGTGTTGGCGGAGAGAACTGATCTGTCTTTTGCATTGCAGTGTTTGCCTTGTTACTCCTGTTTTGATTATTTTTCCTTAAGTGTTTTTTTTTAAAAAACAGGCAAACTATTTATTTGGTCTGTGAGGCATGTAATAATCTGTAGCATTAATATATTCTTGCTGACTTGAGATCAGAACAACGGAAGCAGGAATGTGAACAGTTCGTGCTCTTTCTTTCCCAAAGATCTGCCCTCATTTGGTCGGGTCAGAGAATCCTTACCTGTAAAATATCACCTGCAGAATAAGACTAATATAGTTCAGGACTTGGAAGTGTCAGTGGAGCCCAGCGATGCCTTCATGTTTTCTGGTCTTAAGCAGGTAAGGTCTTAAGCAGGTACATTAACTTGATTAATGTGGAATATTGAGGGTCTGTGTTATTGGGATGTCATGACTGGTGCATTTGGACAACTGACAATGTGAAATGAATTATGTTGTTAATTCATGTGTCAAATCTACATCTGCTTTCCCCGTGAAACACAGACTATGGAAAACTGCAAGGAACGCTCACTGTTGGGGAATCCATGGAATTTTTTTTAATTAGTTAAACACATTAAGGCAACATAACTGTGTGGTTGTAATTGACGTTGGGAACATCATCTTTTAATTGAGAATTGAGTTTAAAATTCTTGTTCTCCACCCTCCAGTTACTTGTGTTAGTTGGGGCAAAGGAACTTGCATTCCGCCAAGCGATTTTTCAGACACTCGGCATGAACCCAGCTGTGCTTTTCTGGGTTGCGAAAAGCTGTTTTGAGCATTGTGAGAGCGAGCGTTAGCATGTAAGATTTCCTTACACCACATTAAAAAGCTAGAGAATAAAATTTACGACTGGTTTGTGGGAAGACCAGCTTTATAGATACATTATGCAATACTAACCACGTTGTGTTATGTATGCGAATCAGCCCCAAATATCCGGGCAGCTGAAGGGAACTTTTGGCTGGTCCTAATCAGTTTGGGATACAAGTGGAGGGGAAGATACCCAGGAAACCAAAACCTTACCTGCGTGCTAAAGTATAAAAAGCAGAGTGAGTTTTGCATAGGAGGCTGTTAATTTTTGTTAATTCTTTGGTGATTCCCTAGATACCTGTAAGCCTTTGCACATTACTGTTTCTTCCTAGCTAAAAGGTTGATATAGCAAGGACAATATTGAATATAAGAGGAGGAGAGGTTGGGGAATTGTGAATGTAAATTAAAGCACTTGCATAATAACACTTCAAACACGTTTTGATTATGCTTATACTAAAATGTATGGTGGCCTGTATTCAAGCTAAGGAAGGATTCTAGTCAAAGCCCTTGTCCTTTTTCTTTTTTTTCTTTTTGGCATTTTTAGATAAGGTTGCGAATTCTTCCTGGCACTGAACAAGAAATGTTGTACAACTTTTACCCTCTCATGGCTGGTTACCAGCAATTACCATCACTCAACATCAACCTGTTACGGTTTCCGCACTTCACTAACCAGCTGCTTAGACGATTTATCCCGACACACATTTTTGTGAAGGTAAGGCATCATAATGACAAGCAAGACCGTTCAGAGTTCTTCTCGCTGTGCTTCAGTCTTAAAGACTGAAAATGTCTGGTCAGCCTGCCTTAGATTCTTAAAAGGCAATGCAACGGTGAAGCTTACCATTTGCCTAACGCTCAGTTGGACTGAGATTTTGTTGACTGCATTAGGAGAATTTAAAATTTGGTTTCTAAGGCAACACTTTGTATTAAGGGCAACTGGTGTAGTTTTGCTGGAAAACCCAACGTGAATCCGATCGTGTACAATGGAGTTAGTGAACGGATATCTTCTCCCCACCTCAAATTTTATGGCATGAAAGTGATTCCCTTTCATTTCAACCTTCACACATTCTATGTTGGTATTACTGTGGTATTTAAGAAGGGGCATGTCAGTGGCATAGGAATAGATTTGTCCAGGCAGAGTTAACTTAAGTCCTTGAAAAATGCGATGCTTCTTTTGTGAACTACATAGTAAAAACCAAACTAATCTTCCCTTAATAGCACACAGTTGCATTGTGCTTAATTGCGGCACAGCCCAAAGGGATGGGTGTTGCTCATAAATGTTTGACAATCAGTATACCTTTTATTCAGACCGTCTGCTATGCTCGCTGCCAGGGAGAGGCATAATCCCGCTGCCTCCAGGGGAAAGAAGCTGTGAGCTTACCTAGTGCTTAAATCCTAATCTTTCTAAGGCTGTATTCAGCATCAGCTTTAGAGAACAAAAAGCCAGCCCTTTTTCTTTAGGAATTCCATTTATTTCTTTTTTAAAATAAAAATGTATTGTTTTTTATGTGGCACTCCATTTCATTTGTTCTTTGGCTCTAAGGAAAAGGAAGTTGGCATGCAGAAGGGCCCAGGTTCAATCCCCGGCATCTCCAGTTAAAGGGACTAGGCGAGTAGATGATGTGAAAGACCTCTCTGCCTGAGACCCTGGGGAGCCGCTGCCGGTCTGAGAAGACAATACTGACTTCGATGGACCGAGGGTCTGATTCAGTATAAGGCAGCTTAATATGTGAAGTTCAGAGAACGGGAAGGGTGGACTGTGCCAAACCAGATAGCACATAACACTTTATGTTCGTTCACCACTGGTGTAATGCTGCAGGTGTACTTAGCCCCTTATTTAATTTTTATTTATGTGCATTATTTATAGTCCGCCTTTTGCACTGAAATTTAAGGCAGACTACTCAGTGTACGTCACTATGATGGATGAGACATCTAGTAGTGCATTAGGGTTTGGATTGCAGAAATCTGAAAACAAGCAGAAGTCCAATACAGAGCTGAAAACAAAATATAAGCATTTAAATGTGACACGGTGAATGAAGCAGAAATTATGAAGTTGGAGCATGGTAGTATAGTTTGCAGTCCCTAGCCCTTTACCAAAGCATCTTTCTGGACCATTTTATTACATTGTAGCTCTATTACCTGCGTTAAAATCTTGAATAGTTCAGTTTTGCATAGTTTGTGGAAAGCCAGGGAAGCCTTCCTGACCTAATCAGGCAGGCCATTCCATAAGGTGGGTGGGAGCCACAACAGAGAAGGCAAATGTACGGGCAGTTATTGATTTTGCCCATTTGCAGGGTAGTACCTACAGAAGGCCCTGCTCTGGTGAGCGAAGCTATCATGGCAGAGCATAGGGGGAGAGGTGGTCCTGCAAGGCCTTGAAGGACTTTGTATGTGACAGCCGATACCTTGAATTAAGCATGACAACTGGTGGGCAGCCAGTGGCGTGATCGCAGAATGGAATAATATGTATGCTGTCCTGATAAGAAGTGAGCTGCAGCATTCTACACCAACTGGAATTTCTGAATTGACTTCAAGGGGAGATCTATGAAGAATATATTACAGTAGTGTAGACCTGATGTTACTGTGGCACAGATCCAGGTGGCCCTATTGGCAGTGTCGAGGTAGGGGGCCGTCTTGATGAGTTGCAAGCTGTACGAATGTGTTTTTTGCAGCTGCAAAATATATATATATTTCTCTAGCAGCAATACTAGATCCATTGTTACCCCTGGGCTCTTAAACAAGTCAACAGGGATCAACTGAACCCCCTCAAAAGTAGAAAGCACAGTGCATTCTGATGGCAGAGTTCTTCTCTGACTTGGATTTACCATCAAAGCTAGAGTATAATTCAGTGGGTGCACAGTTTGCCTCCCTTTCCAAGCTGGTGAAGCTTTTACTATGAACCTGTGAACTTCCATCAGAATCTCTAATTCTGTTCAACCCAAAGAAAATACTGTTATTAAGTAAGGTAAAGGTCCCCTGTGCAAGCACCGGGTCATTCCTGACCCATGGGGTGACGTCACATCCTGATGTTTACTAGGCAGACTTTGTTTTACGGGGTGGTTTGCCATTGCCTTCCCCAGTCATCTCCCCTTTACCCCCAGCACGCTGGGTCCTCATTTCACCGACCTCGGAAGGATGGAAGGCTGAGTCAACCTTGAGCCGGCTACCTGAAACCAACTTCGTCGGGATCGAAGTCAGGTCGTGAGCAGAGCTTTTGACTGCAGTACTGCAGCTTAACACTCTGCGCCACCGGGCTCTTATTACTGTAGCTATATTTGAATCCATTAGCATCTTAGAGTCCAACACGATTTTCCATGTGTGAGCTTTTGAGAGGCATAGCTCCTTTCATTAGATGACTTGTTGATCTGTAAAGTGCAGCTGGACTCAAATCTTGTTACTATAAACTTTGTCATTTTCACCAGGAAGTGGAATCTGGCTTATTTACAGGATTAGCATGATAGCTAGGATTGCTACTTCCTTGTTTCCCAAACCTAATAATGTTTGTTTATAATTGATTGAGAGTGGTGGGGATTACTTCCAATTACATATAATAAAGAGAGTGAATGTATTTATCAAAGTGCTAAGTGACAATAGACAGCATTGGGTGTTAACTGCAGGCTGGGTGAATTCTGAAATACCAGAAACTTTAATTAAACCTTAAATTATTTATTTTTTTCTCCTTTTTCCTAAAGCCACAAGGTCGCCAAGCAGATGACGCTTCAATTGCTGCTGCGTAGCCGAGGATTCACACAGTTAAGGGAAACAGAATTTTGCACAGAATATTATAGAACTCTGCTTTTTGTTTTTCAAATTCTAGCTTTGCTCAAGCTATAAATTAAAAAGAACCTTTATTTAGAGATCGGAAACAACTGTCGGAGAACTAATGGATTAACTAAGTCTTAAACGTGATGCTAATAAGTATGCAGGAAAGAGTCAGTGCTTTATTTAACAGGATTAAAATGTTTTCTTTTGCCTTTCCTGAAAATTAAATGGAAGTATTATTTATTACTGATCGTAACTTGGCCAAAAAAGAAGAAATCTCATTCTATTCATTTATGTTGCCCTGTGGTGACATGGTCTGTGGTTTTTTTTGTGGGGGAGTGGTTGGGGCGCTGATAAATTTTATAGCATTGAAATTACTGTTTCTAGTAGAACCTCATTTTTGTGCCACTATGTGTTCCACGTAAAGAACAGGATAGAGTCAAATCCCTGTTGGCTTTGGATAAACCCTAGCACGTTTGTGCTTTGAATGAACAAATGTAATTAATGTATATAATGGCGCTTGGGGAGGTACCGGTTACTATGTTATCACCGTACTAGTTATAGTGAAGCTGTTTCTGAGGGTGTCCCCCCTGCCCTTCAGTAGAAAGAGGCAAAGATACTGGCAAGTGGGGGAATCCCATACCAGTAAGATGGTTTATAATTGCACAGCCCTAGGGGCAAATCTAAGTGTGCTTGGGCTCACCAGTTCTTAAGAATTGTGGTGTCATTGGCCTAGGAGAGCCCTGCTGATAATGCTTAGATGGTAGCATGGCACAGGCTGTGTTGTCAAGGAGCTGTGTGTCTAAGAACTGCTGTTCCCCCTCGTGCAACTTAAATATCCCCATCGTCACTGGATTCTATTAGATTCCTCTCCCGCAGAATGGGTTGGCCTTAAAGGTGGTTAATCATTGCATGTGTGAAACTGCATGCTTGCAGTTTAGCAGTTCAGTACGTATTAGTGACTGGCTCCATTAATACTTGCTACTGTAAACTGCATTTATGAACTTTAAATGTTAACAGTGGGGGGGAAGGCCACTTACCCTGCAGTATCATTCACTCTTAAACAAAGGTGGTTGGATTTGCTTTTTAAAATAAAGTTCATCAGGATAACTCTGCATAAAGAAACGTCAAAGTTAAATTAGAGAAATCAGTCCTATCAATGTTTATGTGAGCTGGTCTTTAGAATATTTGCAATAAATCATGTAAATAAAAGCTGTTTTGTGAAAAAAAATTTTAAAAATAAGCTTTCAGTTTCTTAATTTCATGGGGTGTCTTCTATTGGATCTGAAAGAGAGTTAGAGGTAGAGTACCATAGCGGCTGTGACCTGTGAGCAAGGAAAGCACCTGGTTCAAATCTCTTCTCAGCTTGGAGTGCCAGATAGCCAAACACAAGCAAATATTCTATCAGCTTCTCTCCTTCCTCTGCAATATGGAGATAACTGGTTTACTTTACATGGCTGTTGTGAGGATTGCCAAGATAATGTATGGAAAACACATTCGAGTGCTGTTAATCGTAGTCTACATTCGATCAATCTTTGAACGGAATCACTTCACGGGTTGGTGACATTGTCTCACCCCATGTTTAAGCAGTTTAGTATACTTTGAAATAGCATAAACGTAACCTGTCTCTTTCTTAAGGAGTTTCAAAGCTGCTTCCCTTCCCTTCGTCTCCCCACAATAGACACCTTGTGAGGTAGGTGGGGCTGAGAGTTGTGATTAGCCCCAGGTCACTCAGCAGGCTTTATGTGGAGGAGTGGGGAAACCAACCCGGTTCTGAGCAGGGCAGTGTTCTATAATAGCTGTGTTCTCCTCCTTGGCGGTTGCGCAAAGTGCATTTTCACCAGAGTTCCCATCACCAAAGCATGCTGTAAGGTTGCACAACATGAAGCCAGAGGGACGTAGCTGCATGACCTACCTTCTGAGATAAGAGTTCTTCTGCTCTGCTGTTGGTGTGCTGTGATTGGCTGCAGTTAGTCAGAATCCTATCCTGCATCATGGTGGTATAGATGGAGCTGGAGACAATAGGGGAGGGAATGCTTTTTGCTTCTGCATTGAATTTTAAACACCACTTCTTCGGCTGGCATAACATCACACCCGTGTTGGAACTGGAACCACAGTCACAAGTTTGGAATATGGAAAAAACCATGTTGCCCTGAACTCCTTTGAGAATAGGTAGGATGCAAAGCTTCCCCCCATCATGCCCCAATTGTCCAGTTTTGATACCTATTGTGGCAGAGGCCTGCCGAAAACATAACTGCACCAATGCTGTGTTGCGCTGATGTTGCTTCAGAACACAGAGGGCTCACAGTGCAGTCCTATGAAGAGGTATTCCAGTATAACTCCAGTAACATCAGTGGGCTTTGACTGGAGCAACTCTCCTTCAGATTGCATCATCAGAGGACCTAGTTTTGATAAAACAATTAGTAGAAACCAAGGATTAAAAAAAAACATTGTAAAAGAAAGATAATGAATCAGTAAACAGTACCTTTATTGGCATTAACAATAGGAAAACAGAACAAAGAAACAGCTAGATATAAAACTAAAAACAAAGGATTACACATTTCATCAATAATTACATTATAAAACCGTTAATTATGAGCTCCCCTCCTTCAGAACCTTGGCCCAAAATTCAGCTACCTGGTTGGTAACCTCCGGTCATTTATCAGCAAGTAAATAGTCTATATCTCCAGTAGACACCGCATTAGTGAATTGGGGAAGCAAACCAATTAAACAAAACCGAAGCTGTGTGAAAAGTGGACAATATAAGAGAATATGATGTATTGTGTCAGGTTCTTTACATTGACACCTACAACATCTTGCTTCTCGTGGAATTCCCTTATATCTACCATTAACAACAGCTGAAGGAAATATGTTGAATCTGGCCATCAAAAGATAATTAATCATAACAAAGCAGCTTCTATTTTTTTGAGAAAGTTGCTAAATTGTGCATCTTAGGTAAGATGTGCAAAGCCTATAAAAGCAATTGACCAGTTCTTGCTGCAAGATCAGTCTAGTTTGAGCTTGAAACTGATTTACAAACCAGAAGCTTAGCAGCCCTTACATGAGTTTTAACTGCAATGGCACAGGCGGGATAACAGGGATGAGGAAGGGACTCATTCATTTATTTCTGGCTTCTGAAAATTTTTTCAAGTAACTTAGAACAAGTTGTCATTGGTGACAAGGAAGGCAGGATATAAATGTGTAAAGTGTCATCAAGCCACAGACAATTTATGGTGATCCTGTAGGGTTTTCAAGGCAAGGAACATACAGAAGTGGGTTTGCCATTGTGTTTCTCTGCATGGCGACCCTGGACTTCCTTGGTGGTCTCCTAACCAAGGCTGACTCTGCATAGCTTCCAAGGTTGGGCTAGCCTGGGCCAAAGGATATAAATAGTTTAAGAAATTAAAATGGTGCATGGTAAAAGGTGCCCTGACCTGTATGGCCCCAGGCTAGCCTGATCTTGTCAGATCTCAGAAGCTAAGTAGGGTTGGTCTTGGTTAGTACTTGGATGGGAAACCGCCAAGGGAGTATCAAAGGTCACTATGCAGAGAAAGGCAATGGCAAACTACCTCTGTTAGACTATTGCCTTGAAAACCCTACTGGGTTGCCATAAGTTGGCTGCGACTTGACAGCACTTTACACACACACACACACACACACACACACACACACACACATGGTAAAAGGTATACCTCCTGATTCTGGGTGTCTCTGAACTACTTGTGAAATGTTTGGGATGGAGATGATCATGAATGGCCTGGTCACCATGTGGGAGATCCAGAGCATCAGGGGAGGCACAGGTGTGCAAGCCAGTGTTGTTATTCTAACAACATCCAGATGTGGGGTAGCGACATCCTGTGAAGTCTACACTATGCTTGCAAAGGAGGGGCTGCAGCTTATAAACATAATAGAAGAGCTAATGTGTGGTACAAGAACTGGCAGCAAGGAGGTGCCGCAGGAGATGTGATAATGTGTCTACACAAACTCTTTAATTAAATACATTTTCTTGTATACCGAGATTAAATATGAACAAAAATGTTACCTATCATTTATGATTGCATTGTATCAGATTACCGTATGATTAAATATTAAAGGCATTGTTAGACCTAGCTTCTATCAAAAAGAAGAAGCACAAGTGAAAGGCCAAAACATTTATTTTTACTCAGGCTTTAAATCAAGGTGGTTGGTTTTTTTAAAAAAGCTGTTTTAAGGTCTGCTTCAGATCCGAGGTCTGCTTTATGGATATTATTTTAGGGTGCACAGAGGTCATTTTGTGTTGTTTTTATGCCCCTAGTTTTATTAATGGCTTATTTATAGTGATAATTTATGATGCTTTTTTATTTTGTGGTATTGTTTTTACTTGTCAGCTGCCTCTAGCAGGACTTGGGGGAAGTGGCCTATAAATTCAACAAAAGGAGGTTTCAGAAACTAGTACAAGGAGATAAATATTAAAGGGGGGAGCAATGAGAAGCAGGGAAGGTTTTTGTTTTTAATCTTGGCAATATGATCCTTGCCAAAACAGTGTCAGCTACCTTGGCACAACCTTATGTATGGGAGAAGTGAAACCTTTTTCTCAACCTGGAAGTTGACAGATGTCAGACAGAGACTTGGCTTGTGCATCTCCTCTGAGTTTTGGCAGGGGAGAAATTTGTGATTAGGCCTGCCAGAGTCACAGTCCCTGTGCAAACTTGCAAGTCAAGTCAGCTGCTTTACGGCCAAGCTACATGTGACATTAGAAATCTGTGATCAGGTCTTTTTTTTTTTTTTTTTTAATAGCATGTAATTTAACTACAAAAGAAACTGCCAGGAGGAAGGGGAAGGAACATAGAGGAGGGCTAGAGTACCCAGTGCCATTTTTCCCAAACAAAAATTTCTCCCCTGGGCAAAAAAAAAAAAAAAAAAAAAAACCCTGGTAGGGAAATAAAACAGGCATAAGCCTACCAGGGCTTTTTCAGTCACAGAAAGAGACTGTGGTGGTTACCTGGGGCCCAAGAGGCCTAAAGGCTGTAAGGTAGAGGGGGTGACCCAGCTATCTGAAGAAGATTGTTTTAAAAATAACAGCAAATAGTAGTAGAAAAGAGTAGGAGTCCAGTAGCACCTTAAAGACTAACAAAATTTCTGGCAGGGTATGAGCTTTCCTGAGACATCTCACTTCTTCAGATACCTGTGGCTCACGAAAGCTCTTTTTCTATTGCTAGTGACAGACTAACACAGCTACCCATCGTGATCTAGCATAGTAGGTCTCACTTCCACAGGTTATTCTGAACTGATCTGAAGAGGAAAGAGATATCAGAAGACAGTGGTAAAGATGAGAGATGACAAGACACATGAGTAGACAATTCCAGAGTGAGGTGATCCTTTAGAAGTTGCTCTTATGCTCCGCTAGAACTGCACTTTGTGACACTCATAACCTTGACAGGTTAAAATCCGTCTTGTTCTTGGAATCCCTTCTAACTGCCTGGAGCTTCCAACCTGTCCTCCCCTGTTAGCCTACTGGTGGCTGCCTCTAGCATTGTACCTTTGCATCCTGACTCCCTTCTTTGCAGCACCACTTCCAGGGATCTCCATTCCAATTTATATCTGACAAAGGGAGCTTGAGCTCTTGAATGCTTATACTCTGAAGATCATGTTGGTCTTTAAGGTACTACTGGACTCAAATCTTGTTCTTCTATTACAGACTACCCCCCTGAATCTAGCATCATAAGATTCTCTTCCAATCTTATTCCCAATTTACTGCCTCTCTTCATCCCTTTTCCTGCTCACTCTGCAAGCACAAGTATGTCACCAATAAATAGGGTTGCCAACTGCCAGGTAGTAGCAGGAGATCTCCTGCTAATTCAACTGATCTCCAGCCGTGGAGATCAGATCACCTGGAAAAAAAAGGCCGCTTTGGCAATTGAACTCTATGGCACTGAAGTCCCTCCCCTCACCAAACCCTGCCCTCCTCAGGCTCCGCCCCCAAAATCTCCCACCAGTGGCGAAGAGGGACCTGGCAGAGATCTCCTGCTACTACCTGGCAGTTTGCAACCCTACTGGCAACCCTACCAATAAATGATCTCCCATCATGCTCTTTTCCTTTGGATCCTTCCTGCTTCTTGCCTACACCAAAACTAGTACTCCTCTCTGACACGGCCTTTTTCTTTGGAGAGCTCTACCCATCTCCCCACACACTCTGAACACCTCCCCACACACTCTGAACACAGATGTGGAGGTATTTGTCTTTTCCACTAGGCTCATTCCATTTCCTGTTCATCATCAACCACCTCACTGTTCCTCAACATTTGAAATTAACTGATGGCTACATGTAGGTCCCCCCTGAAGTAAGCAGTGGCTCCCTTGCGCTATTCAGGGTCCGAAAAAAGCATGGGGAGAAAGGTCTGAAGCCCCTTCTCCTCACGTGCTGCGGTCCCAACCTGAACTGGCCTCTCGTGTGCCTGGGAATTTAGTTCCCAGCATCGAACTCCGTGCGTACATCTGAACCAAAGTATTTGTAGCAGCCATATGTCTCCCGCATGGTCTTTGTAGCACATACTTCTGCACTAACTTGATTTTCTTTGCTTTGTGTGTCTCTAGCCTATGATATAAGGAGCCCCGTGGCGCAGAATGGTAAGCTGCAGTACTGCAGTCAAAAGCTCTGCTCACGACCTGAGTTCGATCCCGACAGAAGTTGGTTTCAGGTAGCCGGCTCAAGGTTGACTCAGCCTTCCTTCCTTCTGAGGTCGGTCAAATGAGTACCCAGCTTGCTGGGGGTAAAGGGAAGATGACTGGGGAAGGCACTGGCAAACCACCCCGTAAACAAAGTCTGCCGAGGAAACGTCAGGATGTGACGTCACCCCATAGGTTAGGAATGACCCGGTGCTTGCACAGGGGACTACCTTTACCTTTTTATCCTGTGGTATACAGGGAACCCTGATTCCCTCTCAGCTTTCCCCATGGACCTTGATGCTTCTTCCATTCTGAAAACTCCTCCACCTTATTTCTTGGGATTTAAACATTTTACATTGGTAATTTCTCCTTGATGGTAAATTCTCCTTGATACAGTCTTCTCCCTAACATTCTTCTTTGATCTCTGCCTGTGGTCTGAAATCCCCATGCATGACCCCAGACATTCTCTTGTTTAAGAATGTCCATTAAGAATTTCTCTCCATTAAGAATTTCTCTGGTGTCTTCCCTATTCTCTGCGGAACTGCCTTTATCCAAGTTTCAGTTTATCTACTTCAGCACCACACACACACCCCACCTTCCCCGCACCTTCTTTTGCTCCTTCTGTGACCTATAGTTGATTGATGTGTGGGCATTCTTGGAAGCACAGTCTACTCTTCTCTCTTCTACCTCTTCTGAAGTTCTGTGGCTTCTACCTTTAACCCTGTTCTTGTTTCTTTACTCAATTACTCTGATCCTCCAATAACTATATTACAGATTTCACATATTTTACTACATCTGTAATATAGTAAACTTCAAATTTCTAATGTTGATTGGAGATTCCTCCTTGTCAGCAAACACTGAAAAATGATGGCCTCCAGAAATTATAAGCCTATACATTGTGCCGAATAGCTTAAAATACAATTAAAATACATGGGTAAAGAGAGAAATGGAAAAAATATATTGTGCAGAGGGCATTTTAGAAAGTATTTCCATACATTTTATGTCCCCATTGTAGCCCTTTCCTTTATTGATCTTGTCATTCTGATGGCAGAATTTTTTAGGGCGTGTCCACACCTGCAAGGCAATTGTACAATGGAAGTGTCAGTCTTCTCTTACTAAAAGGATATTATATAAACACAAGTGGAGACCCGCAGGAAGAAAAAATGCACACGTTGTGTATTTTGCTCCTACTTTTTGTTACATTCCACCCCATCTTAAAACTACAAGCACAACATTCTTTTGATTTTAAATATTGCTTTTAAACCTTTGTTTGTATTAATTACTATATGGAAGACCCTTTATTAATGTAGAAAAAATAAAAAAGAAGTTGTATGACACTTGAAAGAATAACAGATTTATTACAGAACCGTACATGTACATATTTTTACAGCTGCTCCTGGCTTTCTGCCAATTTTTTATCTATACCATTTCTTCTCTCACTGAGTTTATTCTATTACTTTTTATAAAAATAGCTGCTGTCAACAGTCTTATGCCTCACACGGGTTCTCCAGTTGCCCTCATGTTCAAATTTTTAATTTTCTTGATTTCATTTCCTCTTTTATTTTCAGACTGATTTTAATGCTTTTCTCGTATCTTGAAAACTATGGCTTTCTGTAGGGTATGGAAGAGATTGTAACCTCTACATTAATCCAGATGAGAACCATGGCTCATGGCAGGAAGGAAACTGAGGCCTTGCTGCTTCCTAATGGCTCTAAGCCTATTCTAGAAATATAAGGAGGTTTGTCTGCTAACAGTCTTGAAGGGTTTAGGCTATGTGAAGTGTGGGGATCTAGAATTACGCAAAGGACTGTGCTAACCCCTGCCTAGCATTTTGCTGATCCTGTGATACAGACAGCCACGGTGTTTTTACTGGGATGTGGTGGTCCCTCCATGTCTCAGAACAGGTGCACAATGCAGTGAGGAATCAGTGTCAGACAAGGCAAAGAAATGTTCAGCCTTGCATGAGCTTCTTTGTATATACCTGGAATGAACTGCAAAAACCGCTGAGACTTTGCAAGCTACTCTGGAGTTTTGGTGCACAAGAATAACTTCAGTCTGTTTTCTGCTAAAACTTTTATTTCGTGATTCTGGTCAGGCGGTAGAGCTGGCACAGGAGCTACTGAAGAGGTAGACACTGGAGAGCAAAGAATTCCGCTTTTGTTTCGTACCCATTCCTTCAATAAAACTTACAAAAGATCTGTACTCCAACCTTGAAATGGCTGCACTGGCAGAAGCCCTGTAGATTGGACTCCTCCAACACTTTTATCCTAATCAACTTATTCATTTCATTTATGTACTTTAGTATCATTTCCACTTCAGGAATAAATAAATCAATATGCATGAAATATTTCTAATAGTTTACTTTTATTTCAGGTGAAAAAGTAACAAATATGTGTGAGGGGGAATGGGGATATGTTGGCTGACAATTTGCAGTCCTGGGAAGCCATCCAATATGTGTGTGTGTGTGTGGGGAGGGGAATCATTATCTTCAAGTGATGTCATGGCACAATGCCAGCTAATTATCCTTGTAATTTTACAGATGAGGAGTCTAATCCTTATCTGCTCAACAGTAATAATTTAACTCAAAACATTGACTTTCTCAGCGGCATAACAGTCTTATTTAAAAGGAGCTCAGGCTATGGTTGTGAATTCCAGCTTAGAAATTTATGGAGATTTGGAGGTGGTGCTGGAGTAGGGCTGCCAGGTCCCTCTTCACCACCGGCGGGAGGTTTTTGGGGCGGAGCCTGAGGAGGGAGAGGTTTGGGGAGGGGAGGGACTTCAATGCCATAGTGTCCAATTGTCAAAGCGGCCATTTTCTCCAGGTGAACGGATCTCTATCATCTGGAGATCAGTTGTAAAAGCAGGAGATCTCCAGTTAGTACCTGGAGGTTGGCAACCCTGTGCTGGAGAGAGTAGGGCCTTGGGAGAAGGAATGGGGCTCAGCTAGGATGTGATGCCATACAGCTTTCCAAAGCTGCCATTTCCTTCAGGAGAACAAGGTATGTCAAACCCTCAGTGGTGGGTGGTGGAAGAAAATAAACAAAAGCAATGTTTTTAAATGCATTTGTAATTGTTTGTTGCAACACATAATTTTATTAAGGCAGCACATAATTTTATTAAATAAACACACAAATAAATAAAATCAGTTGTAACACATAAGCACATAAATAAATAAAGATGTATTACCATCTTGGGGATGGTAATAGGGTTGCCAACCTCCAGGTACTACCCATAAGAATTTGAAACGGCCGTATCCTCCATCCTCCTCTAAAATTGGTATTTCTGCTAGAATTGCACACTTACCTGCATGGGACTTATAGAAGAATGCAGCACCTTGCCAAAGACCTTGCATTTTTGTGAATTTTGTTAGTGTCTGTGTCACCATCCATGTGGACTTGTTTGGTTGTGCTTGTTATTTTTGTATGCTTGTACATAACACTGTATGTTTATATGTATAGTTGTATTTAGACACCATAGGATAAATATTGGTTGCACTTAACAGTAATTGTTATTGTACAATTTTGTCGCCCCTGTACTGATTTCCTAACCTCCAGGTACTAGCTGGAGATCTCCCACTATTACAACGGATGTCCAGCTGACAGAGATCAGTTCACCTGGAGAAAATGGCCACTTTGGCAATTGGACTCTATGGCATTGAAGTCCTTCCCCTCCCCAAACCCCGCCCTCCTCAGGCTCCACCCCAAAATCCTCCCACCAGTGGTGAAGAAGGACCTGGTAACCCTAGATCAGGTACATCCTACATTTCACAATAAATTTCTCCCTCCCTTTCTGTGACCTGCTAACTTTATGGCTTGACCCCATGAGAGTAAATGAAAATGAAGCCCTTCAGTATTCGATTGACTAATCTTGGAATCTGGGCTACACTTTGTTTAGGCTATGGTCAACTGAAATAACCACAATCCCCCCCCCCCTGCCAAATTCTGCTTGGTCAGGTCCATTTGTGGACAGTGGGTTATTTTCAATGTACGGCTAAGGGCAAAGCATCATATCTCTGGACCAAGTATAAACTTGTCTTGCCATCCTATAATATCATCTCATGTCACAAAGGGGAGGGATCTGTTTTACTCCTCAAAGTAAGTCATTTCACGGTAATGGAATTGCAATCTGGACCACACCCTCTTATTTTCCCCATCCTTCAAGCTGGGCCCTGTGTAGGGATGGCAGCCTCCACGTGGGACTTGGGAATCTCCCAGAATTACAGACTCAGAGATCAGGTTCCCTGGAGAAAACGGATGCTTTGGAGGGTGGACTCTGTGGCATTGTACCCCACTGAGGTGCCTGTCCTCTCCAGGGTCCATCCTCAAATCTCCATGAGTTTCTCATCCTGGATCTGGCAAGCCTACCCTCCATCCCCTGCCAGTGCCAGGGGAACTTGGCAACCCTAGCCCTGTATGTGGCCCCATGTAACATCAGCTAGACCCAAGCAAGATTTGTCCTTCAAGCCTGATGCACATACTTATGTGTGAGAGAAATACTATCTCCAGCCAGAAATCCTTTAGACAAATTATCCATAATTATCTTTGAATTTACCTTAACATTTTCCTTCTCATGTGCGGGCATAATTTCATCTAGACTAGTTACAACAAGCAACGGTAGTCATTACAACTTTTATGTTGACAAAGTTTGGAGGTAGCTGTGTTGTTTTATAAGAATGCCTTTAAAAAGACACATATAGTACCTTTTTATTAGGGCCAACCACATTTTCACAAAATAATGGCATGCTAGATCACTACTTTGTGATGATTTGTAAATTGGGATCTGTTATATAATGAGAAAAAAATTCTTTTTTTGTATACAACCCCCCCCCCCAAAAACACCAATCTTTTAAAAGGAAAATAGAGAGAACAGAGTTTCCAAGATAAGTAGTGGTAGTTTTTTGCTACCAGTATCTCACAAGAGTTAACTCTCCATACTGCCCACCCTGTGCATGTGTAAAGTGCCGTCAAGTCGCAGCCGACTTGTGGCGACCCCTTTTTGGGGTTTTCATGGCAAGAGACTAACAGAGGTGGTTTGCCAGTGCCTTCCTCTGCACAGCCACCCTGGTCGTCCTCGGTGGTCTCCCATCCAAATACTAACCAGGGCTGACCCTGCTTAGCTTCGGAGATCTGACGAGATCAGGCTAGCCTGGGCCATCCAGGTCAGGGCACTGTCCACCCTAGGCCTCTTTGAATAGTGCAGCACAACCTATAGCACTTCCTCAACTCTTGTGAGACCATTTCCTCTCATTCAGCCACCATTTTGGTTGCTCTGGCAACAGGCAACCAGAAATGGTGGCTCAATTCTTAGGAAGAGGATTGTCACGAGGGATTTCTGCACTATTTTTAAAGAAGGCCTAGGGAGTAAGGAAGGTTATTTCCTTCAGTTTCTGGACAGGGATGGCAGACAGCTAGGATGCATCTGGCTCTTATCTACAGGAAACTGGTGGTGGGCCCAACAGAAAGTTGTCATCTCCCAAAATATGCTGCCTGAGGCAAATACCTCAGGTAACCTTATTATAGAGCTGGACCTGAAAATATGATTGCAATTTCCATGGTTGCCGCTGTGATTAATGGGGAACATGATTACTATCCAGAGAGCTCAAGGTTGTGAGATGGTAGGCACTCTTACTATTTGTAGTAGGAAAGAATGACAAAGAAACATGTGCTACCTAAATGCTTCCCCAAACACTGTCACCCATGTAACAATTGCTGATTTTTCTTTTTTTCTGTTATTTTAAAACTGGCTTTGCCATGCTATTTAGTGTTTTCTTTAAGCTGTTTTGGAAATCTGCATCAATGAAAAGTGGGATAGACTTTTTATAAAAATGAACAAAACAGAGGCGAAACCATTAGAGTGTCACTATGGGAGCAATCATAACTAAGCAAGTCTACTCAGAAGTATGTCTCATTTTATTAAATGGGGCTTACTCCCTGGATATCATACTTTGGATTGCAGCCTATGTCTGACTCATGAAAGATGGATTTTAAAACCTGATGCAAATTAACATTTTACTGCACTATAACGGAAAGGTTGCTGACACCCCCTCCCATTCAAACCATCCCCAGAGCCCTATCAATTGTAGCCCGATGCCATTTAAGGCATTCATCTCAGCTGTGATTTATTTCTAGTAGCATTCTTTATCTGGGATTTTTAAAAGTTTGAGTACAGTTAACTCTGATACTGCGTTACCAACAATATGTTTTCTTTGAAGCAAGTGATATCTGTTTAACTAGCTGTCCAGTGTAAGTCTTTATTAAACAATCTCTTATGAACATCAGACCTTAATAAAAACATAATAGGTACCCTTGGTTGCAGAACACAATCCCAAACAAAAACAAGATGAGTCTTTATTGTGTCCTGTATACTGGGGAAATGATCACGTGACAATGTTGGTTGTGCCTTTACATACCTTTGGAACAGCAGAACACTAGAAGTATGCTATACTATTAGGCAAACTGTGAATCAAACTTTTCAGCAAACTTTAAAATTAGATTTTCTTTTTTATTTGCAAGGGTTAAGGGGGTTAGATTTGTACTTTGCATTTTTGCAGATGTTAACTTTCCGTTGCTTTGTGTTTTGTTAGAAATGTAAAATTTGTATCCTACCCTAACCCATTGGTCAACCAGTCTCAGCGACAGAAAGAAAATGTAAATTATATTAAAAACCCAAAGATTTAAAGAGCCATTGATTTAAGCAGAAAAGTTAAGCACATGCTCTAAACTTATTTTTAGTATACTCCTTTGGCTGATTATGACTTTACAGACCCTTATATTTAGGGTTGCCAGGTCCCTCTGAAAAGACAAGACAGTCATGCTAGGAAAAGTTGAGGGCAGCAGGAAAAGAGGAAGACCCAACAAGAGATGGATTGACTCAATAAAGGAAGCCACAGCCTTCAATTTGCAAGATCTGAGAAAGGCTGTCAAGGATAGGACATTCTGGAGGACTTTCATTCGTAGGGTCGCCATGAGTTGGAAGCGACTTGTCGGCACTTAACACACAACACACACAGGTCCCTCTTGGCCACTGGCAGGAGGTATTTGGGCGGAGCCTGAGGAGGGCAGGGTTTGGGGAGGGACTTCAATGCCATGGAGTCCAATTGCCAAAGCAGCCATTTTCTCCAGGTGATCTGATCTCAGTTGCAATAGCAGATCTCCAGCTACTACCTGGAAGCTGGCAACCCTACTTATATTAAATAATTTTAAAACGATCCTTCGGTGCCTAAACGGCATTCCGAAACAAAAACTTTCCAGTAAAAGGACTCTGACAGCTTTCTCTCCCCACCCCCCCAGCAGGTATCCTGCGCCTTTCAAAAGCTGAAAACTCAGGAAGCACGTTTTCAAAAACTTTCAACACAGCATTTATGGGGCGGAAGAAACCGCTTGGCGCTTTTTATTGCTCGTTTTGGAACAATTTTTCGCCGCGCGCGCAAGAAGAGCGGCCGACCTTCCAAAGCCACGAGGGCAAGGCACTCCCATTGTTCATGTGCTTTCAAAAAGACCAGCGGTTCCCAAAGTGGGCAGTACCACCTCCTGGGGGGCGGTGGGATTTCCTAGGGGGACACTAAGAGGCAAGGGGGGCAGCAGGGGGGTGCTAGAGGTGGGCCCCTTCAACTGTGTTGTTGGATAGGGTCGGGGTGGTGGTGCTGGGGCTGAGTTTGTAGAACCAAAGTTTGTAGAACCAAGGGGGCCGTGGCCCGAAAAGTTTGGGAACCACTGAAATAGGCGGTTGCGTTGCGTCCACACGAGGATTTTCTGTCGGGAGCGCTTTGAGTGTAGGATCCTGCGACTGGATGGCCCTTGTGGCCTCTTCCAACCTTGTAGGGCTTTGTTTGTTTTTTAAATAATTTTTTTAATTATTTTTCTCCATTTAATATACCTACATATAAATCCACATCTATTACAAAAATTAATAAAGGTAATAAAAGACTATTAATAATAGCAGTTTAAACTTAAACTGACTTCCCCCTCGCTCTCTTCCATCTAAAAATAAATGGTATATACTTTTGCTAACAACATTAATCCCCATATTATTTAATTGAAATATACGTATCTTATTTAAAATTTGCTAATCTAGTACCTTAATATAACCATAGTACAAAACATATCTCAATTAAATCAAAGAATATTACATCAAAGAATATCCTTTAAACGGTCCCATTAAGAATTGATTTGCACAGTAAAGGCTTGCAGGGTTTTTGTAACCTGAAGTTTGGAGAAACTCCACGGGAGGAGGAGGAGGAGGGGGGGGGGAGGACCCAGGGGGCGGAGCGGCTCCTGGGAGCCCGGCCGGGCGCACACGTGCAGCCAGCGGCAGGCGGAGCCGGCGGAGCGTCCGGAGCGGAGTCCCTTGCGGCGGCCGCCTGGCGCGCAGGGCCGGGCTGCGCGTGCCCTGGAGCCGGCCCGGGCTTGGCGATGGCCCGCAGGCTGGAGAAGCGCCTGCAGATCGCACCCCACTCCTTGGCCATCGTGCTGAGCCCCCGCGGCGGGGCCGGGGCCGGGGCCGCCAAGGCGCCGCGGGGCGAGGCGGGCGAGGCGGGGAGCGAGCTGGGGCGGCGCCGCCTGGGCTACGAGGTCTTCGCGGACTTCAAGCAGGAGAACCTGCAGCACTTCTGGAACCGGCGGGTGACGGCGGCGGTGGCCGAGACCTTCTTCCTGGGCTGGATCGACGAGCAGGTGCTGCTGGTCCAAGGCCGGGAGGAGCACCTGGGGGCGCTGCGCGAGGGATGGGCGCGCCGCGCCCTCCAGCCGCCCGACGGCTTCCAGATCCAGTGCCTGGGTGAGTGGCGGGCGGGCGCGCGGCGGGGTGGGGGGTGGGGTCCGTGCGTGCCAACATGGCCCTGGCAACCTCAGCGGGCTCCTGGAGGGGAGTCCACAGACAGGTCGCTTTCACTCATCCTGAACGCTGCGCGGCTGGATTGCACTGTGTGAAAGGGCAAAACCCACCTGCAAACGATCGTTACAGTGCATTGAAAGTGGATTGTTCAGGATGTAGTAGAAAAGGGCAAGAGTCCAGCAGCACCTTAAAGACGAACAAAAATATTCTCTGGCAGGGTATGAGCTTTCGTGAGCCACAGCTCACTTCTTCAGATCTGCAGTAGGAGAAAAGGGCAAGAGTCCAGCAGCACCTTAAAGACGAACAAAAATATTTTCTGGCAGGTATGAGCTTTCGTGAGTCACAGGCTCACGAAAGCTCATACCCTGCCAGAAAATATTGTTGTTAGTCTTTAAGGTGCTGCTGGACTCTTGCTCTTTTCTACTACTGCAGACAGACTAACACGGCGACCCACTGTGAATTAAAGACAGATGGATTCACATTCTAGCTGTATCTGAAGAAGTGAGCTATGGCTCACAAAAGCTCCTACCCTGCCAGAAAATATTGTTGTTAGTCTTTAAGGTGCTACTGGACTCTTGCTCTTTTCTACTACTGCAGCCAGACTAACACGGCTACCCACTGTGAATTATGTTCAGGATGTGTGAAAGCACCCTGAGTTTTTGTTCTTTCCTTTTATCCCTTAGAAGCTCCTTGATCCATTGATCTTGAGCAGCATATATCTAGTGTTTGAGGGATATAAGGACTGAAACAAATCTTGCCACTGACAATGTAGACTTGGGATCCCTATCGCTTAGTAGAAAAGTTTTTGTTCTTGCTGGGCCGGACTGGATGAATGGGAGGAAGGGAAGGAAAAAAAGTCGGGGCATCCTTCTTGAAAGTAAGCGGTCTGTTTTGGAGCCAGCGTGGTGTAGTGGTTAGAGCGATGGACTCTAATCTGGAGAACCTCGTTTTGCTCCCCACTCCTCCGCATGAGCGGCGGAGGCTAATCTAGTGAGCCGGTTTGG
Source organism: Euleptes europaea (assembly GCF_029931775.1). Classification (NCBI taxonomy): domain Eukaryota; kingdom Metazoa; phylum Chordata; class Lepidosauria; order Squamata; family Sphaerodactylidae; genus Euleptes; species Euleptes europaea. Next base: position 59,529,515 of record NC_079320.1, read on the forward strand.
TTTCTCCGCTCCTACACATGAAGCCAGCTGGGTGACCTTGGGCTAGTCACAACTCTCTTAGAGCTCTCTCAGTCCACCTACCTCACAGGGTGTCTGTTGTGGGGAGGGGAAGAAAAGGTGATTGTCAGCCGGTTTGATTCTGCTTTAAGTAGTAGAGAAAGTCGGCATATAAAAACCAACTCTTCTTCTCCTCCCCCCCTCCAGTTCACTTTCCATCCAGACCACACACTCTTGTGTAATTTTCCCGTGGCTTAATTATACTTTTCTATGTCTAGTGTCAAATTATATATTGTTGTAGCAGTTGTAAGAAGTTGCATATATGTTGTTACTTAAAACAGAGTTTTGAGTCCACAAAACTGTTCACCTTTTCGTCCTTGGAATCAGAAGTGGCCTTTTGTGGTCAGAAAAAAAAAATTCTTCTCTCTTCTGGAGCGTCGCACAGAGAGGTACAATTGGGTACAGGTTTCGCAGGAAAAATAGTGAGGAGCTCTCCTTTCCTTGGTCTTTCACCTTTCACACTTGACACATTAAAGTGAGAAACATTACCCAACCCCAGTCAAAATGTCTTTCTCCTGCCCAGTATAGAAAACTCTGTAAGATAGCTAGGTGTGCAGGGCCACCATTAAATCAGAAAGTGTGGCTGGCAGCTGAACTTCTCTATATGATGATGCATTCGCAATGTTTTAGTGTCATCTACAGTACCGATGTCACAGCAAAATGCCCCTTCTCCTTTTTCCTCAGTAGATTTGTGTATGATTAAATGTCAAGGATTCTTTTTAATGTGGAGTAACACTAGAAAAATTTCTTGTTTTCTTAAGAGATTTTTATCATCTCTCTAAATATTGGTTGTATTAGGAATGCTTCTTAGGGCATTCCCCCACCCCCAACAGTGAATGCCAGCCTCTGTTTCCCGTATTGTAGACATTCTGAAGATTTCTTTAGGGACTTTTCTTTACACTTTGAAGCAGTTTCTGTTTATAATGTTAGGTGCATGTGGTTTTGAGTTCTATGAAGTCTTCTCAGATCACACCTGTAGATTTCTCACATCTGTAGACAAGAAACTTTCCCCCTACTTTTCATTCACTCCATGGCTTGAACATATTAATGCTTCCATCTTTGCTTCCATGGGTGAACTGGAGCAAGTGGCTAAACATTCTTTGTTTAAAAATTGTTAGTCAACGTAAATGTGTTTGCATGGAGTGAAGTTGTCAGTACACAGCGAGTGGGGTGAGATGGTAACGTTGTGGATTTTGGTTACCCAGTTAGGCAGGAACTGACACTGATATAACATTGTGGATTTTTTGTTTAGTTGTCTGAAACGTTCATTGAGGTTTTTATGCCTAGGTTGTTAACAGCATGTTTTGTTTTGTATTTCCTTAATTTTCCAAACCAATTATGTTGAATTATTTATAATTGACCAGTCAGGCAGTTTCTCTTTAGGATGTCGGGTCAGCAGTTCAAATACTGTGTAATTTCCTTGATTTGTTGTAGGCATCCCCTCTGCCTCACTATCCTCAATATGGGTTCATTAGGTGTCTATTAGGTGCCCAATAAGGGCAGCAAATTGTCCATGTGATTTGATGTTCGATTGTATCTTTTCCGCAGCACAGATATTTGGTTTTTGCACCTTAGGAACTCAAATATGCTGGGGGGTCTCTAGATCGTCCTATGTTTTGTATTCTTGGATTGCTCTGCACTTTGAAAATGTTGATAGTTTTAATTCTGGAGACTTGATGGATTGATATGTGCAAAATGTCTCACTTCAGAAGAACATTGATAAACAGATTGTACAAGATATACTTTGACCGTCTCTCCCTTTTTTAAACCTCCAAGTTCCTTGATATTTAAAGGACATTATGGATGCTATTCTTTTCTTGAGTATAAGTCACAACATTATTTTGAAGTATGCTTCCAAGTAAACATACGCAAGTTGTCTATTATACATTTGCAGAGAGGACTTTCAGTATGGGCTTCACAGATTTGGCTGGTGTTGATAACCAACAATTGCTTCTAGTAATCAGCGAAACTTGGCTTTCTTACTTCCCGCTCTGCAGAGGCTAAGTAATAGTGCAATTGTAAGGGTGGGGCTGGGGCTGAATGGGCTTAGGGAGCCCTGCTGGAGTGCATATTTCTGCAATCGGCACCATCTGAATTACTTGAATTATTTAAATTATTAATTATTATTTATGTATTATGATTGTTTTATGGGGCCTGTTTTTAATTGATTGGTAATATCTTCATGTCATTTTATTGCTCTTGTATTTATGAGGTTGATTGAGGGGAGGGGCTGTGGCTCAGTGGTAGAGCCTCTGCTTGGCATGCAGAAGATCTCAGGTTCAATCCCCAACATCTCCAGTTAAAGGGACTAGGCAAGAAGGTGATGTGAAAGACCTCTGCTTGAGACCCTGGAGAGCCACTGTCGGTCAGAGTAGACAATACTGACTTTGATGGACCAAGGGTCTGATTCAGTAGAAGGCAGCTTCATGTGTTCATGTGAGCCAACCAACCCTTCCGCCAGCATATCAAGGAGATGCGCCGGTGTAAGGGCCAGTTACGCCGGCGCAGGCCCCCAGCAGCACTGCACTGCTCTCAGGTGCTGGTGATGCTGCGCGGTGACTGTGCACTGGCGCAACTCAGGTGCAGGGCTCTGTGCTGGCATCCCTGTGGGCAGAGCAGGGCATGGTGGAAGTTAGCCTGCTCCCTAATGCCTTTCAGCCTGGGAACGCCCCCTAACAGAGGCGCAAAGTTGTGCTAAGAAAAAGGCAGTGCAGCCCATAGGTGGCCATAGTGTCCCTCACTGCTGTGGCCACACCTATGAGGCCCTAAGCAGCTCTGGATGCCAACTGAGTGTGCGACCAATCATCTCTCTCCCCTACAGCAGCCAAGCCCCTCTTCCCGTCCTACGAAAACCCAGCCAGACGCCCCACAACTCACGAGGTAGGTTGCACGGCATGGGACAGGTACCCTGTCTTCTCAGCCAGGAGTCAAAAGGGTGGCCGTGTTCTGACAAGTAGGCAGGGAACCGTTTCTCCAAAATCCTTTCCCCTTGTCTGTGGCTGGGAGCTGCCCTAGGAATGCCGCCTCCTGCACCTGAGCACGGCAGCCTGTGGGGGTGGCGAGAGCCCCAGACCCCTCTATTGCCCTGCACACAAGGGGGTTTGGTGCTTGGGGATTGGGCCGGAACAGCTGCTGGGGGAGGAAGGCCAAGCTTTTATTTATTTATTTATTCTTCACACAGCCTTCCCAGCGAGCCGGGCTCAGAGCGGGTCACAGCGCTTTGGCTTTGCACTGGAATGGTATCTCGGGAAGTTGCTGGGCTCCCCCTTGGACAGGGTGCTATTGGAGGGGGGCGGAGCTGCACTGTGCTGAGTGGTGTGGATAATCACACAATCCTGGAAGAGCAGACCCTTGTGGAGCCAAGGCCCAGGTGGACCCGTCATTTGCTGTTGGTTTGGACATGAGCACCTGTCAGGTGAGGGTGTTTTGGGTGGAGTGTGCCTTTAACTAGGAGGAGGGGGCAGTGATTGCAGCAGAATGGGTTGATTGTATCTGTGCATCCTTGAGTGTTGGCTCAAAATGTCTTGTTTATTTTATTGTTTCCCTAGTAAGGAAATTATGCAGTATTGTATTGCAACATGTGAACTCTGTGATTAGTAAAAACATCACTTTTCCTTTAAAACCTATCAGAATCACTTTAGATTACTGAGAGCGAGAACATGTCTTGAGATGTCACAGGTGAGCATTCTTGAGGAGTAATTGTTCTAAACAAATGAATTGTTCAGTTTTGTTTGGGCCAAACAGACTTTTGAGGGTATGTTCCATTTGAAAGTGTATGTGCCTTTGTTTTTTGCAAGGTTGCAGTCTTCAGGATAGCTTTCTTTCCAAAGCAAGCACTTTCGGCGGTCAGTGTTGTGTATATGTTTTTCATATAATTATATGAAATAATTATAAGTACACTTAATTTTTCTTCTTAGTATTTTCCACCCACTCTTGCTTGCTTATAATGTAATTTTGTAGCGTAAATCATACAAGGATAAGACTTAAACATTCTTAATGAAGATGCTCTTCATTTAAGAACCCATCTTTAATTCCACTATGGTGAGCATTTGTATGAGCCACTAATAGGATATTAAAGTAAAAAAAAATTGAACTGTAAGCACTATGAAGACTATGAAGAGTGGTTACACAGTAATTGGCAAGTCAATCATTTTTCTCTGAGTGAAAGATCTGAGTAATCGTTCAGTCCCCAAAGGGGAAATCTTTCTGCAGCTATCTTTGCCTCTAATCTAGGAATTAGTGTACCTTTTTGAGTTTGTTGTAAAGAAAAGTGTGTTGGGAGGGTGGAAGAGGAGAGAATTTTTGCTTAGTTGTGTATAAAGTAGAAATGTTTAGAGCATTTAACACTGCATAGTAGAAAGAATTGAACTGTGGCAGTCCTGTTGTGTGTATAGTTGGGGAGTGGTAAAGGGTTCGTGAGCTGAACCTGATCAGTAATTACTACTGGGAGGAATTTTAGTGCAGTATGAAACAACCTCAATTTGCCACAGAGTATAATTTACTTAGAAGGAAGTCCTATTTTATTCACTGGGGTTTACTCCTAGGAAAGTGTTCATAGGATTGCTGCCTTAGCAGGCTGCTTGTGCACTAAGATCGACAAATGACAGCCTATGTGTTTTTTAAAAATCTTTAAATAAATAGATTGCCCCACTACACATGCAACAGGATGATGTGATGGGGTATGTGTAGAAATCCCATATTTCTAAAATAACTCAAAGTGTGTAAGTGGAAGGGGCCCCAATCCAAAGATCCATGAATGCTGCCAGCAGCAGATTTTGTGTCGGTTACTGAGCAAATGGCTGTCCATTAAGATGTCTAAGCAGCCTTTTCTTTTTTCCCCTCACCTATAACCCAGCATTATTTTTGCAGATCTTGAGGAAGGGTGAATGTGCTTTTAAATAAATGAGACCAGATCTGGATGGCCAGGCTAGCCTGATCTCATCATATCTCAGAAACTAAGCAGGGTTAATCCTGGTTAGTACTTGGATGGGAGACCACCAAGCAATACCAAGGTCACTATGCTGAGGAATGCAATGGCAAACCACCTCTGTTAGTCTCTTTCCTTGAAAACCCTACTGGCTTGCCATAAGTCAGCAAATAAAGTGCCCATCGTTATTCTATAGAGTGTGTTTTTGGGTATTGCAGGGACACCTGTGGATGATGGTGTGCGCAACTGGTAGCATTGTTTACAGAGACATATTTCATACACCTCCATGAATTGTCTGTTGTTGGAGACCTGGTCAGAAATGATGGATGGGTTATTCTTCCGCTGTGTCGTTTTCTCCAATGCAGCTGAGAGATGTCCCTTGTACGGGTAAATAGCAGTTGCTCACTTGTATGGAAAGAAAAGCATTCACTTGAGTTACATTTATAGCATGAAGCTAAATAGGTTTCCTGGCTGGTGGCTCCAATATCTGAAGTGAGACTTAGGGTCATCTCCTTCAAGCTTTGACTCTAGCCTACTTATTTTGTTCAATAGAAGTCAATAGGGTCTGGCTGTGTTCTCACTTACTTCTTTCGCTATCGCCTGTTCTTTATCTGGATGACCCAAGCATGGGTTTTGTTTGTTGGTGTATTAATAGACAGTCATAGGAACTAGCATCCATAAATGCATTTATGATAACATAATGTATGAAGAGTTTATATAAGTGTCTTGAAAGTAGATTCAGGACAGGATTCACACACAATGACCAACCATGGTAGAAAGAGCTGTTGTGTTCCGATATCCTTCTCTCATGAGTGTTCAGCAATCAAATAATTCTGTTTTATAACAAACTATAGTTTGTTGTTTTGTCCAAATCATCAACTGTGCTTTGTTTTATTCTCTCCAAACTAGCATCCCAAACTATGATTTAAACCCTGACTTGTAATGATAACTTGGAGAGAAGACAAGAAAACAATAGCTTGTCTTTGAGCAAAACAACAAACTGTGGTTTGCTGTGACAGTATTTATTTAACTGTGCAGGAGGGAAGGAAGTGCTCAAATTCAAGGATGGCCAAACTCAGTTCTGGGTTTGTCATTATGCATATGGTTTGTTACATATGAATCATGTGTTACCTTTAGATGTCAGCATGATTTATGGGAGCAATCCTCTGACTTGAAGCACATGCGTAGTTTCTAATGAGTACTCTTGGGAAAACAAAGTTTCAGGTTTAATTTTTGTAATATGTAGTTATCTGTAGACTTGCCTTAACACACCATGTTTTGCTTGTGGCTTTGAATGCTATTCCACTGTAGATACTCTCCCAGTAGTGAGCAGAATTATAGAGACATTGAGTTTTCTGATCATGTGGAAAATCAGGTGCATACTTTGATTTGACTATCTGCTTTCACTTTTTAAAAAAGCCTTCTTGGGTTCAGAAAAATGTCTGTATTTCTAATGTGAAGGCAGGGCTTTCAAAAGGTCAGGGGACAGGGCTTTATTGCCTTCCCCAGCTCTCTGTACATCCTCTCATTGTGTGGCTAGTATTGGGAATCTCTTAATAAATTTCTGGTATTTGCTTTCTTTGCACTTTTCCTTACACTGAACGGCTACACTCTTAACAGCCTGTAATGAGTTCATTTAGCAGCATGTAATTACCAGAGTTACTCAAGTGTTAGAAAATTGGAGGGTGTGTCGATGTGTTGGAATGGACTGGGGGTGGAACTCTGCACACTATTTTGCTGTTTGGAGGTCAGTTTTCAAAGGGCAGGACCTACTGAGAATGGCATGTGGAAAGATTGTGAAGTGGGGAGGAACTAATGAAGAGCTATTGGTGACCACTGTTCTAATCTGTGGGTGATATTTCAATGGCTTTCACCTTTGGCCCCTGTGTCTAGAGTGCTCATGTAGTTTAGAGCTCGTGGGCAGGACGGCTTTGACTTTTTCTGTGACAAAGCAATGACAATTAACTTGTTTCCCACTTCCATTAATCTTCGTTGCCAGACGTTTTTGCCGCTTGTCTTCTTCCCCCACGGGCTCTTACTGCTGTCTTTCTGGGAAACGCTGGTGCTTCACATTTGCCCAGTCATAACTCTCTCTGTAATGTTCCCTTTTCTTTGTTTGGATGCTAGACAAGAGACCTGCTTGAAAAAATGTCAGTATTAAAAGGCCAGGAAGGTATTAACATATGGCTGAAGCCAGTTAACAAGCTTTATAATTAGTTATTGGTGCTGTTCTGATGCCAGTTTCCTCAATTAGAAGCTGATCCCCCCCACACTATATATATATATTTTCAACAGAGATCTGTGTAATAATTAAACTGAATAGTGCCAGCAACAGTCTAGCAAAGTGAGTTTGGCTGGAGCATTGTCCATTGTTCATAGTTTACCATGCATGACGGTACAGGACTTAGAGCGCACATTCTCCCCCATCTGTGTTCTTTCTCCTTTCTTGGAATTAAATTAACACCTGGCTAATATCTGCTCTCAGGAATGGTGCTATATAGAATTTTCTGATCACTTTGTGGATGGCTATAGAAATATCCTGTAGATAACACTATGTAAAATGTTGTGACTTCATTGCCGGTCAGAAGGTTAGTATTGTCACATTCCTAATTTATCTCTCTTGAACTCTAAAAACTTGACTAAGGGAGTTCTGGGTTTCACTGTAATAAAATTTCTCCAGGTAAAATTTGAGGTACATTCATTCATTCCTGTTTTTTGTGTGCATCTCAGTACTGGCAACAGGAACAAATGGGTCTGACAATTTTTTTGCATTATTCAGTTACTTGTTGCAGGGATGTTATTCCTTCAGGCATAGCTGCTGTTGCAGAAATACAGCATTTTCAATAGCAGTTGCACAGCAGAATTTTGCAGCTGAGGAAATAATTATTTTTGTTGTTCCCAGCTAATCCTTAGTGTGTATGTGTTACTAATGAGAGTACACACACAGCAAGTTTGTCTTTCTGTTTATAATACTTGCAGTGCATGTGTGCACACACTTGTTCAAGTGATTTCCACCAAGCACCCAGAGTTACACCATTCTAAGCCCACTGACTTCATTATGGGGAATAATAATTGCATGGAGTGCTTAATTCTCCCTCTTCCCAATTCATTATTAGTCTGTGAGAGTTTGCCTACTGGTTTTGAGTTAAATCATGTGCTAGTATGGCATTCATGACAGTCCCCACTCTGCTATGGAAGCTTGCTTGGGCCAGTCACATAGAGTTAGCCTAACTTACCTCACAGGATTGTTGTGAGGATAAAATGAAGGAGAGGAGAACGATGTAAGCTGTTTTGGGTCCCCATTGGAGAGGACAGGGTATAAATGATGTACATAAAAGTCAATACATTTAAAGTTAAACTTTAGGAAATACAATTATTATAACCCACCTTGAGTATATTTTGTACATAATGTAACATCATATACATTGTTATACATTACGGAATCCACACTGAGTCTCTGTGAGAAAGATGGACTATAAATAACGATCATAATACTACATGCATAGTAGTATTGAAAATGTATTTCAAATAAATTCTCCCCGCCCATGGAAACTATTTCCCAGTCTATATGCATTGTATCCATTGTGGAACGATTGTCAAGGATTTTCAGAGCTGATAGGCGGTGAACACTGTATTTCCCTCCTCTTTATAAAGGCTGCCATTGTGTATGGAAGTGAACATGCAGGTGGTAGTAATAACTCTGAGAGAAAGCTGTTTGTACAGTGCGTACATTTTTCAATCGCGTGAACATCCTGCGTGCTTCATATAAAGGGAAGTGAAAGTTGTCTAGTGAAGTATTCAGACGTTCAGAATATGGCAAATTGTGGTCTCAGGTTTGTGCCTTCTGCACTTATACATGATGTTTGATTTTAGTTGTTAATTACAGAGTCGTATTTTCCCCAGGATTTCTATGCTGGCTGGGTAAAATGTGGTGCACAAAATCTCTGGGATGTTTATTTAGTCACACTAGGAGGTTTTCATTCTCCTTTTCTGACAGGTTGCCAAAGTAGTGATTCAGTAGTTCTCCAGTTCCTTTCTAATTGACTGTAGAGTACACCTGCGTTTTCTGTTCCACATGCTGGTTGGATCTTTTTACCTGTTTTGATTCCTGAAGCGGGGCTTGTTTTGTGCATTTTCTCCAATGGCTGTTCCTTTGATGTGTTCACTAACTTTTAAAGACTGCTTAGCTCAAGAACTCATGGAATTTTGGCCTGAGCTTTGTCCATTTCTAGAGGAGCTTTGAGGGGAGGAAACACTCTTGTGGCTGGTTTCTGGGAGATTTGTCTTACTGTTTTGAACTACTGTAGGCACTGAATGTGTAGTTCATTTCAGCATTAACTTAGTTCTGCTACACTAAAGGGATCCTGTGATGGATGGGCAAAGGACCTGCCCCTTTCTGAAAAACACCAATCCCATTTATTCCTGGTTGGTGTGGGAGCAGAGCAGCTAGTAGCCCGTCAGGATCCCTAGACAGGCTGCAGGAGCCAGATGGGAGAGAGGAGCAAAAGAAGAAAAGCTGTTACAATGGCCTTTTATGCATGGGTAGTATGTCCCTGGTTCGTCCCTCTCTTATGCACGGTTGGGTTTGTTGTGATGAAAGGCCTGGGAGTCTCAGAAGCCCTGCATAATCACCAGCAAATGTCCGGAAGCGTCTGAGTCCCCGCCCTTTGAAAACGCAGCATTACTCAGAAAAGAAAAAGGGGGGAGGAAGATTCTCCGCTGGTCCGTGAGACTGTGAATACTTCACTGTTTAAACTGATGAGAATGGACGGTATTGGGGGGGGGGGGTTCTCCGTTCGTCTCTGAGTCTGTGAATACTTCCTGAAAGTGATTAGAGTCAGGAGTTGGAGTTGGAGAATGGGGATATTTTGGGGCGTGGGAAGATCGACCCGCAACTTGACTGTGCACCTTCCGGTACATGAGATAAGCTCGGAACAAAACTTAATAGCGTGATAAAACAGGGAATGGAAAACCCAGGGAAGTTAAGGGACGGAAGCGAGCTGAGCCCACAGGGAGGAGAACATCATGACAAAGTAACCATGCGTAAAAGGCCAATGTTAACAGAAAGCGTATACAACTTCACAGAAAGAGAGTCTGCAGGGATCCTGTTTGAGTTTGTCTTGTGTGTAAGCAGGCTGAACTAGTGAATGTACGGGGATGGGGTTTGCATCTCCAGGAAGAGAACCTGTCTCAGGAGACCGTGGAAGTCTCAGAACCAGTCTTTGGTGATCAAGCAGCCTAACTTAAGAGATCTTTCTCAAAGCCCTGATTTCTAAGGGAAACCAGTGAAACATTTGTGTTTTCTGAGAGGAACTCACATTTACACTGTGAGAATCCTGAGGTTGAGCGGAGGCTGATATTCACCTCAAAGATACAAACTTGGCTGCTAACTGCTCTCTATTATTCTAAATTATCAGCTGTAACTTTACAAATGAATGGGCCTAGCAAGACTGTGTTATATCTGGACATAGATTCTCTCTTCTTTTCTGAACCATCTTATCCCTAGGTGTAAATTAAAGTTACTGTTCTTTTTTCTGTTTCCTTTATAGATGCTGAACTTATTTATTCAGAGGCCACTTAGTTAAGTCTGTTGGGTGCCGGGTTGGGCTAGAGACTGTATAGGTCAAGCTTTACATCATGCTATCTCTGTTTAAACATTATTTGAAAGACCCCTACCTTCACAGATGCCCTCAGCTACTTTCATTTCAGTTCTCCCGATATACATTTTCAAGTGCCTCCTTTTCTTGGGACAATGGGCTTGGTTTTTAAAAAAAAAACATTCAGAATTTGTAACTGCATCTTTACAATAATAGACAAATCCTGCTTAGTTAATTGGAAGATAACGCCCAAGTTAAATGTGCGTAGTTTTCTGAGTTTGGCTTGATAGTTTAGTTTCTATATAAAGCACACCATCTAAAGATTTGATGCAGTAAAATAAAATACAGCGCCAGATTTCTGCAAGGGAAACAAGGTAGTTGTTTGCACACATTCCTATTAGAACGTTAATTTTAGACAACACATTGTTTAGTGATTATGTTCAGCGGTTTATTTGTTAGAACTTGTTTGCAAAACTTCACCACACACACACCCTATAATTAAGGCTCTCTGTTTCATCAGGATACAGTTAAGAATTCTGTTCATAGTTTATAAGAGGTATATAGGCACAATGCCCCATTGAAGCAAACAGGCCTTGCAGCCTCAAAAGTTTGTGTCTGTCTTTTGCGATATGGCTTTAGGAAATGAACTTGTAAACATGTGACTAAAACAATTGTTACATGAAAACTTCATTTTAGCTGTTTCTTTAATGCCGTTATTAAAGCCAGTGTGGCGAAGTGGCTAGAGTGGTGGACCAGGATTTGTGAGACCCAGATTTGAACCCTCATTCTTCCATGGAAGCTTGCTGGGTGACCTTGAACCCAGTCTAACCTACCTCACAGGGTTGCTGTGAGGATACAGTGAAGGCGAGAAAAAGTATGTAAACCGCTTTGGGTCCCTGTTGGGGAGAAAAGAGAAGTAGAAATGAAGTAAATAAATAAATCTGCAGAAACAAGTAAAACATTCAGTTTACTGTTATAGAAAACTTATGTTCATTTTTTCTTCTGTTGCTTTCCTGTTCAACAGTTGTGTAGAATAATGCATACATTAATGCAAACACCCTTCTCGTAACTGTGCTGCAAGAAGATTATGTTTTTCCCTAACCGAAAACAAAACAAAAACCACAAACTCACACAGAGCAAAGTCTAAACACTATTTAAAAGGTGCTGCTTAGTACAAAGAAGGAGCTCATACACATTGCAAATCTTCCCTGTCTAGTATTAAGCAGGCAGAGTGGTGGTTGGTATTGGGACGAAAAGATGTCCAAAGCAGTGGAGTGTCTACTTAAAGTAAATTTGACTTGCATGCTGAATGAAGCAGCTTGGACAGACTACAGCCTTGGATTTCTGAACAGTTGCTTTAGTTTTACAATCCATAATTGTGGTTTTGCTGAAAGCAGAATTAAAGTATGGAGAAAACTGGAGTCTACTATCTTTCATCGAGTATACACACACCCCCTTTTTGTAACTGCTAATGAATGATAGTTCATAATTTTGTAACTTTCACCGTTTCTGATTTTGTCACGCTGTCCTTTGAACAGGTTTAATCGTAAGGTACATTATTTCACATCTGTATGTGGTAGGCCTGATGATGTGACTTTCCCAGTATATGTTAGTCAACTTGCAACATGAAGAGTGAGAAGTGTTTGTTTTATTTAATGTTTATACCCTGCTCCCCCCCCCCTTGAGAACTCAAAGTTGCATACAACAGTGTTCTCCGCGTCTTCCGTTTTATCCTCACAAAAACCATGTAAGACAGGCTAGGCTGAGAGCAGCTGGCCAAAGTTCATGCACCAAGTTTCCATGACAGAATGGTGATTTGAACCTGGGTCCCCAGATCTTAGTCCAGTACTCTAACCACTTCACCTTTCTGGTTCTCTGGCCTAGATTTAGAGTTATATGTGTATTTTTGTGTGCTAACATAATATGACTATTGAGAAGTTTTTGAAGTATTTCACTGATTCTTAAAAAAATAAATATAAAGAATAAGGTATAGAATCATAGAGTTGGAAGGGACCACCAGGGTCATCTAGTCCAACCCCCTGCACAGTGCCGGAAATTTCAAGCTACCTCCCCGCCCCCACAACCTCAGTGACCCATACTGCATGCCGAGAAGGTAGTACTGGAATTCTGTACCTGGGTAAATCATTCATGATTGATGTAGGCATGACTATAGGCATGTTTCTGCAACCTCGAATCATGTATTAAAAACATAGTTTTGAAGCAAATTATGTGACTGGAGTCTTGAAAGTATGGAAAAAATGTGTGTGTGTGGGGGGGGAGATCTGTCACTCACCCTCCCTGAGAGGAAGCCCAGACAAAATAAGTGGGCATATGTCTTCATAGAAATAGAGACATGCCAGACTAGTGTGTATACTACGCCTTTATAACAACAGCAAAGCAAGGCAATTCACAACAAGCGATATGATTTTAAGATTAAAATTCAAAGAGCAGTAGCTACATATAGACTCCATTTAACAAGATCTATAATGGGTTCTGTTTTTAAAAAACAAAACCCTCAAAACAAGTCCCTAACCAGAGTTTTCTAAGATACTCTTACCTCTTATGACCTATAAACAATCTGGCTGCCAACTCATTTTTGCTCTCAGTTGAAAGAGGCTCCTACATTCTACCACAGATACAGTTTGCTGCTATGAGAGCTGTATATAAAACTTGTGTTGTAGTTAGTCAGGCATGATTTAACTTGTGAGATTTGATCTGTGTCGACTTGAATGGAAGGGTGCCAGGTGGAGTAAGAAACTCTGCATCTAGTGCCCAAATCTGTTCTCCTCTGAGGCAAGGGCACCTTGAGCTGTGGGTGGTTATCCTTGCTCCGCCCGGGGAGGCAGGACCAATCTGAACTTCCTGTCTCCCTTGGTGGGAAACCAGCCTACCGGAACTCAGTTCTAGTCCTGCCTCTGAGGGGAGAGCAGTGTTTAGACACAGCTCCGTGTCTTAGGCTAGAATAGATCTTTTTCTCCTTCCTTTCCTATTTGTCTTTGTCGTCGTGTGGCTGTTTGTGTCCCCTTCCCAACCGGTTGTGTCCACCTAGCCTCCTACCCATACCTTCTCCTCTGTTCCCCTTCCTATGGGGCTTGGGGGTATAGGCAACATGGCGGACGCCATTTTGGAGAGGGAGGACGACCTCCTCTCTGTGGAAGATTTTCGGTCGGGGCTAGTCCGATCCGCCCAGAGGGACAATGTTTCCCCCAACGCCTGTGGGGTCGGATCCTTGGGGAAAGAAGCCTCACTGGGTTCCCACCAGAGCGGCAAGGAAGCGGCGGCGGCGCAGCCCAAAACCAAAAAGGCACATAAAGCGGCGCCGATCCTTGCCGACCTCTGAAAACGAAAGTGCGGCCCCAAGAACACGCAGGCTCGAAATCCGGGGGGGAAACCTTCTCCTCAGGCCTCGAGCGGATTTAAGAGCAGCACAGGAGTGAAAGCCGGGGGAAAATCCTCCACCTCTTCACTGCCAACCTTGGATGCGGTCCCTAGCAACATTGCGGCTCCCACTCCGACAGCGGTTCAAGATCTCCCGCCGGGAGGTGGTAACGTACCCACCCACTCTAGAAGTGGTGGGTGGGCATTTTCTAACCAGTGAGCAGGCGAATAATCTCGTTATTGTAGCCCTACAGAGACAATGGCAGGCCTTTCAAGCCTACCAAATGTGCCTACCCCCCTTCCCATGGTCGGGTCCCTGTGGGTCCCCATCCACCTCTGCCTCACAATCCTTCAATTCCACCAAGACTGGAGGGATTGATGAGTCCTCCGGGGCCTTTACCACTCAGCAGTGGCCCACTAAAGCGGCCTTGAAGGCACAACCTCTAGCCCTTGCCCATACAGGCCAGGCTGAATTCCCCTCCGCAGCTTCTGTCCATACAGGCCAGTCTGATTCCGTATCTTCAGTCAATGACTCAGGCGAGAAAAATAGGGAAGAAGGGGAATTCGATTCTGATGAAGAGGTTCCTCCTCCAGACGATCATCAGCCAAGGCTTTATTCTGGAGAGGATTTTCAGGGCTTGCTAGCAAAAGCTCTTCTAGCCCTGGATTTAAATGAGAATCAAGAATCCTCTGAGGAACCAAAGCCTAAGTATAAACAAGGGGTTAAGGAATGCTTTCCTAGAGAGAAAGTCCAAAATAACCTGGTGCCCTTTCCGGAATACTTTATGAGGGCAGTCAAGGAAGAGTGGGAAAATCCTTCTTCCAGTAAACAGGTTACTCCAAATGTCAGGAAGTATTACAATCTGGTCCCTCAGGGATAAAAAGCACATAATGCCAAGGCAGGTTAGAAGGGACAACCGTCAAGCCTACCCCTCCTTTCGCTCCTCCAAGGTCTCTCCTAGGTACAGAATGGATTGCAAAAAGGGTTCCTGGAATCAAAACAGGTCCTTTCATAAAGGGGGCAAGTATCAGAGACATGATCAACAGCCCAGACCAGAGAAAGGAGACAAGTTCCCCAAGAAGGAAGGCTACAACAGTTCCATTCCAGATGGGTCCTCTCCAATACAGACAACTGGGTGTCCCAAATAATATCGAGGGGTTACCTCCTGGAGTTTTCCTCCCCACCAAAGGATTATTTCCTCTCCTCCCCAGTTTCTCTCAAGTCAGAGAAGCGCACCAGGACAATCAAGGCGATTCAATACCTATTACACATCAGGGCCATAGAGCCGGTTCCCACTCCCGAAAGGAGAATGGGAATCTATTCAATATTCTTTACGGTCCCCAAAAGGAACGGGGACTGGAGGACTGGAGGGCCATCCTCTACTTAAAGCATGTAAACAGAAGGATGGTGAGCAGGCATTTCCGCATGGAAACATTATGCTCAATTGTGGAGTCCCTCCGATCATCAACATTCATGACAGCAGTGGACCTCACGGAAGCTTACCTACATGTCCCCATCCATCCCACACACAGGAGGTTTCTCAGGTTCGCATATGGCCACGACCATTACCAATTCAGGGCCCTCCCCTTTGGCCTGGCTTCCGCCTCACGGGTCTTTACGAAATCCTGGTCACCGTCATTGCCTCTCGCAGACAGGAATGTATCCAGGTACATCCATACCTGGACGACATCCTGATCTGTGCCCAATCCAAGGAGAAGTCCCTCGCCCACACCTCTCGGGTAATACAGACTCTCCAGGATCATGGACACCTAGTGAACTTCGACAAGAGTTCACGCAACCCTTCCCAGGTCATGGTCCACCTCGGGGTCCATATAAACTCAAAACTGAATTCCCTCTCATTACCCCCAGAGAGGGTAAACAAGTTGGTCTCCCTCGCCTCCGCTACAGCAAAATCCAGGAGGGCGAGGCTTATGTCTCTAGCAAGGCTACTAGGCCACATGATCTCATGCATAGCTGTAGTTCCTTGGGCCCACTTCTATTCGAGGCCCCTTCAGTGGCTGCTCCGTCCTTTCCAGAAGGACATCGCCCGAAAGAAGGACAAACTAGTTTTCCTACCTATTGAAGTCAGACAGAGTCTCCGATGGTGGTCAAGTCCTTCAAACCTCCGGAAAAGCACACAATACATCCAAGAGGAGCCGATCCAGCTTTTCACAGATGCCAGCTTGGAGGGATGGGTTGCCACCCTTAACGGGAAAATAGCTCAAGGTCGTTCCCTTAACGGGAAAATAGCTCAAGGTTCCTTAACGGGAAAATAGCTCAAGGTCGTTGGTCCTTGCAGGAGACGAAACTACACATCAATCTCCTGGAGCTTAGAGTGGTGAGGCTTGCGCTACTCAATTTCTCCATGTCACTTCACTATCAGCACGTCCTTGTGAGGACCGACAACACAACAACAAAAGCCCATCTGAACAAGTAGGGGGGCACAAGGTCCTCAGTTCTCTGTTTAGAATCTGTTCGGATATTCACATGGGCTCAAGCCAACTTCAGATCCATTCGGGCAGAGCACATTAAATGTGCAGGCAGACTGGCTGAGCCACCAGTACGTGGACGAAGGAGAGTGGTCCTTAGATCCAGACTCCTTTCAGCTCATAGTGCAAAGATTTGCTACCCCGGCAGTAGATTTGTTTGTCTCAGCCGACAACTACAGACTGCCAAGATTCTTTTCGAGGTTCTTCCACCCAAGGGCAGAGGGAACAGACGCTCTCCTAAGTCCATGGCCGAAGGAGTTACTTTATGCGTTCCCGCCCCTACCCGTACTCCCCAAGGTCCTCCGCAAGATCCAGCAGGAGAGGGTCAACGTTCTCCTCATGGCTCCCTTTTGGCCCTGAAGACAAAACTCCGTCAAATGGCGATCCAGGACCCTTGGTGGGTACCTTCAGCTCGGGGCATCCTGTGACAGGGTCCGCTAGTACATTCAGACCCTCAATGGTTTTGTTTGACCGTTTGGCACTTGAAAGGTTGAACCTCCTTGACCAGGGGTGTTCCAAGGAGGTCATAACCACCATCTTGGAAGCACGCAGACCTGCAACATGCCGCATCTACAACATGTCTTGGAAGGCGTTCGTTAGATGGGCCTGCAGAAAGAAAGTGGACCCCTTAACTCCGGGAGTCAATAACATCCTGGAGTTCCTACAGGAGGGCGTGCGCCTAAATCTTTCAGCTTCCACTCTGAGACGCCAGATCGCAGCGATTACCACAGTCATTCCAACTATAGGAGGAGTCACCATGTCCAGACATCGACACATCATCACCTTCCTCAAGGGGATCACCCAAATTAGACCCCCTACCATTCATAGGTTCCCTACATGGAATCTCAACTTGGTACTTAATGCCCTCGCAGAGCATCCTTTCGAGCCTCTTAGAACCACATCACTAAAGATGCTGAGATTTAAGGTTCTGTTTTTAGTGGCTATCACCTCGGCACGTCGGGTCTCAGAGCTGAGGGCCTTATCCATCCGGAAAGGCCTCTGCATTTTTCATCAAGACAAGGTCGTCCTGAGACCTGATCCCACTTTCCTCCCGAAGGTTAATTCGGCCTTTCATCGGTCTCAAGAAATAATCTTACCATCCTTCTGCCCCAATCCTTCCTGTTCCAAGGAGAGAACCTGGCATTCTCTGGACTTGTGCAGGGGCATTCAAATCTTTATGAACAGCAGACTTCAGAAAGACGGACTTCGTGTTTGTGAACATCTCTAATCCTAACAAGGGACATAGAATGTCTGCGGCATCCATCAGCTACACCTTAAAGCGTAGCATAGTGGAGGCCTACAAGGCACGCAAGGTTCCAGTACCAGAAGGCATCACAGCCCATTCACTGCATAGCGCCTCCACGACAGCGGCCTTCGACAAACAAGCCCCAGTCGATGAGATCTGTCGGGCCGCCACCTGGTCAACTGTGCCAATGTTTATCAGGCATTACAAGATAAATTCCTGGTCGTCAGCACAAGCAGCCTTCGGCAGAAGGGTCTTGCAGCACGTAGTCAACGAAAGTGCATAACCCACCCTTATGGGAGCTCTTATAGTCCCACAGCTCAAGGTGCCCTTGCCTCAGAGAAGAATGGAGCCTTGGCTATTTACCGTGAGGGCTCCTTCTCTTCTGAGGCGAAGGGCACCTTGCCCACCCGGGTGAAGATGGGTCCTACATGCAAATCGAGAGACGCAAGAATATCATAGTGAAGCTATGCTGAAGAACCGGAAAACCTGGATATCCTCTGTTCCTTTCAGGTTCAAATACGAGTAATGTTAGTGTTCATGGGGTTACCCTGTTCATTCTTAATGTTATGGTTACATGTTATGGTTGTTACTCACTCCTGTCTATCCAGCTAGGCAAGTTTGGAACTGAGTTCCAGTAGGCTGGTTTCCCGCCAAGGGAGACAGGAAGTTCAGATTGGTCCTGCCTCCCTGGGCGGAGCAAGGATAACCACCCACAGCTCAAGGTGCCCTTCACCTCAGAAGAGAAGGAGCCCTCACGGTAAGTAGCCAAGGCTCCGTTCTCATGGTTTCTGGAACAGGCCTGCATGCGCCACTGCATCCTCTGGCATCTAGCAAGTAGCGCTATGAGTGTCAGACCTTTTCTGAGCCCCTAGATGTTTGTGAGGTGCATTGCTTCGATTTTAATCCAGTGCATGCTTATCTGAGAGTAAGTTTGATTGAACAAAGCAGGACTTATTTTTGAGTAAATATGTACAGCATGACACTATTAGGGTCTTCACAGTCCTTGGGGTGGTGATGGTCTTGGTGGTATTTCAAGCCTTCTGGACCCGTCCTGGGTGATGGAAGAAGGAAGGAAAAGGGAGAAGGAGTCATTTAGCCATTGGGATAATTTCATCATTAATGAGCCCAAGATAAAAGCAATTCTATTAGTAAAACATAACAAAACTTGTCCATGGTGCTATTATATCAAGGTTGCGTCACTCGAGGTGCCCAAGGGTCAACAGTGAAGGGAAGAGAGAATTCAGAAGTACTCTGGTAATTTTTTAAAAAGTTGTAGTTACATATTTAATACTGCTGTTTTATTATATGTGTGCATTTGGTGTAGTGGTGTGCAGGGCATACAATATGTGGCTCTTTTGGCTGATGGAAATTGAGAATGTGGCTATCCGTGAGTCATGGAGTAAGCACCACTGCAAACAAACAAAAGAAGGATCCTGATGGGTAAATTCTAGAAGTCCTAGTTAGACTATTACTTCTTCAGTGTGCCACAAAGCACTGCTATCTTGATGGATAAACAATTTTATTTAACCTGTGATAGGATATCAGTGTGTTCTACTGCAGGGGGAAATTTGTAGTTAGGGTCTGTCTTTGTACTGTGAGTGCAACATTTGAGTCTGCTGTGTAGGTAGGAGCCAGCACTATTTTCCTTAAACCCTTATGCAACGGGGCATGTTGTATATCTTTAAAACAGGTATTTGTTAGGTTTTCTTCTCGGGTTCTTTTTAACCTGCACAGTGCTGTTAATCAACAGTTTGCTCCTTTATCACAAGACGTTAGCATGCATAAATCCAACATGTTTTTTTTAAATGTGTGTAGCCCTGAACTCTGCTTAGCAAATGATTAACAAGAGAGAAATGTTGGTTTGTGAAGTTTACTTTGCTTCCTGTATGAAGTCTATAGTTGCTGAGCTTTTTTCAAAAAATAAATAAATGTGTGTCAATCTATATTTACATGAAATGTACATGCTCTGGGTTTTGGTCCCCCTCCCATTAATTTATATCCATCTTCAGTTTTAGTTATAAGCAGGAAGAACTATCTATTTACAGCAGTAGATTACATTACGGAAAGGAAAGCATGAAAGAAAACTTTCCTTGTACCTTGATAACTGTCACAGAAGAAGCAGTAAGCATGTGCTTTTGTGTTTAGGTTAGGTATGGGTCTGTGAGCTCTGCTCTCTCACCTCCTCGTGACCCTAGAGAATACAGCCCCAGTTTCCAGCATGTGGTGTGCTGGTCATCAGACTCCAACTCGTAGCAATCTGGCAGCTTAACCTCCTTACCAGGCATGGCATCTCCCTGTCACTTAAAAGGTTTCAGTATTTGTAAGGTGGTGGGGAATCTCTGTGTTCCATTACAGTGGCATATCTTCTCCAACAAACTCCTTTGGCCTGATGAAATGTCCAGATTGCCTTTGGTCTGTTGGTAGTCCTCATGGCTTCAGGTTGAAGACCTCAATGTGCTTGCTATTTCCTGCTTCTGTCCACCAGGACTCCCGGTCTCCAGCCAGTTCCTCTGTTAAGAGCCAACCTCTTTCTTTCTATTCCAGAAAGGGTTCTTTACGTTCCTGGGAGCCTGGTGTTGCCCTGTAGGTCAAGAGCTGATCTAGTTCTTGGTGATTTAGTTCTAGTGGAACTTCTGAATTTGGGATGGGCTGGGGCTGAGGGGGAATGGGCTGAGCTGCTCCTCACAGTTCCAGTAAAATAACTGTGGGGGGACTGTGTTATCAATTTGCTGAGCTACAAGAGAGACATTTCATGATCTGGTTTAAGTCAAAGGAAATCTCCATGTTCGATTTTATATATTTTACCTAGTTATACATACCAAAACCATTTGCCATACTGATGTACAGTCACTTTTAATAGTGGGCTGAAAATAAAGTCCACTGTATGCCATAGTGACTATCTGGCAGGCATGACAGTACATGTGGAATCTCATGTCTCTTGGGTTGCTTTAGCATTTAGCCTCCTAAGTTGGAAACAGGTAGTGAGATGTTGCCAGAGAGGCGAACTGCAGGGTAGCCTTGGCTCTATGCCATAGCTAAGTCCTTGATCTCTGCTGCTCCTGCCAAAGATGTGCCACAAACCTCTGAAGCCCATGCCAGGTGTGGGGTCTGTGCTTCAGGTCAGACTCCCGTGTTTTATCCACACTTGTAAATATAGTTAATAGTGGAGCTGCTCCACTGCAAAAACAGATCTGTAGAAAACAAGTAATTTTTTTCCTGCAGGAAAGTCTCGTAGTATAATTACAGCAAAGGCAGTGCTACAATTAATGTCATATTTCGGGACAAAGGGGCAGTCTCATTACTGTTACATTTATTTTGCCTTTTGTCACATCACAATTAAAAGTAATCTGGAAGATTTATTCTGGAAAAAAATCCCTGAGTCCTTGCTTCCTATATGGAATACTGTTGCAAAGCTCCTAATAATTATAGGGTTTTTTTTTTTACCTTTCATCTGTAATTAACCTTTCTTCAATTTTGCCTTTTGCTTTTAAAAAACAGTTATTGCTCACAACAACGCATTTTCTAGCTGAGCAAGGATTACAATTATTATAGATTGAGGCAGTGCCAGGAGATTCTTATTTATTTAAAACATTTTAATGCTACCTTTAATGCTACCTTTCCACCTGATAAGGGTCCCCTGGACAAGACTATTGTCCTGTATAGAATGTAAGCATCCTCCATTCAGGCTGTATATTCTGTGTGGTCCTTCCAGTTCTATCATACTTCTGGCCATTCTTTGGCAGTATGTTCCTCTTATTTTCATTTTTGTTAACAATTCCTAATAGATCCTTGCTCAGCCATAAAGAAAATCAAATACTGTGCAACTTCTGGTGATGCCAACATGAAGGAGAACATGCCTCAGTGATGTATTGTGTGTGTGTGTGTAAAGTGCCGTCAAGTCGCAGCCGACTTATGGTGACCCCTTTTTGGGGTTTTCATGGCAAGAGACTAACAGAGGTGGTTTGCCAGTGCCTTCCTCTGCACAGCAACCCTGGTATTTCTTGGTGGTCTCCCATCCAAATACTAACCAGGGCTGACCCTGCTTAGCTTCTGAGATCTGACGAGATCAGGCTAGCCTGGGCCATCCAGGTCAGGGCCAGTGATGTATTAGGGAGAGAAAATTGCTGTTAGCACAGGGGCATGTTAGCAACTGGGTGATATCTCTGACGTTCTGAAGTAAAGATTATTAAGGCAGAAGTAGTAAAATAGTGATAGACGTTAGAAGTGAAAATGTTTATGCTGTTCAGCATATCATAGAGCATGGGGGCGGATAATGTATATACAAAATTTTTAATCTTTCCAAGGTCCCCCCAAAAATCTTTGGTTGGTACTTATTCTAAAGCTGTTGGCTGAAGTAGTTTTATATGCACATGCATTGTATGAAATTGACTCCAAACTGGATCAGTAGGTATGTTGGTCAGAAGACTGAGCTAGATTGTGAAGCTGGAGGGTGAGAGATTCAAAACAAATAAAAGGAAGTATTTCTTCACACAACGCGTAGTCAAATTGTGGAACTTCCTGCCCCAGGATGTGGTGATGGCTGCCAACTTGGAAGGCTTTAAGAGGGGAGTGGACATATTCATGGGAGATAGGGCTGTTCATGGCTACTAGTAAAAATGGCTACTAGTCATGATGCATACCTATTCTCTCCAGGATCAGAGGAGCATGCCGAATATATTAGGTGCTGTGGAACACAGGCAGGACAATGCTGCTGCAGTTGTGGGCAGGTCTGTGCTGGGCCCTTCAGACTTGAGGGCCCTGCTGGCTCAGGATGGGAAGGATTGGAGAGTCTGTCTCACTGGGAGGGTCTGCCAAGGCAGGGCTTGGGGGCTGGTTGTCCTCTTCCTCTGAGGACTCCTCTTCCCATGCTAACCCATGACATGATGTTAAGGCTTTAATCTATTCAGTGGATATATCCATTTATCCTTTGTTGTCCCCCCCCCGTTTTATTGACATTTTCAACGCTCTTCTAAGCTGTACAGCATGTAAACAAACTTTTCATCCTAGAAATTTCATCTTCTGTTTCCCAAGATGATCCAAATTGAATGAAAATGTCTTGAGATTTCTTTTCTCTCTCTTTAAGTAAGAAGAGACATGTCTAGTTCACATCTTGATTGTTTTTTTTTTTTTTTGGCGGCCCAACAATGCTTTCTTGGTTGCCTCTATCCTAACAGAAGAATGTTAACATGAGTGTTGCCAGGTGCTCATTGAAGTACCACAGGTTTGATCTCCTTTTATTAAATTTCCTCTTATCGCATGAACCAAATCTTCAAAGCATGATGCGCTCACTCTTCACATTATATACT
Organism: Euleptes europaea; assembly: GCF_029931775.1. NCBI lineage: Eukaryota > Metazoa > Chordata > Lepidosauria > Squamata > Sphaerodactylidae > Euleptes > Euleptes europaea. The sequence goes on from NC_079320.1 coordinate 59,552,516, forward strand.
CCTTCAGTGGCCAAGAACATTATCATAAAATTGCCTACTACTATTTGGGAGGATGCCTGCCAGATTAATCAAGGTTAATGGGTTGTAGGAGGCTGTAGTAAAGGAGCTGTACCTGCAGAATATCTTTCTCAGTGTAGTAGCTAATTGCTTTACGACTGCTTTCATAATTTGTTTGAATACAGACTTGCTTTGTATCTTGCTAGTATACCCTGAAGCTCATTGTACTCAGTAATGTTATAAAAGTTTATTGCCGTATATTAGCATCAAATGGTGGTTGAAGCTAAATATCTGTCTCTTGTCTCCTAAACTATTCAATATATCAATCAAGACAACATGTGCTTAGGAGATGATCTTTTGTTCTACTACAGCAGACATATTTTGGTAATCAACATTACTAACCCACACTCCATCATTACTACTTCTTCACTGTCTGTACCATTGGTCCTTCTTCCCACTGTAACTTTGTATTGTTTGTACAGCACTTTCAAAACTTCTTTTTTGTTAAGCCTACTCCTTATATATCTATCTTGGTATCCTTTTTGGCCTTCATGGCTTACTAGGGTTGCCAACCTCCAGGTAGGGATCTCTTGCTATTACAACTGATCTCCAGCTGATAGAGATCAGTTCCCCTGGAGAAAATGGCCTCTTTGGCAATTGGACTCTATGGCATTGAAGTCCCTTCTCTCCCCAAACCCCGCCCTCCTCTGGCTCCATTCTAAAAATATCCTGCCGGTGGCAAAGAGGGACCTGGCAACTCTACCTGTGAAGTAGGTCATGCTGAAGTAGGTCAGTCAGTGAGCTTCCATGGAAGAGTGGGAATTCAGACATGGATCTCCTAGATCCTAGGTAAGGTAAAGGTCCCCTGTGCATGCACCGGGTCATTCCTGACCTATGGGGTGACGTCACATCCCGACGTTTACTAGGCAGACTTTGTTTACGGGGTGGTTTGGCAGTGCCTTCCCCAGTCATCTTCCCTTTACCCCCAGCAAGCTGAGTACTCATTTTACCGGCCTTGGAAAGGATGGAAGGCTGAGTCAACCTTGAGCCGGCTACCTGGAACCAACTTCCGTTGGGATCAAACTCAGGTCGTGAGCACAGCTTGGACTGCAGTACTGCAGCTTACCACTCTGAAACTGTTGTGACACGCCTCTACTCTGAAATATCCTTCAGAACCTTCACAGTTGCTTGGAGGGGTGAGGAGGGGGAGAGAAAGGAACAGCTTAAAGCTACGTATATTTAACTTGACCACTCATTACCTTGGATATTGCTTTCAGCAACGGTAATACTTATTTACTTCATTTATACCTTCTCTTTCTTGCCAGTGGGGACCCAAACCAGTTTACATTGTTCACCTCTCCTCCTTTTTATCACAACTGTCCTGAGTGGTAGGTTGAAACGAGAATGTGTGACTAGCCCAATGTCACCCCGCAAGCTTCTGTGGCAGAGTGGGGGTTTGAACCTGGGTCTCCCATATCCTAGTACTGAAGTGCCCATGGAAAACCCCCAGCATTCACATGGACACGTGTATGTATAAGTAGAATCCCCCCTTCATTCACTTCCATGCCTGAAAGCAGAAACACACAGGCACACTCTCACACACACATCATCCAATAAAACTGTCCTCTTCAAGGATGGCACTTTCCCTCCCTCCTTTCCCCGCTCCGGAACATAAGGAATTCTAATAGAACGCTTTGTTCCCCCATATAGCGGAAAGGCTAAGTTATGTATCACAATGCTGAACAATTATGACTGTAAACTCGTATGTTTGAAATATGTAATAGCCTAACAGTTATAAAGCTAACTGCTTGCCTCTTGGGTGTGTGTGTCAGTCTCCAGCCTGTGTTTGGGTCGGAGCTTGTGCATCCAGCTTCTATTCTTTGGCCAAATAAAAGAGCTGTTAGTTTATCCAAACCTCCTCTCAATTGTCTTTCATTGGACTCTACGGATAATTGGGTCACAACAGTACAACTCTCTATCATTGGTTCTCCATTTTTATTTTGTTCTGTGTTCTTAAGACTGATGTTTTATGCTATTATGATTTGGTCCTGGTAGATTATTCCTTAAATAAATGCACTACAGTTTATATTTTATTGTTACTTGCTGTTGTTTAGCATTCATAAAGAACATTGTGCATTCTGTATCGATTATTGTGCATTCTGTATCGATTATTCTGTATCGATTATGGGGAATTGCTGCGTCTTCAGAGCAGCAATTCCCCATTGTGCAGGCATTGTCCGCATGGGGGTATTCTCCACGCTTTCCTTGTTCGTACCCTTATGCCCGCGATTCTATCTCCCCTCTTGCCTCCAGAAGGCGTTTTGCTGACTTTAAAAAGGTAGTTATGTCACTATAGCATTTTATAGCAACTGATTTTTTTTTTAAGTTTGTGAAATGCACTTCCCTATTGGGGGCAGTATGGCAGGCAGAAGGGAATAACGGCAGTAGAACGACACCAGTATGGGCAGGAACTTTGCAGTTTTCACCTTCCCACTCAGATAACGTGGTTACCTACTTTGACAACTTGGTTACCTGCTTTGTGATTTTTTTTCCAGGAATGAGCAGTAAGCACAGCAACTTTGAAAAAGATCAGGGCAAATAAGGGAGAACTGAAGAAAGTGGATGGTTAGACGACACCATTGTATAAATCCTCTGAAAAGCATCACTATAGTTTGGAAGCCAAAGTGGAGCAAAACAACTGTGTGGCTTTAATAAACTTTAGAACAGCTCTGTGAACTAGACTAGAATTATCACCCCAGTATTGTTGTCTAATAGAATGGTAATAACTTGCTGGGATGTGAGTTTATGACTGTCACTGACTTGTTGGTTGCTGTAATGTACCAGCTTATAAACCATATGCTTTTTGGTCTCTTTTTGAATTGAGTAGTCATAATGCTTTTGTCTGGGTGAGCTGATAATAGATATTGGTGTAGTGTTTTGCTTGCAGCGTGGTGGAGTGGCTAAGAGCGGCTGACTCTAATCTGGAGAACCGGGTTTGTTTCCCCTCTCCTCCACATGAAGCTTGCTGGAGTTACCTTGAGCCAGTCACAGTTCTTTCAGAACTCTCTCCACCCTACCTACCTCACATGGTGTCTGTTGTGGGGAGGGGAAGGCGATTATAAGCCATTTTGAGACTCCTTAAGGTAGAGAAAAGTTGGGTATAAAATCCAACTCTTCTAATTTTTTAAGGTAAAATGGCTAAAAACTGGAATAGGTAACAGGTGTTACATGCTTCCTCCTGCTTGCTGAGGTTGCTTCTCCCCTTGCTGCCGCCATGTCACGAGTCATCTGCTGGCTGGTTGCTTCAGAGGTAAAAAGAGATATTTTCCCCAATGGAACAGCCAATGTTTGCTTGCTTTTGTTTAAAAAAGAAAATGGCCTCAGGAATGTTTTTATAGTGTGGCATATAAATTTGTCAAATATATATAATGAGTACTGTTGTACAGCAGAGTGAAGGAATTAGCTGTAAGACCTGGTCTAGATTTTACACATCCCACCACTAGATTCCTTCCCAATTCACTGCAACCACTGGAAGAGGCAGGAAAGCTGTACAGTGTTGGGTTGGGTTGAACGGCAAATTCCAGGACTAAACTGGGAGTGGAGGGTAGAAAACTGCGGAGACACCTGACATCATGCAAGTCTGGTTTAAATAGAGATATTATAGGTGTGAACTTACAGTATTGAACGAGTCCTGGGGAAGGAGGCAGTTATGTGTTGAAGCTAATAATATTTTAAGAATTACAAGAAAAGTGTCTGAATTGGTTCCCCCCCCCCTTTCTCATCCTAACTTGACTTGAGAAGTTAAGGTAAACTTGGTGAGATGTTGAATATTGATATAACAGCACAGGTAAAAGGATTACAGACCCTGGGGCTGGTCAGCTATTAAAACAGCTCTTGATTGTTTTACTTTTTTGGGTGGACGTGTGATTTTAGCGCAGACATTTGTGTGCGCTAATCTTTCTTAGATCTGGAGAATGCTGATGTGCTAGCTCAAATGTGCTAAGCTCACTTTCTCAGCAGTCCAGTTTCATGCAGTCAATGAACTGGTATGCCAGACTGTTTGTATGACCTTCCCTCTCTTTTCCTCCACCCCTCCCTTTCAAATCCAGTTATGGTTTTGTTTCAGAAAAAAAGGGAAGGGGGTGAATCTGCTGAGTTGTATTTGCAACAGAAAAAGAAAAAGGGCACTTTCACACATGCCAAATAATGCGCTTTCAATCCACTTTCAATGCACTTTGCAGCTGGATTTTACTGTGCGAAACAGCAAAATCCACTTGCAAACGATCGTTAAAGTGCATTGAAAGTGGATTGAAAGTGCATTATTTAGGATGTGTAAAAGCACCCTAAAGCTTCCTAGGAGGTGTATAATTCTGCTAATGCTGTAGTGTATTGATTATGCTACTTTGTGAATTAAGCTATTTTAAAATATTGTTGTGAGATTGGTGTTTGGAGCCATTTTCTGAGGGCTTTGAACTCAGAAGCACAGTATGAATGCTATATAGTGAAACTGTAAAGCAATGTGTTTCTTGGGAAAACACTTTTTAGTGTGGGAAGTATTGTTTCCGAATGCTATTTAGAAGCAGGGCCATTTGAACATTGATTTTACATTCTGGTCAATGTAGTTTATTTGTTTAAAGTCTCATTTATGATAGTAGCTTTGCTTTGATGCAAATGGACTTAAAAAAGCCGTATGGTGGTTGAGATACTCATACATTGTATACTCGTACATTGTATCAGGAATAAGTTAAAATTATGATGGGTTAAATCAATTGTCTTTTTAAAAATTTGGATTAGATTAAAAATCTGGAATCAAGATTCATTAAATTTAAAAAAGAGGTTATGAAAGAAGGACTCTTTAATCACTTATGGATTAAAAAAAAACCTGGGACAAACATGCATCATAGATTCATAGAGTTGGCAGGGACCACCAGGGTCATCAAGTCCAACCCCCTGCACAATGCAGGAAGTTCACAACTACCTCCCCCCCACACCCCTAGTGACCAGAAGATGGCCTAGATACTCATGCAGGTTGAGTATCCCTTATCCGGACTGCTTGGGACCAGAAGTGGTCCATATTTCGGATCTTTCTGTATTTTGGAATATTTTGGATTTTTTGCATATACATAATGAGATATCTTGGGGATGGGACCCAATTCTAAACACAAAATCCAAGTATGTTTTAGATATGTTTTATATATACTTTATACACATAACCTGAATGTAATTTTAAACAATATTTTTAATAATTTTGTGTACATTGAACAATCAGTGGCATTGCGTGTATTCTGGCTCAAAGGATTCGGTTTTCAGATCAGTCCAGATATCGGATGTCTGGATAAGGGATCCTCAACCTGTAATATGGAACATGCAATTAAGGCAGCCTATTGAGGATATGGGAGCTTAATAGAAGAAAATCAAGCCCTTCTCTCTCACCACTGATGTCTCCCCTAGAAGCATTCTGTGACTGATTTGTAAGGAAACATAATGATTATATAACCTATCAAGATATGATTAATGCACAAGGAAATATCAAGACATGGCAGTTGATCAAAGAAGAGAATAAAAACATACAATGGCTTATATACTTTCAATTGTTATTAAGAATAAGAAAAGACTTTTAGTTGCCTTTAATCAACTGAAAGCCAGGCAGTTAATAGACTAAAACCTTTTTATTCGGTTTACACCCCTCATTTTTTTTTAAATTTTATTTATCTTGCTTTCAGCTGTATTTGCTCTGTGTAGACATGCTGTCTGCAGTGAAGACAGAGATACTTGGAAGGAATTTGTAACTGTTTCATTAGGTAATGGTTAAAAAGCAGGTGATTTGGGTTCAAACCGTGTATCTTGAAATAAATCACCCCTTGACATACCATTGAATATGACAGTTATGAGCAGTTGACAATTTTGATGAAGAACGAAGTATCATAAATCTGGAAATTAAGCAGGATTGAATATTTGGTCACAGCTGACTGGAAAATGAGTCAAGATTTTTTTTAAAAAGAAATAGCGAGTCCTTTGTACCATGTTCTTTGCACAGATACTGTTTGTTACCTTTGTGCGCATTTAGCTCTTCCCAGCACACAAGTGAGAACAAAGGTATGCAAGCACGATCTGTGTTAATTACAAAGTGTGCAACAAGAAGTTATATAAAGCTGCTGTGAATTCACTGTTCTGGCTGGATAATTTTGCATCAGTGCATTCCCTTAAATGACTTGCTGCATGCAACAATTCCTGCAATACATAAGGTAGAAGGAACTAAAGCCATGTACCTTTTGCGCTGCTCAGAACTGATGCATTGTTGCCTTTTCCATAAGGAAAGGCCAAATAGGGTTATGTAAAAGGCAACGATGCACCGGTTCTGAGAAGCACAAAAGGGTAAATGGCTTTAGTTCCTTCTATCTTGTGAGTTGGAGGAATTGTTGCAGGCAGCAAGTCATATTGCACATTCAGTTTAACAGAGAAAGTACAATAAACAGAGGCATAGACATTCAAATCCCAATGATAAGGAAAGGTCAAATGGAGTTATCACAGGGACTTGAATGTCTATGCTTCTGTTTATTGTACTTTCTCTGTTAAACTGAATGTGCAATATTTATTCAAAAAAACTTACAGTATATGCTGTATTTTTGCCACCAAAATGACATCCAAAGCAGTGTATGGTTGGTTCTTGTAGGTTATCCGGGCTGTGTAACCGTGGTCTTGGAATTTTCTTTCCTGACGTTTCGCCAGCAACTGTGGCAGGCATCTTCAGAGTAGTAACACTGAAGGACAGTGTCTCTCAGTGTCAAGGGTGTAGGAAGAGTAATATATAGTCAGAAAGGGGTTGGGTTTGAGCTGAGTATTGTCCTGCAAAAGTATTGTCCTGTAAGTATCAAGATAATGTGCTAATGAGGGTATGGTATGTTAATATGGAACCATTGTATCCTGAAGTGATCTGTTAATGTGTGTAATCCCAAAACTAATCTGTATGGCTATTGTTGAATGTTGTCTTTGTCTGGAGGTTTTTCAGGGCAGGAAGCCAAGCCTTATTCTGGCTGGATTGTATGGTGTATGGTTGTTATGTTTGCCTCATTTATACACCACTTTCCTTCCTAATCAGGGAATGAAAGTTTTCAGATGGGCTGTTGAATCCATTTTGTACCTGATGGAGAACAGTTTTGTTTTTGGTTTTTTGCATTTCAGACTCTTTAAATTGTTGCCAATTCTGATGGCGTACAGATTATTTTTTCATCTTAAAGCTCAAGAGTAGTTGTCTCAATTTTTGTGAAGGTTTGATCTGTTTTTTGTGCGTGTGTGAAACCGCTTTTCTTCAGGTTTTGTTGTGTGGTTTTGTTTCTAAACCGCAGGAGATGCTATTTGAACTGTCTGTAGTGCTTTGTAACGATCCACTTCATTTTCCCCACTTGTTTCAACTTTTAAGTGAAGCATTTTTGATATAGTGCGAAATTGAGAAAGAACACCTCCCCAAAAAGGAAAACACGGCACCATCTGAAATTAAAATTCAAGTGTGCTGTGCATTTGATCCTATTGAACCATGAACAGAGTGAATTCAAGGAATAAGTTTTTGCCACCTTCCCTTTCACCTAGCAGCCTCCGGTGCTCCTTAAAAAGCAGTTGCAGAAGAATTCATGCAAGAGATGGAAGGAGGAGACAGTTTTTGCCATTTTCCTTTCTGGCTGTATCGCTTTCCCAAGCTAGTAGCACATTATGCAATGTTCTTCAGGGACATAAGAAGAGCCCTGCTGGATCAGACCAGTAGATGCCCAACAACAGGGCGTAGAGGTTGAGGCCCTGATGTTACCTTCTGGCACTGATTGGTAATATATTTTTTCAAAATATTTATTTAAAATAATTATTTGCCACCTTTCTTCCTTACATGGCTCAAGGTGGCTTACAATATTTTAAAAATACATAAAATAGATTGCATAAAATGAAAATTTAAAACCACAATTTAGGACTGCTTTAATCAAATCTAACCATCTTCAGCCACTTCCTAAAGAGCAAAAGTGAGGGAGCCAGGCACACCTCCCTGGGGAGGTTGTTCCATAATCGAGGGGCTGCCGCTGAAAAGGCCCTCTCTTGTGTACCCACCAAATGAGTTTCTTTGATTGACAGGAAAGTCAGGAAGGCCTCTGCTTGTGATCTTAATTCCTGGAAGGAACATATGAGAGAAGATGGGTGAGGCAGCACTTCCCTTTGCAGAAGCCGTGCTCATTTTTCTTCAGCAGGCTTTGTTCCTCTGTGCATCTAATAATTCTGTCTTTGATTACAGTTAGGCTAAACTGGCCACTTTTTAAAAAAATTAGTGTAACATTTGTTATTCTCCAGTAACAAATTACATATACATATTAGTAGATCAACAGTCTGACATTTGAGTTCCCGAAGAACCTCTGCATGTATGCCATCAGGATCTGGAGACTTATTGGTTTTTAATTTCCCCAATAGATCTTGAACTTTAGCTCTCATCACCTCAATTTGACTCAGTTCTTCAGAGTCCTGTCCTGAAAATAGTGGTTGTGGCCTGGGTACTTTCCACTCTTTCCATAGTTAACAGAGATGTAAAGAATTCATTTTGCTTCTCTGCCAACTCCCCATCTTCCTTTTTATTCCTTGGTCCCCACTGTTTCTCTGGCTGGTGTCCTTCTCTGGTTCCCCAGCTCCCCAGGAACAGCATTTGGGTTCTCAAGTAAGTAGATATTTATAGATCAGATTATGGGGTGGGGGGGAACAATACAGAACTACAGAGTCAAAGTACCAAAGGGCCCATACAATGCAGGAAGGAGAGAGTGAGATGTAATAAAGATGTAGATTGTGTGCCCAGTTGATGGAAGAATGCTCTTGTTGGAAGAATTGAGTCAAATCTCATTGACTGGCTGCTTGCCTCAAAAAGTCGGTGTATTGAAAGGTGTGGCAGACAACTCCTTGAACTGGGCATGATTAGGCTAGTTAAGTACCATTGTCTCCACTTATACTTTCAGACAACCCAAACCAAAAATATTTCTTCTGGCTTGCACTGCCAGATCCATCGGTGCAAGCCACCATAGATACGCAAAGCAGGATTTACAGAGGGATACCAAGATCCTTCTGCTTTGATTAATAGCTGGATAGTAATAGATAACATGGCAGAAATTATTCATTATAAAAGGAGAAAGTTTTACTGTTCTGAAGTTATCAAGAAGTCAAGTCTGTTTATTCAGAGAGAGTGAAAAATGGATTGGTTTCCTGTTCCATGGAGGAATGCTGGCGCTGTGCCAAACTTGAGTAAGGGTATAAACATGAAAAGGACCAAACCTTTGTTCAGAATGAGTCTTCTTTCTGTAAAGATGTAAATTAGGGCTACTTTCTAGGAAAAAGAAGGTTTTGTCATTCTTTAAACAAAGTCCAGGAGGCTCTCTTTGTACGTTTGGTCAGAGTTAGATAAGTTATCATTTAATCTAATGTGTATCAAGAGAATCTGATTTCTCTTTCATTGTCTTGTATAATAATGTCTGCTTAGAATTTTGATAAAGTTCTTTGGTTTTCATGCATGAATGTTTTTCATTTGAAAACTTTATTTTTATTTGAAAACCTTTACTTGAGATTGTCGATGGAAATTAAAACCAGAAACCTAAGTGTTCCTGGTTTGTATATGTCAGCCAGGAAGGAAACTGGTTTTGGCTGCAAAAAAAATTCTTTTCCCAAGGACAGGAAAGAAATGGGTGTAACTTTGCATAACCTGGAGGAAAGGGTGTGAAATTGATGGCAGGATGTAATGAACAATTCTATTCTTGTTTCATGGTGAGCAAAAATTGGTTGTTGTTTTTCCCTCCTCTTCCAATTACTTTGTGTTTGGGTAAAGTGCCGTCAAATCACAGCCGACTTCTGGCAACCCTTTATGGCAGGGGTGTCGAACTCATTTGTTAGGAGGGTCGGATATGACATAAATGTCACTTGGTTGGGCCATGTGTAAATAAATAAATAAATGCCATAAAATGTAATGCCAGATACTGGAGAGACAAACTTTATAAAAGACACAGGCAAAGTCAATTAATGATATTGTTTTTTACTTAAAAAACAAACTAGCTTACAACAATAACATTCTTACAGTATTTTCTTTTACTTAACAGTCTTATTGTTATTGTTTTAAGTATGGTTGTATTTTAAGTAAAAAAATAATATCATTAATTGACTTTGCATGTCTTCTGTAAAGTTTGTATCAAGCCGCTGGCATTAGTTTTAAAAAAATTAAACCAGGGGGGTGGCTGGCTGGCAAGTCTGCAGTGGGCTCGCCAGCCCAAATCTGGACTGGGGGGAGGGCTGCCTTGGCTGGTGAGCCTGTAGCAAACTCACCATCCCAGATCTGGACTGGGGGGGGGGTGGCGTGGCTCCCTTGGCTAGCAAGCCTGCTGCGAACTCACCAGCCCAGACCTGGACTTGAGGAGGACTGGCAGCCTTAACTGGTAAGCCAGCAGCCCTCTCCCAGGCCAGAAAGACAGGGGCCATTTATTCATTGTAATTAGCAGGGCGTTCCACATATTATTTTGAATTTTACATGCTTAACCGTCACTCCGGAAGTGAATGCGAAGGTGGCGCAGACCTGCTTCGCATTACTAAAGAGCGATCTTTGGTGTTTGCCGCAAAGAATCCTCCTCAAGGAACCATGCAAAACAACAGTAGTGTGTTAGCTATGCACATGCTAATGACTATGCAAACAGGAACAAAGGAGCAGGCGAGTGGTGGGGGGTGGAATTTCTGCTTTTGCGTAGGGATCGTGAATAGGTATTTTTAAAGTCACATAAAAAAAGAGCTTTGAGCGAGCATCAAAATTGACCATGAATAAATGGCCAGGGAGAAAGAGAAATAAAGAGGGAGGAATAGACAGAAAGAGTGAAACAGGAGAGGGAGGGAAAGAAAGAAAGAAAGAAAGAAAGAAAGAAAGAAAGAAAGAAAGAAAGAAAGAAAGAAAGAGGAGGGAGAGAAAGAAAGGGAGAAAGACAACAGGGAAAGGCAGCTGACTGGGCTTGCGGGGCGGAGTGGCCCAGGCAGCCCAGAAACGGTGGGGGGGATCTTGCTGGGCTCCCAGGCTGATCTGGCCCAGGGAAGCCCAGAAAGAGAGCGAGGGAATGAGGCAGAGAGCGAGGGGGGGGCGGATCTTGCTGGGCTCCCAGGCTGTTCTGGCTGGGGGAAGCCCAGAGACTGAGGCCCTTTATGCCTGGCAGGTTTTGCCTTGGGTTTGCCCCTCTCTAGATGCACATTTTCCCCATCCGAATGCTCAAAACTCTGCATGGGGGTTTATTTTTGAGTTTTGAGAATTTGGATGGGAAAAATGTGTATCTAGAGAGGGGCAAACCCAAAGCAAAACCTCCCCTGCATAAATGGCCTGAGAGAGAGGGAACGAGGCAGAGAGCGAGGGGGGGGGCAGGGGAAGGATCCTGAACATACGAACACATGAAGCTGCCTTATACTGAATCAGACCCCTGGTCCATCAATGTCAGTATTGTCTACTCAGACTGGCAGTGGCTCCCCAGGGTCCCAGGCAGAGAAAGGTCTCTCCCGTCACCTACTTGCCTTTAACTGGAGATTCTGGGGGTTGAACTTGGGACCTTCCCCGCATCAAGCAGAGGCTCTGCCACTGAGCCACGGCCCCCTCCCCAGCTGTTTCCCTTCTGGGAGCTGAAACTCCACAGGTGAGGCCAGCCGCTCAAGAGACCCCCACTCCCCCACCCACCTCAAGAGCCAAACCAAAGGGGCTGGGGGGTTTCTGTCCCTGGAGCCCCCAGTGAGTTTAAGGCAGCAGGGCCAGCTCAGATGGGGGCTGCGGGGCCAGACCAGAGGGACCCCACCTGAAACCCCCCCCCAGCCATTATAGGCTCCCCCGGGGAGGCACCACCCAGGCACCCCCACCTGCAGCCCTGGGAGGGCCAAGAAGGGGGCCTGGAGAGCTCATCCTGCAGCCCCCCTCCGAAACCAGCCCCTGCATGGGAGGGAGGGCGGCCTCCCTCTCTCCCTGCACAGCCTGGCTGACCTTGTAGGGCGGCTGGGAGGGGGGCTGCCCAGGGCAGGCAGCGGTGGCCCAGGCCGGGACCCTCGCCAGTCCCCCAACCCCGCCGGGTGGCCAGGACAAGACGGACGCGGGGCTCCGGGGGAGGGGTCCCTCCGCCGCTCAGGCGCTGCCCTGCTCTCATAGGCCAGCAGGCTACCGGCTCAATCCTGCTGGGCTCCCGGGCTGTGCTGGCCTGGGGAAGCCCAGAAAGAGAGCGAGAGACAAGAAGGAAGATGATGGGGAAGGGACGGGGCAAGGCGGCCGGAGTGGCCCAGGAAACCCTAGAAAGGGTGGGAGGAGTGGGGGCTGGCTGCCTTGGCTCCAGGGGCTGGAGAAAAGCCCTCCAGGGGCGGATCCGGCCCGCGGGCCTGGGGTTTGACACCCCTTCTTTCTGGGGTTTTCATGGCAAGAAACTAACAGAGGTGGTTTGCCAGTGTCTTCCTCTGCACTGCAACCCTGGTATTCCTTGGTGGTCTCCCATCCAAATACTAGCTGGGGCTGACCCTGCTTAGCTTCTGAGATCTGACGAGATCAGGCTAGCCTGGGCCATCCAGGTCAGGGCTCACCGTCTGATTAATTTGAAGTTATGGTTTTTGTTTGATAAAAGGCAGAGGGCTAGTTCAGATGGTTAATTTGGACTGCTTTTAATTGAGTCAATTAACGGTTAAACACATTTCCCTGATTTTTAAAAATATGTCTTGAGTATAATTTTCTCAAACTACTTGGAAAACTATATTTAACATTACCTTTAGCTTGGTTATATTCTCAACCTCCTAACTCCAGGGATCAGCTCTGTGAAGTAAAATATTCAGTGGATGCATTTGCAGAGCTGCTGTAAATCTTATTAATTTCAGTAGAATTTGCTTATAAGTGAATGATTGGTTAGGGCAAACATATTAGCTACCAGTACCTTAATTTCTTATTATCCAATACTGTTTGCTTTAAATCTATCTTTTGCCTTAGAAATTAGTTCTGGAAACAGGAAATAGCTGTCATTCTTCAGTGGTAGAGTTCATTTTGCTTGTAAAATGGTTTTTGTAACTCTCACTTCCTGCTGATACCCACCTTCTGACCCTTTGTCTTCCTCTCCTGAAAATAATCCATGTACCTTTTTATTAAGTGACTTGTATAACTGTAGCTGTGCTTTGTTCTGGAATGATATGTCAGTGTATTTGAAAGTACATTAATAAAGTAGCAGGTGTACACTTTACTGTACCCTAGCTATGCACAAGATTTTTGTAAGTGGTGGTATTCTGCTGTCCTGCCATCTGGGACAGTCATTCAACTCAACATCAAGGTGTCCCCCCACTCCCCATTTTTCCAGTACTGTGAAATAATAACTTATTCAACTTCCCTTTACCTTGCTGGTGATTGTAATAGGCTGTGCAGGGAATCCACCTGATGGTTCAATATGTGGGAACCAAAAGTCCAGGCTGTTATTTTTTTGTAACCAGTTCTTTTTCATCTAATTAGAAGTGTAATTTTAAAAACAAAATTCAATAAGTGAATTGGAATTCAGTTCTAGTTAGAACAATATCTGCTATCTTCAGATTGTGCTCACCTAGGGGACTTCTATATTAACAGAACTTAAATGTGCACTTATTTAATGTGTGAAAGCAGAATCTAGCTTCCCTTTAGTGACCTGTAAAGCATTAGCCCATAAACCACTCAATGACTCAGCATCGATTCAGCATCTTTTTTAAAAAAATGTCTTCCTTGGCTGAAGTATATTTCCGAAAGGCAAGCCTGGCAAAGTATGATGTTGGAAAGTGCCATCAGGTTGCAGCTGATTTATGGCAATACTGTAGGACAGGGGTCCCCAACATGGTTCCTGTGGGCGCCATGATGCTTGCCAACACCTTTCCTGGCGCCCACCAAGTGTTTTTATAAAGCAGGCAGAGCCAGGTGGGGCTTGTGCCCACCAGGGCTTCTGATTGGCTGTGTAGATTAAAAGGCATCCTCTTAAATAGAGTTTCTAGCTGAAATGTTGAAGAATTATTATAGAATCACAGAATAGAATCATAGAGTAGGAAGGGACCACCAGGGTCATCTAGTCCAGCCCCTGCACAATACAGGAAATTCACAACTACCTCCTCCTCGCACACCCCAGTGACCCCTACTCCATGCCTTGAAGATGGCCAAGATGCCCTCCCTCTCGTGAACTGCCTAAGTTTATAGAATCAGCATTGCTGACAGATGGCCATCTAGCTTCTGCTTAAAAACCTCCAGGGAAGGAGTGCTTACCACCTCCCGAGGAAGCCTGTTCCACTGAGGAACCGCTCTAACTGTTAGAAAATTCTTCCTAATGTCTAGACAGAAACTCTTTTGATTATGAGAGTTCTGTATAACCTTGCTCCTAGACACAGTGTGGTTGGCTGTGCCTCCAGTGACAGCCATTTTGTTGTTGTGCACACCACCAAGAGTTGTTCATAGGTGGTTTTGCCATTGCTGCCTTGGACTACCTTGAAGGTCTCCCATCCAGATATTAACCAGGGTTGAACCTGCTTAGCTTCTGAGATCTGACGAGATTGGGCTAGCCTGGGCCATCCAGGTCAAGACAAGCAAAGGATGACATTTGTCTAGTATTGCATTGGTGCATGGAAAATATTCTACTATATACCACTAGAGGTCACCATACGCAAAGAAATAGTCAAATATAAAGAAATAGTTGATTAAGCAAAATAGTTGAGCATTTCAAGGTTAGTTTTTCTGAGTAAATATTTAGCTTAGGCAAACGGGTTGATTAAACAATAAACAATATCCTGCTTATCTGCTATTTGATTGCTGAGACTATCTTCTAGGAAATTGTTCTGATAACCAATTGGAAGAAAATATCTCCAGTATATTATTGCTGGAGAGCCAGGGTGGTGCAGTGGTTAAGGTGTTGGACTAGGATCTGGGAAACCCAGGTTTGAATCCCCACTCTTCCATGGAAACCTGCTGGGTGACCTTGAGCCAGTCCACACACTCTCAGCCTTGACCCTGGCAAGTAATTGGATGGGAGACCTCCAAGGAATACCAGGGGTGTGAGGTGGAGGCAGGCAGTTTCAAACCACCTTGGAACATCTGTTGCTTTGAAAACCCTACAGGGTCATCATAAGTCAGCTGTGATTTGATGGCAAACACACACACACACACACACACACACACACACACTATTGCTGAAGGGATCTGTTTCCCTGATCAGAATCTTTAAGTAGATAATAAAATTCTGAGGTTAAATTTGAAAAAGAATCTGGATTTAAAAAATGGGCAGTATTTGTTTACCAGAATCCCAGTAATTTGTTCCTGCTAGATGCCCCATCCACTTTCTTGTGATCTTGAAGGGAAGCTTCTGAATGCAAAAACTAAACAAAAACTAGCCATGGATTTTCATTGAGCAGTGACCTGCTTTGTATCTGGATGGTTTCCACTTGCTTAATCATGAACACAGGGTGGAACTGTGTACATACATTATTATTGCTGTGGCATCTAACCATAAAATTGCTTTCTTTAAAGTGAAAAGTATTAAAACACTAAACGTCTATATTTTTAAAAATCTCAATCTCATTCTTAGCTTTTCATTTCTCCAAGAAAGTAGGGTATTCTCCATTCAATTTTATCTTCAGTGTGATCTCATGAATTAGGTCTGGGCTGAGAGAGTGACGATCTTACTCAGTTGACTGGGGATCGCTAGTTGACTGGGGATTTGAACCTGGGTCTGCCTAGTCTAGATCTCAACCTTTTTTGCTCCATTCCTCCCTTTCACCATTGTTCAGAATATAATTCCCCCCTTCCCAAAATAGTCTAATTCAAAAAAACAAACTACTATTTTACAGATTGTACATAATCTGCAGGACATCACACTTGCTGAATAGTGGTCCCAATTCCCCCCCCTGAAAACCCTAAAATTTTCCCCAGGGGGAATTCACCCCTTGTTAAGAACCCAAGGCCTAGTCCTAGTCCATCCTTATGACCACTATATAACCCTGCCTGTCCTATACTAGCTCACTAACAGTGCATTCCTGAAGGGGCCCCCTGAATGCTCTTAGGAGCCGGCGTGACCCCTAAGCCAGCATCCACACCACTTGCAAACTGGCACAGACGCTGACATTGGGGCACTTACACTGGTCCCCCTGGCCCACGGTGGCAGCCTGGCTCTCAGACGCTGGCGCAGCCTCCTGCCAGTGTTCTCCTGGCCCAAGTCCCCGTGCCGGTATCTCAGGAGGCTTTCCCGGGGCGTTCCCAGGAGCAGAGCTGCCATTAGGCAGTTTCCCAACTCCTTTCGTGCTGGGAATGCCCCCCAAAGCAATGGCGTTGCTGTGTCACCATTTTTGGTGGTGCAACATCACAGTTTGCAATGGGGCCCTTTCCCCCATTTTCAAGTTTTTCTAAATGTAAAACCCTTCCCCCCCCCCTGTGACGTCCGCAAAACCTCTGCAGAGGCGCCGTGGCAGCACCGCAGCTACGCCATCCCCAGCAGCTGCCTCAGATTTCAGGAATGGGCTGTAAGTAATGCATATTTCCTGATTGTGGTATACAGAGCTCACCACTTGCCTTTCTCTTGCTTTTTATTGTTTAGAGTTCAGATATTTCTGTCCAAAGTACACATTTTAATACAGTATAGAAGCTCACAAGCTGCAGTACAGTCTTAAAAGCCCTAAATTGGCAAAAAGTCTGGAAAAATAAAGTTGCAGCAATAAACTAGTGATATATAAATTTACCAATCTAATGATATTTGACAGTTTCCTCTCTCAAGAACTTTCCTATGTAAACATTGCTGAACTGGAGTATTCTAAAAGGCCACTAATACTTGGAAAAACATTCTTTACTGGCTGGATTTATACCTTTTGTTTGGGTCTGTTTTCTTTTTGGCATACAATACGCCTTCTTCCCTCCTCTGTCTTAGTTTCAAGTTTGTATAGTGGTTTCCTTTCTTTGTCTTCTTAGATTCCCTGAGGTCAAGTGGTCAGAGTAGTGAAAGCTGAAATATGAGCTGGGTAGTATGTGATATGCTTCCCCTCCCTTTACTAATTAATTTTCTTAGAAAATTCCAAAGCATTTGGAGTTGAGGACTAAAACTACCGTATGGTAGCAGGATGAGGATACAGCTATAGCAATGTAGCTGCAGTATGATGCAATGCATATATTTATCTTAGCTACAGTCACCATTTCCAAATGGTCAGAACTAAATGAGTTATGGCAGCATGGTATGTAGTCAGATCTCGGAAGCTAAGCAGGGTCAGTACTTGGAAGGAAGACTGTGCAGGGGAAGGCAATGGCAAACCATCTCTGCTTCTTTTTTCTTACTTACTTTTTTTAACCACCTCTGCTTCTTGCCTTGAAAGCCCCTTCTGGAGTCACCATAAGTCGGCTACGACTTGATGGCACTTTACACACCCACCCACACAGACACACAGACACACACCCCCACACACACACAAATGAGTTACAGACTCATCAAGAGACAAGGCAGAAAATGTAGCAAACATCAACATTTATTTCTTGAAAACACACCAACTACAACCTCTCCAGAACTAAAATAACTTTAGTGGTGAAGCCTGCTTTTCTCTCTTCCTTTTCCCCCATAGTGCCATCTAGTTGTTTTTTATATGTAAAAAGGTAAAGGTCCCCTGTGCAAGCACCGGGTCATTCCTGACCTATGGGGTGATGTCACATCCCGATATTTACTAGGCAAAGTGTGTTTACGGGGTGGTTTGCCAGTGCCTTCCCCAGTCATCTTCCCTTTACCCAGCAAGCTGGGTACTCATTTCACTGACCTCGGAAGGATGGAAGGCTGAGTCAACCTTGAGCCGACTACCTGAAACCGACACACTCTGCGCCACGGGGCTCTTTTGTTTCTTATATGTAGTAGCATATAAACAATAGATCACATAGCTATTACTACCTTTCACAAATGCAAGTTTAAGACTTAGGATATGATTGAAACCAAGGTTGTTTCCATATGGGGACAAATCCACAACCCCCTCTAGTTGCTGTTGCAAATGCCTTTGTCTTCACAGCAGCAGTGTAGCTTCTGCATGGAGGTTTTCAAGTTGGTAGTTCGTACATCGCTATAGTGTTAACACTACGGTGAGATCTGAGAGCCAGCGTGGTGTAGTGGTTAAGAGTTGTGGACTGTAATCTGTAGAACCAGGTTTGATTCCCCACTCCTCCACATGAAGACTGTTGAGTGACCTTGGGCTTGACAACAGTTCTGTTCGAACTCTCTCAGCCCCGCCTTCCACACAAGGTGTCTGTTGTGGGGAGAGGAAAGGAAAGAGATTGTAAGCCGATTTGATTCTTCCTTAAAAGGTAGAGAAAATTGACATATAAAAACCAACTCTTCTTGCTGGTCATGTGGTGAGGAAATGCTGAGCAAGGTGGCCAGGGGATATGCAGAAATCTATCCCTTCCCTTCCAGACTTTCCTCAAAACTACTTTGTCTGCGATCTTTTAGGAAAGATTCTACAGCAGCCTCAGATTTGTGAAGAATTGTAGCAAGAGTCAGAGAAAATCCACAAAAGGGCTGGACACCGTTGTCATGCAGAAGCCCACAAGAAAACTGCTACTTGGTTCTTGTAGGTTATCCGGGCTGTGTAACCGTGGTCTTGGTATTTTCTTTCCTGACGTTTTGCCCGCAACTGCGGGCGAAACGTCAGGAAAGAAAATACCAAGACCACGGTTATACAGCCCGGATAACCTACAAGAACCAATGAACTCTGACCGTGAAAGCCTTCAACAATATTTTAAAACTGCTACTGTTTGGTTCTCTTGTTCTTCTCTTGCTGACCCATGAACGGATCCGTGATGCCGTGCCCAATTAGGGACCAAATCCTGTGCTTAAAATAAGTTATGTGTAGCTTTTCCTAACTGACATTATGGAAAAGTTTACAGAGCTTATGGAGACTTTAGAAGCAAAGGAAAGAGTGTGAAAAGTTAATTATAACAAAGACTATAAGAGCAGGGAAACTTATAACTAGAAGGGACAGAAAACGGTTTTAGGGTGCTGGAAGCCCCACTTATTCTTCCACTTTTTAAAATCACATGCAAAGCTGGCAAATTTTTCAGGGTCTCTTAAAAATCTGAAACTGTAGATGGATAGAACGTGCTCAGAAATTAGAGTTCTGATCCTCTGGATGTTGAATTTCATGGCAAATTCTGTAGCGAACCCCTGAGGTGGTGAATCCCTGGGCTGCGTGTGCGTATAAAATGCTGCAGGCGTTATTTCTTACTCCATGAATATGCTCCTCTTTAAAAAGCAACACTGGTAAGGAACTGGTAAAGCTGCCAACTGTAATGTACAAGTCCTATCCAAATCGGACCAGTAATACTATAAGTTAGGTTACCCTCCCTCACCAAGACACATACGTTCATTCTAATTCCTTCAATGTGGTAATAATGCTCCGGTGTTGCTCTTACACCCTCAGATAGAATAAGCCATTTTTTTTCAGTGACAATCCTAAACAGAGTTACACACTTCAAAGTTCCATTGAATTCAGGGGGCTTAGAAGAGTATAACTCTGCTCAGAAGGGCACTCTTCAAGTCTCCTCACTTCTGTCAACAGGCCCTTTCTCTTACGATATTCTCTCAGTCTCCCTTTCCTCACAAAGAACACCTTTGTACTTTATCTTTCACCAGCAGACTATCTTTCTCTCTCCTGTTCCCTTCTCACCACCTCAGTCTTATCATGGCTTTGTCTTCAGACCCTCTTGAATCAAAGAGTTTAGTTGGTGAGTCAGTCAATCTGTCTACACTCATTCTCCCCCCCCCCCTTGAGACTTTAGACATTTATCAAGTTCTGTTACTTTAAAATATCACTGAAAAGTCGGGATTAATATTGAAATATTTTGGGAAATAAGTGATTAAAGAGAGGGGCTATAGCTCTGTGGTACAGTACATATTGCAAGACCTAGGTTCATTGTTGGGGCTTCTGTGCGGTCCCACAATGGGATTCTGCGTACACAGGCCAGCTGCAAAAAAAAAATTGTAAAAAAAAATGTCCAGAGTTTTCTAACGGACTCGGAAGTGCCCCTATTCCTTTTGGCATTTTCTTGCCGAAACCAACACATGACCAGGAGGAGGGGTACTACTCCCTCTCTTCTCTCCATGCTGCTGGACACCCCAAGAAAGAACCCAGAGAGTTTACAGCAGGGCAGGAAGGAGGGATATGTGCCTGCACAGAATACCACTTGATGAACAACAGTTACCAATAAGTGCAACCGTGTTTTCTACCCCTGGGATGTCTAGCAAAAAGGAACAAGACAGGGGAGAACTGTTCTCAAAAATGGTGGATAGCCACTGTCAATTAGATTAGACAATACTGGGCCCAATGGGCCGATGGTCTGATTCAGTAACATTGTTTTAATATTTTTTGCATCTTTATTTTTCTTTACGTTTAGAAAAAATACAATGTGCTGTTGCACAACATTTGTGAACAGGCAGAAGCGAAAAGGCCTTTTCTTCTTCAAGTTGGAAGCACTTCTGATGAACCCGTGAAGCACCAAGTAACTCAGGATTTTTTCACACTTCTAAAGAATGTGTGAGAACTGAAGATAGAGTTTAAAGGGAAAAATATTCAAATGGATTAAAACTTGTTAAAAAAAAAAGACAGAGATCAAGATTGTTACTTGCAATTAGAAGGCTGCAGATTGTGAAAAGCTAGAAAGCTAACACAAGATGGCAAAGATGGTTTCTCAACTACTTTTGCAGAGTTTGATTATTAACCTCTTTAATCAGAGATGTCTATCAAAGAATACCTGGGTGTTATTTCTGTTATATTGCACAAGGGTAATATATGTTCCCTGGTTGTGGCTAATTAACCCACAATGCAAAACATCCAGCCCTCTTCACCTGTTCTGACTTGCTTGTCAACTAATGGGTGGTACAGCTGTTAAAGGCAACCGGCTACACTGACAGAACTTTATGTGCATCTCTGCTAACTGCCATTTAGAAGTACTAAAAGAGAAAAGGGAAAAAAAGCACAGGAATTCTAGGGCTGCTCCGATGACCCTCAGGACCTCATGCGAAAGGCCGGCGGCTATCAACAACAGTGCTACACGTGACAGACAGCTACATGTGATCTCAGGTTTTCCAGCGTTCATAAGTATCTTGCTTAGATATTTATACCCTGCTTTGCTTCTGGGGGGACCTAAATCAGCATGCTGGAGAGGACAAAAGCATTAGAAGAAGAAGGGTTGTTTTTTATATGCCGACTTTCTCTACCACTTAAGGAAGAATCAAACCGGCTTACAATCACCCTTCACCTCCCCACAACAGACACCCTGTGAGGTAGGTGGGGCTGAGGGAGCTCTAAGAGAGCTGTGACCAGCCCAAGGTCACCCAGCTGGCTTCATGTGTCGGGGTGGGGAAACAAATCCAGTTCACCAGATTAGTGTCCGGCCTCTCACGTGGAGGAGTGGGAAATCAAACCCGGTTCCCCAGGTCACAGACCACCGCTCCAAACCACCTCTCTTAACTACTACACCACGCTGGCTAGGAGGACAAACATTTAGTTTAGCCACGGCCAGCCCTGAAATGCCAGCACCACAGTTGGGAGTTGGGCCCCTGCAAGGCCCCTGCTTGTGCTCTTGCTGTTGGATCCTTTTGAGCAGCTGTGTTTCAGCAATAGGACCTCTGCTCCGGTCAACATGCATATGGCCCCCATGGCTTTCTCTGTGAATGTGCTAATTCAGGTGGACTTCTAGAGCCACAGTCCAGTGTGGGAGAATGAAGTATATATACTTTAGTATGCTTACATTGATTGAGTTAGATATTGGGATAAGCTAATGTAACCCTTAAATCCTGCTCTAGACAAAGCACTTGTGATAATCTGAAGGATGCTGTGGAGAGCCAGGGGCACACCTAACGTATTTTTGCAAAATTAATGGATTTTCTGGCCCAAACCTATACACACACACAGACTGTATAGAGGGATGTTGCTTTCTCTCAGTGAAAGTCTGGCTGCTTGCCTATTCTCTGTTCTCACACTAGGTCAGAAAAGTACCTTTCTCCCTTTTTTTGAGGCACACAGGGCAAAGTCTCACTCATTAAAGGATCCCTTTATTTAGTGCCTTGCATACTTCTGTCTTTTTAAAAAAAATAGTGAAAATCTTAATTTGCAGTTAAAAGTTTTTTTCACCCTCTAGCTAAGCTTTTCATTTTCTCTAAAGTAGCAAAGTCTAAGAAAGTAAGATATGTCACTTTCTTTTGTAGTTGTATGCAATAATGTAGTGTTTAAGCCACAGAGACAATTTTAAATGTTCTGTGTTCTTTGTATCCCAAACTGAATTCAGATTAAGCACAGCCTTAATGCGTACAGAGTCCAAGTGCATTCTTACATCGCTCCACGGCTTTGTTTTAAGCTACAGCTTTCCTCGACGTGCTTGATTCTTTGTTCGCATTAGCGGGGCTTCTTTTTTGTGAGCAAAATTGTATCTTACTGGACACACCGAGTTGTATATCTTCAGAAATGTTTCCACTTTGTTAGGCAGTCAGAATTCATAGTCTGTGGCAAGAGAATAGATGTTAATCTTCTTAAAGGCAGAAGATAAGATTTCAGAATCGGATTAAATATTTGTGTTCCAGTGTTAGCAGACCTCCCTGGATCTCCCTGACAATCAATGAATCCTTTTCAGATCCTTTGTTCCTTCTCTCTGCCTTTCAGTCTTTCAAGTTGAGAGTATTTTTGAAAACTGCTATATACTTTAAAATGTAAGTTTTAAAATGCCCAGAATTGTTTTCTTTGGCACTAACTTGGACTTGCTTTTCTGGTCTTGACTGCAATACAGAATTTCTTAAAGGGTCCCTCAATATCTGGCTTTAGAGGGTGATTGTTGAGAACATGCGTACAGATTAACGTGTGCACTTCCTTTGTGCAGCAAAGGGTGTCATGAGACAGTACCTTTCTCACAACCCTGCTGGGCATTGAACATAAGAACAGCCCTCCTGGTGGACTTACGGTCCAGCTAGACTTTTTGCTGCAAAACAGAGTTTTTATTTTGGTTTTCAGATTCCGCTGCCAGAAGTAGCACAACAGTCTGGCTTTTTGTTATCTGCAGTAAATGTAGTTGCCACTAGAAACAATAAACAGGGAGCCTACAGACTAGGCCAGACTTACAAAAATACATGCACTCGCTAACTTTACTGAAAAGTATAAATGAAAGGAAAATACTTGTTTCTGGTATACTGTTTAATACGCTGTCATTTAATGTTCAGTATTGCCATTGTTAGGCATTGCCGCTCATTATCTGTGCAGTAGAGGGCACCGTTTTATGTCAAAACAATGAAGCAAACTGGGTATTGTTTAACTGCATGCTGTTTTAAAGTTGGAAGGGAAGGCAGCATGGTATAGCTGGCTCTCGTCAGCTCTTGGAAGCTATGCAGGGTCGGTTCTTGGAAGGAAGTTCATCGAGGAAGACTGTGCAGAGGAAGGCAATGGCAAACCACCTCTGCTTCTCACTTGCCTTACTAGGGTCACTGTAAGTCAGCGACGTGATGTCACTTTACACACATGCAAGCATTTTAAAGTTGTCGCGCTATATTGAAGTACATTTGCAGTAGTCAAAAAGGGCAAGAGTCCAGTAGCACCTTAAAGACTAACAAAAATATTTTCTGGTAGGGTATGAGCTTTCGTGAGCAACAGCTCACTTATTCAGATGAAGAAGTACAATTACTTTCTATCTTTGTGTTTTTCTAGCAAAGAGAAGACAGAGAGGAATGGAAAATTAATGTAAACCTCAAATGCTTTATAAGAGCCCTGTGGCGCAGAGTGTTAAGCTGCAGTACTGCAGTCCAAGCTCTGCTCACGACCTGAGTTCAATCCCACCGGACGTTGGTTTCAGGTATCTGGCTCAAGGTTGACTCAGCCTTCCATCCTTCCGAGGTTGGTAAAATGAGGACCCAGCTTGCTGGGGGTAAAGGGAAGATGACTGGGGAAGGCACTGGCAAACCACCCTGTAAAAGCAAAGTCTGCCTAGTAAACATTGGGATGTGACATCACCCCGTGGGTCAGGAATGACCCGGTGCTTGCACAGGGGACCTTTACCTTTTTTTACAATTGCTTTATATAGGGCTCTTGAAATATTTGGTTGCTTATGTTTACACCTCATTTCCACAGCTTACGGAGTGTGTTGAAATTGATTTGCCTATGTATGAGGGTTTTAGTATACAAATCTAAACAAAAGCATAGTCTTACAAAAGTTCTAAATAGATGGAATATACCATTTCACACTGGCCACTTCCATGTGGAAGATTTGCTCTACCTTGGCTTTGAAACTGGCGTGGGTTTGGGGTGGGGGATTGTCCACATGTTGCCCCCCCTCCCATTAGTTATTCTTCAGTTTCTGGCCCTAACGATTCCCAAACTGGCTTTGTTCTCATCTGTCCAGAAAGATTAGAGTCAGAGCAGGTTTGCTCACAGTGTAGATGGGAAGATGCAGATTTCTGAACCTCCCCACCCATATCAACAACATTTTCCCCTTGTGTCCCCTGGTGTCCATAATTTCTCCCAGCTACTTTTTGCTGTTTCCCCCCCTCAAAAAAAAAATAGTAGTAGGTTTATCACTATAGCATTATACCAGTATAGCAATGTATCTACAACTGTTTTTTTTTTTAAGACATCCAAAAGCACTTGGGGGCAACCACTATATGATAAATAGGAGTTTCAAGTTCCTTGTCATTTCTGGGAGTATAGAGGCTGTGCCTTGAGGCAATACTAGTTCTAAAAGTTTGCTGTCTTAGATTATTGATATGATTAAGGGTATATATACTTAAATCGTAATAGCCAATATTTGATTATCAACCACCTATTAGTGCTCTCAGTTTTTTAACTAATTAAAATGTAACTTAAAAGATCTATAAATTAATAACCAATATAGGATTCTAATAGTTCTAAAGTTGAAGTCAGAAGTATCTATTCAGTATTATATTGAAGCTTGGACACCAACATTTTTTTCTATTTGACTTTCCCCCCTTCTTTTCCCGTTTTATTTTTCTGTATCCCATTATGTAAAAATAAGAATTTTTTTTTGAAAATAGCACTTGCGGGGGCAGAGAGTACAAGGGCTTACCATGGAGAATAACCCCGCATAGACTCACCATTGCTGCTGCAAATGCTTCTGCATTCGTAGCAGCAATGAGTGTACAAAAAGGAATTGTTCCTGTGGTCGATACAGACTTGCCGACCTAAAAGGAACATTATGTGTTATGCTGGACACAGCGGTACCGCAAAGAACAGCATCTCTGCATCAGTGCCCCATAATGTGTAGGATGACTTGTCCCATGCTGTGACACTCTCAGGCTGTCCGTTGTCACACATTCTCATTGTGGCATTATTGATTTGAGAAGGCGATGTGGTATTGCAATTTTCAGATGGAATTTCATATTGGGATGCAATATAGAAATGTATCTCATCATTATAGAAGAGTTTGTTCTACAAAAGCCCCAACTTAATTTTCTGCTTTGCAAAGATGAAGTATTTCAAGCACTTGAATGATATTCCAAACTGTTCGGGGGTTTCTTTTATGCATTTGCAGTACAGAGTCGTTGAACGTTTTATAATATCTGAAGTCTACAAGGACAATCCACAGGTTGAGTATCCCTTAACTGGACATCCAAAATCTGGCCTGACTCAAAAACCAGATGTTTTGAGCCAGCATGCAGGCAGATCTGCGTTGCCCCACCTTTCCAGACTCTGGAGAGGCCGGGCGCCATGGATCTGACTGAGATCCACACCGCCTGGCCTCTCTGAAGTCAGGCCAGATCCACACCACCAGCCCTCTCTGGACTTCCACCATGGAAACCTACCGACCTACCAGTCAGCATGTAGTGGTTAGGAGTGGTGGACTCTTAACCTGGAGAACCGGGTTTGATTCCCCACTCCTCCACATGAGCAGCGGACTCTAATCTGGTGAACCAGGTTGGTTTCCCCACTCCTACACATGAAGCCTGCTGGGTGACCTTGGGCTAGTCACAGTTCTCTCTGAACTCTTTCAGCCCCACCTACCTCACAAGGTGTCTGCTGTGGGGAGAGGAAGGGAAGGAGGTTGTAAGCCGGTTTGATTCTCCTTAAAAGGTAGAGAAAGTTGGCATATAAATATCAACTCTTCTTCTTCTATCTCCTGGAGATGCGAAGAGAAACAGCCAGCTGGAGGGAGAAAGCACCCCCCAACACACACCACGGAAAAAGAGGAGACAGGAAGGAGGAAAGAGGATGGGAAAGGGGGGGCTATGAGGATGGGAGGGAGCCAGGGGAGATTAAAGAAAGGGAAGCCAGCTTTCTTTCTAGGGAGGGGGAGTCTACCACAGGCACGCCTATTCTAAAATCCAAAAAGATCCAAACTATGGAACACTTGTTGTCCCAAGCAGTCTGGTTAAGGGATACTCAACCTGTACTGTCGCATTTTTACATACAGTACAGTGTTATGGCATCTCTGAGGGAAAAAAATTG
Source organism: Euleptes europaea (assembly GCF_029931775.1). Classification (NCBI taxonomy): domain Eukaryota; kingdom Metazoa; phylum Chordata; class Lepidosauria; order Squamata; family Sphaerodactylidae; genus Euleptes; species Euleptes europaea. The sequence continues at coordinate 59,578,964 of NC_079320.1, forward strand.
CTGTACAAAAACATTACTGTTATCTTACAGGAAAAACGTGTATTGCTTAGAAATAATTATTCTTAAAGTTTTATCTGCATGGATAAAGTGACTGTAAATATGGATTCTTAAATCTTGTAATTGTTTCTCTTACTGTGTAAGACATTTCAGTGTGTAAATAATCTGTTTAACAACAAAATTAAAAAATAAAGCATGTGACTTTTAAAGAATATTTGACCAGCTTTTTTTGCCCAACCTTTTTCATTTCTGTACAATTTTACTTTAACAGAATGCCTGTGTCATGCTGGATTCACTACTTCTATTATTCTTGAACATCAGAGAATCTGGGCTTATTGGCAAAATACATGCTTTGCGAGCATTGAGTCCCAGGGTCAATCCCTGGCATCTTTCTCTGCAGAAAACCATGGAGATTTGTTGTCAGTTGATGTACCAATGATCTGATTCAGTATATGGTAGCTTACCATGTCCTTCTTTAGCCATGTTCTTTGACTCATAATTATATTAAACTAAGTTGGTGGATTTTGTTTATGTTCACGTATTTGCCTTAATTCTTGTGCAGTAGTTACAAAATATGTCAAATATGAATGCAGATGTACACATATATGCATACAAATATGTAACCACTACAAAGACTGTGCAATGTTTCTTATATTGGATAGTAGTGAATCTTTTTTAAAGAAATTGTGGTCGAAAGATTTTGCTTTAGATAAAAAATTAGTTATTAATTTAGCAGGCTCCCCTTCACTCTTGAATGCACTGCTTGTGCAATTAAGCACTTCATCTCTTTGGAGTGTTTTGCACATGTAGGCTTTTAGTACGCATTTTGTAAATGTGATCTTCTTTAGAATCTTGCTTATTGCACTGTGTTGAAATAATACCATATGATTAACAAGCAAATATGTACACTTCTCCCTGGGGCCGCAATGATCCTTGTGATGTCCATGAAACTTTTAGGATCTGCCAGCATAGTGGTAACTGTTGCAGTTATGTGTTGATACGTTCATGTGTGCTTCTCACTCATGTGATTAGGCTATTTCCAAAGAGTTTTGAGGGAAGTGTGAGCTACAATATGGCCATGCAGAAAGATTAAGTAGTATGTTTGTAACAGGGAGAACCTCGCATACAAGAAGTTTTTAAAATACATTTCCCCCGTAACAGATTCATGGCTGGAGAGACCATACCTTAAAAAAAAACAAAAACGAAACACCTAAACATTTGGGCTCAGTTCAGAAAACAAGCAGAATGGGGTTTATTTTAACCATGGTTAATTTGTAAAAGCGAGATTCAGCTCACAGAGGAGACACACCAGGATTTAAATGATCAACAAATACATGTTTTATTTCATTCTTTGTAGCATGGAGGTATGTAGTCAGGAAGTACGTTAAGATTAAACCAAGATAAAAGAGAAGTCCAGCAGTACCTTTAAAAGGCTAACAACATTTATTGCATCACGGGTTTTTGTGAGTTAGAGCTCGCTTCTGCAGATGCTAGGAAGAGGAAATCATTTCCCACATTTTTATAAGGAAAATTACACAAGGGGAAGGGAGGAGTTGAGGGCAGTAAGCCTCTTTCTGCCACAGCTTCTGTCTTCCCCCTTCTGTAGTTTTCCTAATAAGAATGTGAAAAATATCTGAAGATATTCTTCATAATATCTGAAGAAGTGAGCTCTGGCTTACAAAAACTCAAGCTGGAATGAGTGTTATTAAGGTGCCACTGAGATTCTTTTTTATTTGCCCACAATAGGATGGCGCTGCTGTCTGTATGGAGTTAAACCAGGATGTCTGTGTGAAATCATAGTTAAGATTGAAGTTAATAAAGCAGCTTAAGATCCTGGTTTGACAGACCCTGACTAACCATAGTTAGCATCGTGGCCTTTATTCAGCCAACTAACCATAGTTAGTTGGTTTTATTTGATATCTGAACTGAGCGGCAGCTGACAGAGTTGCTGTGGTGGAGACATCCAGGAAAACGCCAGATGCATGAACATTTCTCCTTGTAAGCAAATGCCATCGTTGTATTTTTGTTTACAAAAATAGAGGATTCCTGGTCTTCTAGGATGAGAAATGCTGTCCGCTTCTGTAATAAATATGCTTCACAAGTTGTCAGTGCCTAACCAATTAACACTTTGAGGGCTTCTTTTCTAAGTACCTTTCTTTGGCTGAGTCCCTTCTAATATGTTTTTCTTGCTTAAAATGTAGGTGATCTGAAAGAAAGCTACTGAGCCTCGCCATATGTTGATCTCTTTTTAGTAACTTTTGCTTTCAGGAGGCTAAGTTCTACTAATCACCTTTAACCTTCCAGCCCTTTTAGTTTTTGTATAACAATATGATGATATCTGACTGAGAAATTCTATTAAAGTATCAGCACTATAGTTATAATAAAATTAATCGCAAATAAAGTTAGTGACATATTGCCTATTATAACCCCTGTAAAAAGGAAAATAAGTTTTTATGGTCGATGCTTGAATGTTTATGTCCCTCTTTATTGTTGTTGTTGTTGTTATTTAGAATTGCTTCCTTTAGAAGTACCAGTTCCTACTGAACTAGTTTGGTGTAGAGATAGGCTTAGATCCAGCAATGTGAAAGTATTAACTGACTTCATGTAGTTCCACTTGCCCAGATCTTATGCAACACCTACCTCTTATGCATGACATATGCAACACCTCCCTATTTACTGTAGTGCCCAGAAATTGGTTGTACAAGATCTTGCGCAAATGGAAATGGAAGTGGGGATGTAATAACTTTGCCTTCAGTTGGAACTGCCTGTATCTCTATTAATTTTTGTCTGCATCTATGAGGCCTAGAAACTTACTGTAAAAATAAAAGTTGATATTCTAGTTCAGGATTCAGCATGACAGGGTGAGTCTGCAGATGTAGAGGATCTGCACGATCTTGTTTGCAGCTGGAAGAGTGGGGTTTAGTGTTTAACACTTCAAAGGGAGCAAGTAACCAAGCATTTAAACTGGCAGCCCTGAAGCTTGAAGCGGTAGGCAGTTTTAATCTTGACAATTTTAATCCCACCCTTTTATGTTCAGATTAGGAATATGTGGGGATGTGCTGAAAGAATGCAAGCAGGAGGCTCTTTATGGACAGCTCAATAATAGCATCAATAGTTCCATCCCATACATACCTTTGTTATATTACTAAGGACTACGCTGCGAGTAAAAAAAATCCAAAGATTTGAAAATACTGCCACTATGATTTTTTTAAATAGTCCAATTTCTGTCTTACTGTTTATACATAATACATTTGTGTTTGGATATAAAAAGATAACATGATTTTTGAATGATTACTTCCCTTAACATCATATTTACAAGGATAGATAATTTAACGCCTTTGCGCCATACCCCCCTCCAAAGTGGGGTTGCTAGACAGAATAGCCAAGACTTATCCAGTGACTATGCAGACATACATGATACACTGTTCCATTAGTCAAAAAGTAACCAGTATTTAAATATGTGAAAGTCTCTGGATGTGTGCGTGGGTGAGTAAAATAATTATTACAAGATGAAATTGAAGCCCAGTATGAAGTGGTATTATTATTATTCATAGAATCATAGAGTTGGAAGGGACCACCAGGGTCATCTAGTCCAGCCCCCTGCACAATGCAGGAAATTCACAACCATCTCCCCCACACACACACCCAGTGACCCCTACTCCATGCCCAGAAGATGGCCAAGATGCCCTCCCTCTGTTATTCACATAGAAAGCTAGGTGCTGTCCATAATTAACCGTTAAGACAATCCTTGCTTGCTGGTTTATTATCTTTTTTTAAGGCACAGTATAAACGAGATGGATTGGAGGGAAGGAGAACGGAATGAATGATAATAGAGAAGTACCATCCCAAATAGCCACTCTTCTCCCTGTTGGCTTCTGCGATAAAGCCTGAGGGGTTCGGTTGGAATCTTTGGCTGCTGTTCTCGAAGGGGGTCTTTATCTCTGCGTTACTCTTAAGCAGGTTTTAGAGGAGTGCTGCCTCTTTGCGTGGTCTTTCTTGGGCTTTAGATGTGAGCCTGTTAGCCTTATCCTAATACCGCTAATTGCTTTGGGCAATGTTTCTGTTTGTGGTGGTGATTCACCACCGTCTTAATGTTCAAAGCTAGAGTTAACACTCATCATGTTTTTCAACAATACTGATACTTATCGAGGGTGACTTCTGCTAACCTTACTATTTTGAAAGGTTTTACTGCGCTTGCTACGTGCCACATTTGCAGCTTTACTCTGTGCCCATTTACCCTCCCCACAAGACCTTTCCAAGTTAAAAAGGGAAGGGCTGAAGTGTAGTGCTTTTCAACTCCCATGTTTCCTTTGCCCGTGTATCAGTGATTCCTCAAACTGCAAGTACTGCTGTTGGTCCGTTAGAGAAAACGCAAAAGTAGGGCATGGTAATAACCTAATAGTTGGTATGTAGTCTAATTTGTACATGTTTACTCAGAATCCAACTATGTTAAGTTTAGTTACTCCTAAGCAAGTGTGCATGTGATTGCCGCTTTAGTGAACCTAATAAAACCATTTGCCTGCTGTTCCTTTTGGATTCCTCCAGAGATGATTTTCATGCTTGAGTAGTAAGAATTGTATGTAGATGTGGGACATGTCCTATGCAGGATATAAATTATGTTCGTTTTGTGGCAGAAACTGGGTGACATTAAAGCATTTCATGTTAAAATTCAAATACATTTTGTGGCTTAGACTAACTATAGTGGTTAAGTTGGGATGAATGTTGGTCTAAACTTGGTTTCCCACTGTTTCAAATATTTGTTGCGTGGTGGAGGGTCACAAATTGATATACAGAAGCCAGATGTACAACTTGTGTGTGTCCGTATGTGTGTATAAAGTATGTTAAAGGACGAGCTGTGTAAGAAAGAGATAATAATTTTTTCTCTAGCAGATACCATTACATGGCTTATATGTTATCTAAATATAACAGCAGACACAGTTTGTCTTCCCTTCTTCATCAAAGAGCTCACTGGCAAATAGTCCGCCCCCCCCCCCCGCCCTACTCTCTGACTTTTTAAAGCTACTGACTGTTGAGTCCTGTCTGTAACAGGAGAGCAGCTGTTGAATTGTTTCAACAGCTAACACCATGCTCCAGTGCAATCCCCCCCCCAGAAACTCCAGAGAAATTATGTAAAGTAAAGGATGGCTCAACAGGTGTTCCACTGGTCAGATAAAGTCCAGAATACTCTTCTGCTTGCTGCCTTGGCTGATTGAGATCACTGTTCGTTTTTTAATCCTAGCATATCTCAACTGATGTGACTGCTAACTCCTCCCTGCTGCTTTCTTGTCCTTCGCTAACAATGCAGTCCTAAGCAGAGTTTGACTTTTTTCTAATTCTATGGAAGTCAGTGTTCTTAGAAAGGTGTAACTCTACTTAGGATTACACTGTAAATGGTAGGTGACAAATATAGTAAATGTTACTGAAGATGAATCCTTGCTGTAGGCTGTACTTGGAAACTGGTGTGACTTTTTCAACTTCCAAGAGCTGGTAGGAATGCAGGCCAGACAATTGTCTTTATATTCCTTTTTTCTTCCATAGAACTTAGGGCAGCAATTTGTCTATCCAGACATTGAAACTGGCTTAACTTCTTCAAGGATGCTACATCATGGGTGTTCAGATCATGCCCTATATCCTGCATATATCCCAAAATAAACCTTGCTGCCATAGTGATTGGAAAGTACGTAATCAAAGGACCCTGCCTCTAAATACTGTCTAAACATGACCATATTGCACTATTAGTGATAAATTCACCATTGTTCATGGGCATGTTGTTGGTTTGGAGCTTAAGTAGCTTAACTAAAAGTTGGCCAAATTCATGTCTGTAAGGGACCAGACAGAAACAGAGCTTTTTAATTTCTGTTTCTGAACAGCAGATCTTTCCATCCCAAGCCTCACTGCAAGTTGCTTTCAAACCTGGCAGAGTGTTAAAAGCATCTTGCAATGTGTTTTCAGTGGGCGCTACTGTTTGAGAAAGGAAAATGGCCTCCTTGTGCTAGTGAAATCTTGCCTTATGTATGATCTTCTAAATGTGCCCTTGACTTGCATAGGGCTATATACTGTCCCTGCTTCTATACTTAATCTTTGTTATAATGATAAATTTTATGAAAACTGCCTTATAAAATCTCACACCTAAGAAGAAATTTGAGGCTACAAATGTCTACTTTGCTCTTAAAACATCTACTGTTAACAGGAGTCTCGGATACTTCCATACAGAGTTCTTGCTAAGTTTTGCCTTCCAAGCAGCAGCGTGGTGCAGTGGTTAAGAGCGGTGGTTTGGAGCAGTGGACTCTAATCTGAAGAACCAGGTTTGATTCCCTACTCTTCCACATGAGCGGCGGACGCTAATCTGGTGAACCGGGTTTGATTCCCCACTCCTCCACATGAGCGGTGGATACTAATCTGGTGAACTGGGTTGGTTGTAAGCTGGTTTGATTCTTCCTTAAGTGGCAGAGAAAGTCAGCATATAAAAACCAGCTCTTCCTCTTCCTTCCACATGCTTTTGCCAACTGGTCTTCTTCCTTTCAGGTTTTCCTAAACCTGCTTTGGTAGATCTTTCTTAAAAGAACATATCCAAAGTGTTTAGGCAAAAGTGCCATTCCCTATCTTCTCCACTGCTGGTGGGCCTTTTGCTGTTTTTCTTTAAAAAATATCTGTAATAGGCTAAAACACAACACTATAGTGATATACAACTACTGATTAAAAACAAAACAGCAAAAAGCATACTGAAGGTAGTGGGGGAGTGGTGGGTTCAAGGGGGAAGAATGGGGACTAGTCCCATGCAGAGTCTCTCTTGCCATGGTGAATGTAGCATCAATGAGACTAAAACAGGGACTGACCCTTTGTGGAAGCAACCTGAGAAAGAACCCTGTTTCAAAGAATCCGTGTTCAACTATTCCTCAGCGTGGAGCCAGCGTGGTTAAGAGCAGTTGTTTGGAGCGGTGGAGTCTGATCTGGAGAACCGGGTTCGATTCCCCACTCCTCCACATGAGTGGCAGAGGCTAATCTGGTGAACTGGATTCGTTTCCCCAGTCCTACACACAAAGCCAGCTGCGTGACCTTGGGCAAGTCATTCTCTCTCAGCCTCACCTACCTCACAGGATGTCTGTTGTGGGGAGGGGAAGGGAAGGTGATTGTAAGCCAGTTTGATTCTCCCTTAAGTGGGTGAGAAAGTTGTCATATAAAAACCAGCTCTTCTTCTTCTCACTTTTGTTCCTCTTTCATTGAGATGGGGCATGTGCTGTAGGCTAGTATAAAGGAGTTTTTACATCGAAGTAATGAGTTGTGTAAATGTGACTCCTGAGATGGGTATCCATTTCACCTTCAGTTCTTATCCTTCAAAATTTTGACAGTAAAATCTTACGAGGTTACGCTAAGCCATAAAGTGTGTAAGCTGTAATAAGTGTGCCCCGAACTGAAGCATCTGAGTTCTGATCATTCAGTATGTATTATTTTTAACAAAGTAATATAAGGTCTCTTGCCTTGAAAAGCCTCCAGGGTCGCCATAAGCCAGCTGCAACTTGACAGCACTTTACATCACCAATATAAAGGAACTATATCCTAGTTCGAGTCTTCTGAAAAATATTCCTTTTTTTTTAAGATGGCGGAAAGGAATACTTCCATAAGAATCAAAGTACAATATAAACAGAGATCCCCTCTTCCTTCCTCCAAATGCAACTTGAGGAAGCCAAATTTACCAAAAATTTTGATTTGTTAAAATAAACACACTGTAGAAGTGGAAAAAAGTGGGGGAAATACTGGGTGAAAGAGAATGTGTGGAAACACTACATTCCTGTCATCATGCATTCCAGGCGCAAGAAGTGAGAGAAATATGATCTGAAGCTAGTTTAAGAGGTTCTATAATTAAGCCAGGATTAGTATAACAGCATAATAAACCTGATATTTTTCTGGAGATAAGCTGCAGAGTAGCCCAAAGCTCTTTGAAAGGCTCCTTCTTAAGCGCCCTGCTTGTTTTGTGTGTTATGTCTCTCTCTCTTTTTTTAAATTAATTTCTCTAACATTGCCTCCAAGAAGGTGTATCTTGAATGTTCCAAACTAGAAAGTGTGCTCCTAATTTAAATTCCGTTGGTAGCACGACATAAACAGTGATATGGGAGTCAAGGTATGGGCAGCATAAAAACTGTGATTTTTGCCAGCTGTTTCATCCTGTTGGACCCCCCCCCCCCAAACACACACACACACACGGACATTCCTCTGTATATCTGAGTTGAATGATGATGAGCGTTTTTGAAAGGGAGCAAATTGATCGTGTGAGCGACAAGCGTCCTCAGAAAGACGCTGTAATGTGTCCCTGCTTTGTGTCAACTTTGACTTGCATGCATGCTTGTCAACATTGGAAAGACAAAACCGGTGACTCCCCAAAAGCAAAGGGCAGTGGTAAGGTGATCCTGGGCCTCTCACAAAAGCCATCTTCTTTTGAAAGTGACCTGAAAAGGGATAAGAGGGAAGCAGGCTTGCGTAATTGATCCATTGGCGCTGCATCATTTTTTCTTGTCGTTGTTGTTGTGTAAAAGAGCCCAGGCGTCTTTTCAGTATTACATGAGATTTTGTAACATACAAAAAATATTCAAGTGTCGTTCCTATTTTTAGCTTCTAAAACTCATTCTGTAGAAGCGGAACCTGGCAGGAATGATGCCTCTCAAATGTTACTCTGCAGTGCCCAACTTTGTTTGCTGTTGAGGTGCCCTTCCGCATTGCCCTTGAAGGAGCAGGTCCATAGTGTGGGAGTGCTCTTGGACCGAGACCTGCTGCTGGATAAGCAAAATGACAGCTGTGGCCAGGAGTGCCTTTTACCAGCTTCGACTGGTTACATATAGATTACTGAGAGATTTATTTGTATATGGCCACAGGCCAGCATGTGTAGTGGTTATGAGCAGTGGTTTGGAGTGGTGGACTCTGATCTGGAGAACTGGGTTTGATTCCCCACTCCTCCACATGAGCGGTGGAGGCTAATCTGGTGAACTGGATTTGTTTTCCCACTCCTACACATGAAGCCAGCTGGGTGACCATGGGGCTAGTCACACTCTCTTAGTCCCACCTACCTCACAGGGTGTCTGTTGTGGGGAAGGGAAGGGGAGAGGCCATGGCTTAGTGGTAGAACATCTGCTTGGCATGCAGAAGGTCCCCAAGTTCAATCCCCGGCATCTCCAGGTAAAGGGACTAGGCAAGTAGGTGATGTGAAAGACTCTGCCTGAGACCCACCGCCAGTCTGACTAGACAATACTGACTTTGATGGACCAAGGGTCTGATTCAGTATAAGGCAGCTTCATGTGTTCATGTGATTGTTACCCGGCTTGATTCTTCCTTAAGTGGTAGAGAAAGTTGGCATATAAAAACCAACTCTTCTTCATAAAACATCATCCACAGAGTAGCACATTATAAACAAAAGGAAGCATGTACAGAAAAATAACATCTGAAAGGGTTAACATTGCTATAGACCACCGATAACAACATCATTTATGGGATTCTACTCTAGAGCCATCTGCCTTTGTCTTTATTTTCATTGCTGCCAGTGATATTCTATATAAGATATAAAATCGTTAGAGTCAGACAACCGGAATATGATTTTCTCCTTTTCAGAGTGAAAGTTAGTAACCGCTAATAGCCCATCAAGAAACTTAACCCTGGGCGGCACATATAGTGGACAGTAAAGTAAGTAATGGGGTAGATCCTCCCTCACACAGGTATTGCAGATACAATTACATTACTGCAATGTGCTCTACGTGGGCCGGCCCCTGAGAAGTGTTCAGATACTTCAATTGCTACAGAATGCTGCAGCCAGGTTGTTGACTGGAGTGGTCCAGTTTTGGCGCATCTCCACTGGCTACCTATTTGTTTCCGGGCACAATTCAAGAGGATGGTCTTGACCTTCAAAGCCCTATATGGTTTAGCACTGACGTACCTGAAGGACCACCTACTCCCTTAGGAGTAGGTGTTGGACCACTACGCACAACTTCGGAGGCCCTGCTTCGGGTTCCCCAGCTTTCTGAGATTAGGCAAGTGGCAACACTGAAGAGGGTCTTCTCAGTCATGACACCAAAGCTCTGGAACTCTCTCCCCAAGAAGATTCTTCTTGGGAGTGGCCGTGGCTCAGTGCTAGAACATCTGCTTGGCATGAAGAAGGTCCCAGGTTCGATACCCGGCATCTCCAGTTAAAGGGACTAGGCAGGTAGGTGATGAGAAAGACCCCTTGCCAGAGACCCTGGAAAGCCGCTGCTGGTCTGAGTAGACAATACTGACTTTGATGGTCTGATTCAGTATAAGGCAGCTTCATGTGTTCATGTGTTCTGTCCCTTTGTGTTGCCGTCTTCTGCCAGAGAGTGAAGACTTTGTTTCATTTTACATTCCCTCCGTGATCCCTCCTTCCTGACCATCGTTTTAATGGCTGTTTTTATGTTTTGTGTGTATTTTAACTCTGTTTTTAATTGTTTTAATTATATGTGTTTTGGGGGTGTTGGTTTTAATGGTTTTAAAATATGGTTTTTATCACGTATGCTTTCAGTTGTTAGCCACCTTGTTGGCTCTTGAAGGGGAAAAAGGCAGGATACAAATTTTATAAATAAATAAATCTACATACTTCAAAACTGTGAACTGGATGAATCCTAGTGCTAGCTGAGATCTTCTGCGTCTTCCTGCTTCTTGATCCCAGATCATTGCTGAGATGGGAACCGCTAGCTAGTGCTGTCCCAGCAATGGCCACTGTAGTACCAGTTCTAAGGCTGGAGAAGATGATAGGAGCTGGCATAGGCAGGGTAAGACTACAGTATTTTTCCTCTGTTGCCCAGCATCTGATGGCAAAAGGCATGCCCATTAATATGGAGATTTTCTTTTCTCGCTCTGAGGGAAGGGCATCTTGAAGCATGGGATGATTTCCATCACATGCTAGGGGAGGCAGGAAAACCTTTCTACTTCCTGTCTCCTTGGCGGGAATCTCCTTGTACTTCCAGTTTCCCTCCTGTCTTGTTGGAGAGAGCACCTTCACAGTAGTACTCCGCTGTGAATTAGCATCTGATGGCCAAAGGCATGCCCATGAATATGGAGATTTTCTTATTTGTGTCATGGCTGACTACTAGGGACAAAATTATTTGGCTTGATTGTATCCAATCTATTTGTAACACCATGCGTCTTTTTATGTTGCTGCAGAACACCAAGTTGTTGTTCTCAGTGGGCTTTGTTATCTCTTTTTCTGAGTTGTTGCAATCAAGCCATGAGTATACATGTGTAGTTAGGATTATTTGTCCCCAGTATGCATTATTTTGCATTTACCAGCAATGAATCCGATCTGCTAGTATATTGTCTTAATGGAAAGGGTATCCCCTTCTGTAGCTGTTTGTTTTGAACTTCATTATCTTGCGTACTTTGACATTGTCTGCAGACAAAGGGCGAAAACGCATGGTCGCTTTAGCCTCCTTTATTCCCTGTTTCAGCCAGGATTCAAACAGGATCAAACGTACGTTTGGCGAAATGCATGCGTTCGATCCTGGCTGAAACAGGGAATAAAGGAGGCTAAAGCAACCATGCGTTTTCGCCCTAAGTCAGCTTGCTGTTCAATGTCTTCAGAAGTTTCGTGAATAAGGAACACAAAGATCTTTATTAATGCTCCATTGCTCTCCACTGTGAGAAGTATCGTTCTGTTCCTGCACAATTAACATTCAAAGTTTCAGCCTGTCCATTTATTGATATTTATTTGTTTGGATATTTGTACCCAATGGGGAACCAAAGCAGTTTACAGCATAATTCCCCCCCCCCCTTCCATTTTATCCTCACAACAATCCTGGGAGGTAGGTTAGGCTGAGAGAGAATGACTGGGCCAAGTTCACCCAGTGAGCTTCCAGTGCAGAGTGGGAGTTTCAGCCATTAGATATTACCACATTAGATATTCCCAGCGATGTATTAAGAGTTTGAAACTGTTATAAAAAATACTGTTCGCATTTTGTTTGGCCCCTTTAGCTGTGAAGACATCTTCCAACCATTTTTTAGCTGTGGCATCCAAAAACCCTTTTGAAGCGATGTTTTTTATAACATTTTCAAACTCTTCATACATCGCTGGGAATACCTAGCGAGGTAACAGCCTTGGTCTCCCAGATCCTCGTCCAACTGCCATACCCTGCTGGCGCTCTTAGAAATATAAAATACTTTGGCAGTAAGGGAGATTTAATAATTATCGTTAGTGAAGCAATACGTGGCATCGGACAAGATGTGATCCTTAATGTTGTGGGAAGGGGTGGGAGGAAAGAGTGCACCTTGACTCTCTAGCCACCCATTGCATCTGTCCCTGGGATAATGTACAAATGTTACCATATCCAATGCCCGTAATCTATGTGGTTAATTCATAGAACTAATCTAAGGGACTAAGTGTGTGTATGGATGCTATCTGTGTTGATTGTGGTCATGGACACATGTTTCAAAGGCAGGCCAGCTGTGTGGAGAGAGGTGGCACACTTTGGATGTCTTTAGCTGGGGCTGTTGGTAGTGTCATAGCAGTGAGATAGTGGGAACAAGGGTTCTCCTTGCTTCAGTCCATGTTCACATAGTTTGCTCCTTTACATTGGAGAGAGTTATGATGACATCTCTGGTGGGAGATGCTGTTGGATCTGACCACAAGATGCAGAAGTAGCTTTGAGCCACCAGGCTGTTGATTGTCCCAAACGGTTTTGCATAACAATGGTTAGCAGCAGCCTGAAGGAAACTACACAGGAAAAGGAAAGAACATATTTGGTACTTCTGTAAAGAAATATATTTGTAAAGAAAATGTATACCAACCAAGCCAGTGTTCAAGTGACAAGATGTATGCACAGCACTTGGGCAGACTGGAATGGAAATACGTTACAGAGAGAAAGGAAAGGAAGAGGCCATCCTTATAAAAAAAATAGCCCTCTACTGTAGGCTTTTAGGGTCTCTGGGGAGTGAGAAGCTTTGTGATCACCAGTGACCCCAACTCTGAAAGTAAAATGTTCCCAGGCTAAGGTAGATTGTAGTGGTGCATGTGAGAAATTAACCCTTTTATCTCCATGCAGGAAAGACTTGCTGGAAGTTGATTCCACTACTCTGGTCCATTTCCTCTGTATATTTCATCTGATAAGGGGGGAAAGAGTGGACCCATGAATGGAAGATAAGTGGAGAAAGTAAAAAAAAAATCCCAAATGTTCAGTAGTAAATAATGCTACGTTGAATGAAAAATCTTGCCTTTTGTGGTTAGACAAACACATAGACGTGATTGGTCAGTTGACTGTAATAATAAACTTGACATGACAAACACATAGTTAAATTCCTTTTTGGGGGAAGGGAAATATTCATTTAAGCCTCCAGACAGAAAAGAGCACTACGCATTTATGCTGTAAGAACATGTCAACAGTCATGAACCAAGAAAAACTTGTGTTGTTGTTCCACAGTGATTCCCTTTTGGCATGGAAACAGCTGTATCCAGTCTGGGTTTGTAACAGAGATTTCTTAGAGTCTGGTCGGGTGTGTGTGTAAAGAGAGAAGGGCCAGTTGAGAAACTGCGTCTCCTCAAGTAGGATTACTTCGCTCTGGAGTTTTCTTCCCCAGCTGTCAAATTGTTTGATTCCCTTTCTCTGCCTCTTTGGACTCTACCCCTCCCCCAGCTATTGTTAGGACAGACCTAGGCCCTTTATGCATGGGAGGTTTTGCCTTGGGTTTGCCGGTCTCTAGATGCACATTTCCCCCATACGAATGCTCAAAGATCAAAAATAAGCCCCCATGCAGAGTTCTGAGAATTAAAGATGCATCTGTGTGTGTGTGTAAAGTGCCATCAAGTTGCAGCCGACTTATGGCGATCCCTTTTTGGGGTGTTCATGGCAAGAGACTCACAGAGGTGGTTTGCCAGTGCCTTCCTCTGCACAGCAACCCTGGTCTTCCTTGGTGGTCCCCCATCCAAATACTAACCAGGGCTGACCCTGCTTAGCTTCTGAGATCTGACCAGATCAGTCTAGCCTGGGCCATCCAGGTCAAGGCAAAGGTGCATGTAGAGAGTGTCAAATCCACGGCAAAACCTCCGGCACATCAATGGCCCAAGACAACTTGGTTTCCAAAAACAAGAGGGGGTGGGTGCGTTTCCCCCCCCCTTTCTTTGGGAACAGAAGAGGAGGAGCCGGCTGGGTTGTCGTACAAAAAAACCCCCCACAACAACGCAGCTTTGTATGTAAATACAAGCTGGTTCCAGGCTGGGGCGCCCGCCAAGGTTTGGGTCAGCCGGAGGGTATTTGACATGAGAACGAGCGCCGGCGGAGTGGCTGGGCGCGCCTGCCTTCCAGGCAGCGCCTCGCTTAGCGTCAGGCTGGGCGGCTGCCTCGCTTCCTGCCTCCCCAATAGCGATGCGCCGTAGTGAAGGCGGAGAGGCAAGGCGGGCAGGCGGCAGGCGCCGGCTGGGCCCCTCCACCCCCCCCCCCGACAATGCAAAAACGTGGGGCTTGATGGTGCAGCCCGGCCGTCCAAAGGCCGCAGGGGAGGGGGCGCGGGGACGTAGGCGCGTTTGTTCCCTGCGCGCGTTTGAAAGGACAACCTTGCATCCGCGGAAAGGGAAGGGACGCCTGAGCAGCCGGGGCCATTAGGACCGGCCGCGTCGCCGCGGTGTGCATCCCTGCGCCTTGAACGGACGGACGAGGGGGGTACGGGAGGAGAAGCCGCCGCTGCTTGAAGAGCGCGAGGATGGCTGCTGCAGCCATGCCTTTTTTCCCCTTTTTTTTAAAAGGCGGCTTCATTGATGCTTGGCTCGGATTCTGATAGGCCGAAGGCAGCAGCGGGGAGGGAGAGGGGGAGAGAGGGAGGGGAGGCAGCAGCAGCAGCATTGGGCTGCTCCCAGCCCTCCTATGGCGTTGCAGCTTGGACGCCTCCCCGCTTGGCTTCCTGCAGCCTTTCGGGTCGCAGCCGGAGAGGCCCGCCGTCTGCGCGGCTCCATTGGCCGGGGGGGTCTTTTGTGGCCCGGCCCGCGCTGAACCGAGCTAACCCCCCACCCACCCCTTTTCCTCCCACCCCCCAGTCTCTCCCCACCGCCACCGCGCCTCGGAAGACGCACGGTTTGCCTCCCCCTCCGCACGGCTCCGGGAAAAGCGGGGCTGGCGCGCCCGTCGAGGGGGATGCATTGTGGGGCGCGCGCAGCAGCAGCAGCAGCAGCAGCCCCTTGGAGGGGGAGCGGGCCCGCGGCTCGCGCGGGCGGACGCGGCGGCGGGATGCGGCTCGCGCAGCCAGCCCTGGCCGCGCCTGGGAAGCGGCGGATGTAAAAGCGCAGCAACCACAAGCAAAGCCGCCAGCGCGCGCGCGCCGGAGCCAGAGCGCGAGGCGGCGCGGCGAGCCGGCTGGGCGGCCCGGCTCCTGCTCCTGCCGCCGCTGCTGCTGCTGCCCCTGCTGCTCGCGGTGGGTTAAAGCCCAGGCATGAAGAAGACGCGGAGTACCACCTTGCGGCGGGCTTGGCCCAGCTCGGACTTCTCCGACCGGGCCTCGGAGCGCGTGAGGTCCCGCAGCGAGAAGGACTACCGCCTGCACAAGCATTTCCCTCCGGCTTTCCTGGCCCAGGCGTCACGGGGCTACATGACATCAGGTCTGTTTAAGGCAGCTTGTTCCCGGGCTGTTGGCCTGTCTGCGGCAGTCGAAAAGGGGCAAGAGTCCAGGAGCACCTTAAAGACTCACCAAAATATTTTCTGGCAGGGGGTGAGCTTTCGTGAGCCACAGCGTGAGCTGTGGCTCACGAAAGCTCAGACCCTGCCAGAAAATATTTTGGTGAGTCTCCGCACTGTGGCTCACAAAAGCTCACCCCCTGCCAGAAAATATTTTGGTGAGTCTTTAAGGTGCTCCTGGACTCTTGCCCCTTTTCGACTAAGGCAGCTTTTGTGTGCGTGCGGGTGCTGGGTGCCCATGTGCATCTGTTGGTTGCAAAAGGGCTGGGCTCGGGCGTTTTGTTTATCTCCGAGGCGGCGTGGCGACCGATTGGCATAGGTTGGGATGGATAATGCCGTTTGTTTTAAAGCAGACAGCCACCATTTTGTACCTCGGGAAGATTCGCAGCGGGGCCTTCTCAATATGGGGTTGGGAGCCTTCTTCTGGCCGCCACCCCCCCCCCTTAAAGATGAATGAAGAGGGAAATAGTCAAACCTCAGGAAATCAAAATGCCTGGGAGATGGGATCCCCGAAGCTGCCCCCCCCCTTTTCCAGGCTCCTTGTGCTGAATAATGATCGCCAGATCAGATATTCTCTCTTAATCCAGCTAAATGCAATTATCTCAATAGGCGTTTCTGTGTTTCATCTTCTAAACAGAAATAGGTGTCACCTGCTGTTGTGGGCCTGCAAATCTAGTCTTCGCGGTCCAGTCGGCTGTGACCCCCCACCCCACCCCTGGGAAGTTTGCTGAGAAATGAGTATTAAATGTAAACATTTGTGTGTGTGTGTGTGTATAGAGGAAATGCGTTATCTATGAACGTGTATCCCGTGTGTACATTCTTCTATTCATTGCTTAGGCAGACGCTCTCTAGAAATAATGGACACTGCACCAACATGTTTGTGCATGCATAGCAGGATAGAAGCACAAACAAAATGCTATTGCATTGTAAAGCTGTGGGAGATTTTAACCAGAGGGGGCCTTAATCGTTTGAATGAAAAATTAGTGAAGGAAATGCTTCTCAGATTTGTTGTTCTGCATGAATCTCTGTTTCATTGCTAGTATAACATAATGGTCTTTAAAATTCACCCAATCAAGAAGGACATGAAAGGATATTTTAGAAAATACTGTATATAATGTCCTAGAAATCTCTTTTGTTATTTGTCTGCTTCAGTAGTGTGATGATCATACACAGTGTTTCATTGTCAGTATGTCAAAAACCCATTTACCATCAAGGCATATTTTCCCAGCAATGTTAAAGAAACAAAGGTTTGTTAACACATCATCACAAGCTTTGGCTTCAAACCAGAGATGGGGAAAGGGGAAGCTGAAGAACCTCTGCAGTTATCAGTAATTTACATACGTATTATTTTGAGGTTTTTTCTCTTTGTTTCTTGTATGTATGTCCTTTGAACGTTCTATTGCCTTAAACATAAAGAAGAAGAAAATATTTTGTGGAAGCATCATTTTGAATGAGTTTTGGCCAAGAAGCATTTGTTTTCCCTCCAAAGCCGTGCTGGAAGGGGAAATGAGTGCAATTTATGCTGAAAAGGAAGTCTCATAGTTGGAGTTTGGTTGCTGCAGTACACCCAGCTACACTCACCTATGACAAATCTGGCCTCACTCTATCCACCTATTAGAACTGGTGCTCTTAATCTCTTCATGCAGTTGTGTAGATTTGGGATACTTTAGAGAAAAATAACAGCATCGTGCCTTAACTGAACAGTCAGTTAGCTTTGTGCACCTGTAGTAAGAGTCCTGGAAAAAGGATGAAATTAGTATTGCTGGTGGGGAGAGTTGTCTCTCTGTTTCTAAAGCATTTTACAGGGATATGTGTGAATTAAACACAAACGCGCGCCCACACACCTTGATTCATAAAAGAAGAAACTTGATGATGGAAATATGACCCAGATTGGCACTACCATGGATGTGTGAACCTCTACCTGATTCGGGAGTGCAAAGGTTATTCAGTTGTGTCAGAACATTCTAAAATGGAATGTTGCATCTGTGAATATCTTGAAGGCGAGTATCTGCAGTGCTACAGTGCAAGAGCGTATGGTGTGTGTTGAGAAGTGGGGGGGGACGAGGGAGCAGGTGACACATCCACCATGAGTAATGCACTATAATTGTTAGGAGGGCAGCACAAGTAGCAGTTGAAACAAGGATGATGTAAAGCGAATCCAGCATGTGATGCTGTAGCTGCAAAAGAAGTTTTGTGGGTTGGCTCCCCCCCCCCCCCGCTTAATGAACTATGTCCTTTGCCTTTCCAAATATTGGTTTTGGGAGAAATGGATACTGTATCTAAACACTTGGGCTCTTTTAAAAGGAAGCTCTCTTCCTGACAGGAAATCTATAGGAAGTCTTCTTGCATAAAAGTTGCAGTGACTGTGAATACAAATGCTTCCTTTGTCGCTCAGAGCCTTTAACAGGAGAGAGCGCTATGAACCGCATGGCTATTTGGCGTCCTGCATTCTGTGTGTCCAGTCGTTTAGCCTAATAACCTTAGGTATTGTTGTGGCCCCTTTTTGAATAAGCATTTGCATTGTTTGAAGTGTGGAAGAGAACCCTTCTGGCATGAGCATGATTGTTTGATCCAAACATGGAAGTAAGAAAATTACTGTCTTCTCTCTCTCCCCTCACCCCATTGTAATTCATTATTATGCACCCTGGGATGGGGCATCTTAAAAATTTGTGTCCATTAAACAAGAGTTAATTTCAATTTAGGGATGATTTTTTTTTTTGCAGAACACATGTGGCAAATGTTCATTGAGTTTGTTAACGTCTAAGAAACACAATTTGATAGCAAAGCTGTCGTTTGTGGAATAGTGAAATCACTTAACTGGAGTCCAGATTATTAATGCAGAATTGCAGCAACTCTCTGCAGAGAGTTGAGGGTAGCCTATTTTTAAAACAGCCTTTCCTTCGCTGATGAATAATAATGTGCCTGAAATTTGATTTATGGTAAGTAGTGTCACTGCTTAATATTAGCATTTTGAATACCCTTCAGAGTGGACTGCCCAGAAACAGTAGAAGGTATTGAAAAGCTGATAGCTGACCCCCAATGAAATGGATAGCTAAAGTAGTGATTTTTTTATTATGAAATTGAACATAGGGAATCATGTTTTTTAAAATGCTGAATAATTTCTCAGTGGATGCTCTGTATTGTAATCCAGGGCTGCTTCAAGCTTCCAGTCAACACAGGGTTCAGAGGCCATGCATGGGGTTCATTCTTCATTTAGAAAATATTAATTTCCCATAGGAAAGCTGGCTAGATTTCCTGCCATTGAAGTAAAGGAAGCCTGTATAAATAAACAAGTTAAATCCTGTATTTGCTAGAAGTTTTGGATAATATGGATAAATTGTCATATGCAAAAGAGTCATTTCAAAACAACAAAGTTAATATTATGCTGCTCAGTTGCTTATTCTCTTAAGGGGCAGAGAGTTTTGATAAGAGTGTGTGGGCCCATGAGTATAAACTCATATGTTGATAAAGCGTAGGTGTTAATTTCAGAGAATGAACATATTGTGCCCCATGTGATGAATGCTGCTTATAATTTTGGAGAGACCTCAAGGTACTGCATTAACTGGGAAAAATCTCAAGTCCTTTCTATAGGAAGAACAATATTATCCAAACTCTGTAGTCAGTATACTCTCCAATTCAGTGCTAAATCCATTCAGCATCCAGGTATTATTCTGAAGAATAGTTGCTCCAGGGAATTCGTGAAGGGCCCAGGCTAGCACGATCTCATCAGATCTTGGAAGCTAAACTGGTATTTGGATGGGAGACCTCCAAGGAATACCAGGGTCATGACGTGGAGGCAGGCAGTGACAATTCACCTCTGAACATTTCTTGCCTTGAAAACCCCACCAGGGGTCGCCTTAAGTTGGCTGCGACTTGGCAGGACTTCCCACCACCATCCTACAGCCTTCTCAAGATATGTATTGGTGAGCTTGGTTAACAGATCGTCTTTAGGGGTATCTTAAGATGAGTATTGCTTCATCATCTATGTCTCTGGCAAATGGCAAGTTCCTCTTACTTTTTAGCTTAATAGATTTCTTATTTAGAAAATTGAAGTAGAGCCTAACAGGGCAGACCAAAATTACTTACAAACAGCTTCAGTTACTGGTAAAACATGATGACTTTAAACTCACTAATGTATACCAATACCATTTTAACCTTCCTGGTCTTTAGTGCCATGTAATGCTTTGGAATCCTGTGCAAATTCAAGGTGGTTCATTTGGAAATGGTTCACCTGCAGGTTAACCTAGCTTTGTAGATCATCAGTTAGGTTTTGATTCTTATGCACATGTAGACTGGATGCTTTGGAACCCTGAGGTCAAAATTAAAGTCAGACATTATCTGGAAACACTGGGCAGCTTATGATCTTGTGCCTTTATCCCCAAGGATGCCAATTTCAAGCCTGATGTCTGGTCAGTCTTCTGGCTAGGGTTTTTAGGCATTACATTTAACTTAAGCACTCTCTGGCTTCTCAATTTGGCCCTGAAGTTTGTGAGG
This sequence comes from Euleptes europaea, assembly GCF_029931775.1. Lineage (NCBI taxonomy): Eukaryota > Metazoa > Chordata > Lepidosauria > Squamata > Sphaerodactylidae > Euleptes > Euleptes europaea. The sequence goes on from NC_079320.1 coordinate 59,599,105, forward strand.
CTTTGGAACCTTCTTCTCATGCCCTCCTTTCTTTTGCAAAACTAAACCTGACTTAAATGTTTTACTGTCTTAGATTTACACTTCTGATGTGTCCACCAAAAACTCTGTTATGAGTATACTGCTGTCTTGCTAGGTTATATGGGTTTTGACTTGGTAACAGTAATTAGTTTTGCTAAGACTAATAAGTCAATAAGAAAAATGGGGCCAATTCTTGTGCTCTTACCTGTACGATAAATAATAATATTTCCTCAGAAGCCTGTTTAGCAGGTTTATTTAAGGGTTTGTATCCCATCTTCTCACTCTGTTTTCAAAGTAGTCCAAGAACTATTTATTTATTTAAAATTTATATGTGTCTACCTTTGTTCCAAAAACAACTGGGACCCAAACAGGTAATATAAATAAAATAATTCAGCAATCAATAAATAGCTTCCTTAATGTTTTATTATTTCAATCAAAACCAGCTATGAAAGAACACCCATTTAGCTGAATGCTGCCTAAGAAGTCCTATAGACAGATTTCAACTAGTAGTATTAAGTAAAGGTAAACGTCCCCTGTGCAAGCACCGGGTCATTGCTGACCCATGGGGTGACGTCACATCCCGACGTTTACTAGGCAGACTTTGTTTATGGGGTGGTTTGCCGGTGCCTTCCCGAGTCATCTTCCCTTTACCCCCAGCAAGCTGTGTCCTCATTTGACCGACCTCGGAAGGATGGAAGGCTGACTCAACCTTGAGCCGGCTACCTGAAGCCAACTTCCGTTGGGATCGAACTCAGGTCGTGAGCAGAGCTTGGACTGCAGTACTGCAGCTTACCACTGCACCACAGGGCTCCTCCACTAGTAGTATTAGGGGACTCCAAATGCCATGTTTAAAAGTTTAGTTTTATATCCTTTATGGAATTCCAACGGAGGTCATTCTTTCCTAAGTTTCTCTCAGAAGTCATTCCAAAGAGCTGGGGCAGCCACTGAAAAGGCTCATAAATGGACAGCTGCAGAATCAATCGGACGGAGTTATCCTCTGGAGTGCTGCAGGGTTCTGTTCTCCCACCCATGCTGTTTAATTTATATGAGGCCACTGAGTGAGATTGTTCAGAGCTTTGGGATAAGATGTCTTCAGCTGCATCTGGTGGATTGAGTGATGAAATATAGAGCAGGTTGTCATCTACATATTGATGACACCCAGCCCTAAATTTCATTACTCAAGCTTTCAGATGCATTTGTCTTTGTTCTGATCTGGTGCTTTGAAACTGTGGTCAGATGGTGTCATGGCTGGCCCTGCCGTGGTATAGTAACTCAACCAAGCTCACCTGGGTTTCGTGCCAGTAGCTCCTTGAGTAATGCACTCACTAAAGCAAAATAAAGCTTTATTGAAGAAAGTTAAGATATTAAAAAACAAGGCATACAGTTCAGGGGCAGTAGAATGCCGACAAAATAATAAAGCCGACTAGCTATCTTACTTACTGGAGTCCTAACACAGCGCAGTTGGTTCTTAAGATAAATAGTTTCCAGAGCATAACACAAGTATCTTGCAGCAAGGAGAAGTGAGGGGGGAAAGGTAAAAGGGATGAGGAATTCTTCTCCCTAACTACACTTATAGAAAAAGGCTGACCATAACCTCTTGTTCTCTTCTGAGGCAAGGGCATCTTGAGCTGTGGGTGTTTTCCATTGCTCTCTGAGGAGGCAGGACTAAATTGAACTTCCTGTCTCCGCTGGCGGGAAAACAGCCTGCAGGAACTCAGTTTCTGTCCTGCCTTTCCCAGAATTTTTTATAAGGGCAGTTAAGGACGAGTGGGGAAAACCCTCCTCTAGCAAACAGGTTCCTCCAAATATAAGAAAGCTTTACAACTTAGCACCTCATGCCATGAATATCCTAGAGGTGCCGCTGGTAGATACCCCGGTGGTTGACCTCCAGGCCTAGTGCCAGAGGTCGGGGTGGGTTCTCTGCATGACCAATTGGATAGAAACTCAGAGTTCCTAGCCAGGAAAGCACATGAGGCAGCTACCATGGCTATCCAGTCCAGCGCCACCATTTCTATTTTTGCCAGGGCTTCCTTTCTTTGGGTAAAAAAACTCATTCAGCTTGTCCCTGCTGACAGTCGCAGAGTGGCAGGAGGCCTCAATAGGGTTCTAAGGGCATGGCCGATGCCTCCCTAGACACCATGTCTTTTGCAGCAAGGCCTCTGGTACCTTCATAAGAAGGACCCTTTGGTTAAGGGCTTGGCCAGTAGATTTTGGGTCCATGACCATTCTTATGGCATGCCCTATACAGGAGGGGAGGTTGTTTGGGGACAAATTGGATAAAATTCTGGTTGAAACCAGTGATAAAAAACAAGTCCAAGACAGGTTAGGAAAGATAACCGCCCATCATCCTATCCCTCCTTTCAGTCCTCCAGAGCTCTCCCTAGTTACAGAGCCGAATACAGGAAGGGGTCCTGGAGCAGTAACAGGTCCTTTCATAAAGGGGGAAAGTTTCACAGGCAAGGTCAACAATCAAGATCAGACAAAGGGGACAAGTTCCCCAAGTCCAATCCCCAGTGACGCCAGGTCACTTCAGGTGGGGGGGAGGCTACAGGAATTCAGCACTAGATGGGTCTCATTCAACCCAGACAGCTGGGTGTCCCAAATAATTTCCAAGGGATACCTGTTGGAGTTTGCCTCCCGTCCTCACTACCACTTTGTCCTTTCTCCTGTTTCCCTCAAAAGAGAAAAACACATCAGGACCCTCAAGGCCATTCAGCATCTGTTACAGATAGAGGCCATAGAACAGGTTTCCACACCCAAAAGGTTCCAAGGTGTCTATTCAATCTTTTTTACAGTCCCCAAGAGAAATGGGGATTGGAGGGCCATCCTCGATTTAAAGTACACAAACAGAAGAATGGAGAGCAAACATTTCCAGATGGAAACGTTACACTCTATTGTAGAGTTGCTCCGGCTTGGCACCTTCACGACAGCAGTGGATTTGATGGAGGCTTATTTACATGTCCCTATTCACCCCTTCACAGAAGGTTTCTCCAGTTTGCATATGGCTGCAATCATTTCCAGTTCAGGGCCCTCCCCTTTGGGTTGGCCTCCACCCCTCGGGTCTTTACAAAGGTCCTGGTCACTGTCATAGCCGACCTCAAGCAAGAATGCATCCAGGTACATCTGTACTTGGATGACATTCTGATTTGTGCCCAGACCAAGGAACAGTCATCTCTACACACATCAAGAGTCATCCAGGTGCTGCAAGAGCACGGGTATCTAGTCAACTTCGACAAGAGCTCCCTGCGCCCTTCCCAGGTTATGTTACACTTAGGGGTTTGGATAAACTCAAGAGAGGACTCCTTGTTGTTGCCTCAGGAACGGGTGGAGAAACTAGTCTCCCTCGCAACAGCCACATCCAGGGCCAAATCGGCTCATCTCATGTCCCTGGCAAGGCTTACGGGTCTCATGGTCTCGTGCATAGCAGTTGTGCTGTGGGCAAGATTTCATTCCAGACCATTACAGTGGCTCCTTCGATCGTTTCAGACGGACATCATTCAAAAGAGGGACAAATTAATACCACTTCCCCACAAGGTCAGACAGAGTCTCAGTTGGTGGTCCCGCCCCTCAAACCTTCGGAAGAGCCTATACATCCACGAGGAGCCGGTTCAACTGTTTCCGGACGCCAGCCTAGAGGGATGGGGAGCCTCCCTCAATGGTCAAATAGCCCAAGGCCTCTGGTCCCCAGTGGAAAGGAAGCTGCATATCAACCTGCTGGAGTTAAGGGCAGTAAGGTTGGCACTCCTGAGGTTCTCAGCATCAGTCCGGAATCAGTGTATCCTAGTGAGGATGGACAACACAACAACCAAAGCTCATCTGAACAAACAGTGAGGCACAAGGTCCTCCACTCTTCACCGGGAGTCGGTACTGATCTTCAGATGGACCCAACTCAACATCAAGTCCATACGGACGGAGCATATCAAGGGAGCTCTCAATGTGCAAGCAGATTGGCTCAGCCAGCAGATGGTAGACAAAGGGGAGTGGTTCTTAGACCAGGAAATCTTTCATCACGAGCAGGTTTTGGCTCCCAATGGTGGACTTGTTTGCCTCGGCCGACAATCACAGGCTGCCAAGGTTCTTCTCCAGGTACTACCACCCGAAGGCAGAAGGTGTAGATGCTTTGCTACATCCCTGGCCGCGGAAGCTCCTGTACGCCTTCCCACCTCTGCCCATCATCCCCAAGGTACTGCACAAGATTCAGCAGCAGAAGGCCAGCATTCTCCTAGTGGCCCCCTTTGGCCTTGCAGACCATGGTTCACCACGCTGTGTCAAATGTCAATACAGGATCCGTGGAAGATTCCCACGACCTGGGGCACGCTACGACAGGGTCCATTAGTCCACCCAGACCCCCAATGGTTCTGCTTGACCATCTGGAACTTGAAAGGATGAGTCTTCTAGAGTGTGGATATTCGAAGGAGGACATGGCTACTATTTTAGAGGCGTGCAGGCCAGCTACCTGGCATATTTACAACGCATCCTGGAAGGCCTTCATTAGATGGTCCCGCAGGAAGAAGGTGGACCCTCTGCGGCCAGGAATCAGCAAGATCCTAGAGTTCCTTCAAGAAGGGGTGCGCTTAAATCTTCCAGCCTCCACTCTGAGACGTCAGGTTGCAGCCTTAGCCACTGTGATTCCTTTGTCGGATTGCGTTCCTACTTCCAAGCACCGAGACATCGTGGCCTTCTTAAAGGGAGTCTCTCAGACCCGGCCAGCTACCATTAATTCCCAACCTGGAACCTCAGCCTGGTGCTTAAAGCTCTCATGGTCTCATAATTAATTTTGAATTTCATCCCATACTTCCTACATTTCATGGCCCACTGTCTTTATCTCCCCCCCCCCTACAAAACATTAGTACATAGCAAAGATCCACTCATTGGGTCTGAAGCTCATCAAATCATATGCCGGAATAATTTATTTTCATTTAGTTTTTAAGGTGCTTTAAGACTCCTGTATTATTTTTGCTTCAACAGACTTACATGGCTACCCTTCTGGAATTATTAATACAGGGTGAGTTGCAGGTGTCCTGGACAAACAGCCAGATGCCTTTGCTGTGGTGAGGGAACTGCGCATAAAGTTGTCATAGTGATTTGGAAGAAGCTGGGCTCTGAGGTGTCTTGACCTGTGTCTTTACCCATCCTGCCTACACGGATAGTAGTCCTTTAAGTTTGTAAGAGTCCAAAATCTAGACGTTTCCATGTTATAAACCCTGGAAGCCACAACTTGCAACCCTTTTCCTTTGCATACTGTCTGTTTTCTATAGCAGCCCCCAAGTATTAAAGAACCGTCAAATTTTTAATGCTATTGGTGGGTGTGAGAACAGATAACTACGCTCATTTTAAGCCTCCATAACCAGCTCTCTTCTAGGTGGGGTGGGAAGAGACATGTTATATTCACTTTCATCTGATGTTCAAGATATTAGTGGTTTTTCACACTACAAAGAGTCTGGCAGCTGGAACGGCATAGAAAGGAGAAAAATTAACAGGGCAGGCACAAAGGGGCTGATCACCCATAGAAACATGGCTGGCTTGGTCTCTCTGAAGCAAGAATCATCCCTACACATTTATAAGATTGATGAGGCCTAGAACACTTCCCACTTCTTTGACTGTTTGTGTAGTGACATAATTGTTACTGTGAATTGGGTGGATGTTATTGTGAGACACTGAAAGATTATGTGAAGGATAAAGAATTGATACCTTTTCTTGGGACTGGGACTAAAGCGAGAGAGACTGCTCCTTGTTGCTATCTAGCCCAGTCACTTCTTACATAGCTTGTCAAGGGAGGAGGTATGCATACACATGCTCCTACTTCCTGGAAGATGGAGGCACAGTATCACCTCTCCTTGATCCTCATGGTACAGTTCTTTAATCAAATCACTTGAACATTGAAGAAGAAGGAGTTGGTTTTTATATGCCAACTTTCTCTACTACTTATGGAAGAATCAAACTGGCTTACAATCACCTTTCCTTTCTCTCCCCACAACAGACACCCTGTGAGGTAGGTGGGGCTGAGAGAATGTGACTGTCCCAAGGTCACCCAGCTGGCTTCATGTGGAGGAGTGGGGAATCAAACCTGGTTCTCCAGATCAGCGTTCACCGCTCCAAACCACTGCTCTTAACCACTACACAACGCTGTAGACTGTCTTCTCTGTTAAATTTTCATTGTAACTATAAGTGACCTTTAAACAGATCGATAGTGATAACCTTCTTTAAATCAATGGTCTTGATTCATTTTGCCAAACTCAGCACAGAGTTTTAGCCTTAATGTGAACTATAATATGTTCATCAAAATATTCAAAGAGCTGTTCTGTAATGTTTCTGTTCTAAAACCACATCACAGAAATTCACCATATATACAACCTTCTGTCACTACCTTATTTATTATTTTATCTAGAATGTCAGGGTTTTACAGAATTGTCATGAATGCTCTCAAGCATTTGTAATTATTAAATTTCTCTTTTTCTGCTGACTCATCCTTTTATTTCACAGCTAAAACCACTTGGAGGATTTCTGGTACATGATGCCAGCTTGTTTCTTACCTCTTTTGTTTCAGTGACACAGATTCCAAACTTGCTGATTGGTTTGCATTTCTGGAAATAATTTGTGGAGTACTGGAAAACTGCAGAGGACCAAATGTGGTCTTTGTGGGATCCCAGACTTCTGGTTTTTTTGGGTTTTTTGGCTAGGGCAGCTGAATAGCCTAGCACAAGGGGGGGTGGGAATTCCTTCTAGCCATGAGCAAGCGTACACATAGAAGAGGTGGTACAGCTACATGAACAGGGCTTACTGCAATACTCAGTCACCACAGGTGGTTCTTTTAAAGTTCTGCATTTAAAAAACAAAACAAAAGTAATACGTGTCATGCATGTTATGTTGTCATTATAGGGCAGAGTGTGACCCTAAAGTATAATCAAATATCCCTAGTTATCAGCTGCTTTAACTAAAAGCCTTCATTGGATGCAAGATTAAACTGTCAACCAGTCTCATGGATACAGGCAGGGCCTTTTCCCCCCCATGGCTTGGCCCTGGGACCTCCATCTGCTATGTAAAGGTAAAGGTCCCCTGTGCAAGCACCGGGTCATTCGTGACCCATGGGGGGACGTCACATCCCGACGTTTACTAGGCAGACTTTGCTTTTACAGGGTGGTTTGCCAGTGCCTTCCCCAGTCATCTTCCCTTTACCCCCAGCAAGCTGGGTCCTCATTTGACTGACCTCGGAAGGATGGACGGCTGAGTCAACCTTGAGCCGGCTACCTGAAGCCAACTTCCGTTGGGATCAAACTCGGGTCGTGAGCAGAGCTTGGACTGCAGTACTGCAGCTTACCACTCTGCGCCACGGGGCTCCTTCCATCTTCTATGTACTGGAGCAAAAATGTTGCCAAATTAATTTTGTTTTTTCCCCAGATATTAACAACGATCTTCTGCACATACTTTGTGCAAAAATCACAAGGTGATGGACATTGCTTGGCACTTGGTAAAAAATAATTGTATTTTCTCCTGACTTTCAATCCAAACACTGAGATAATTCTCAAGGCTGAAATTCTGTTCTGTGAAGTGCAAAAATAGGTCCCTAGTAGTTTAGTTTAATATATGGGAACATAGTTCTTCTGTATAGTGAATTCTGCATATTTTGATCTAAGCTACAGTGAGAAGTCTATTTATTAGCTTTGGACCAAACTTTTTCAGTCTAGGAACTTAGTTCTATAACTTGCTTTACATAAGTAATTAAAATAATCTTCCTTTAATTTTTTTGGAGGGGGGTAACTCTGCCCTGTGGCACAGAGTGGTAAGCTGAAGTATTGCAGTCCAAAGTTTTGCTCACGACCTGAGTTTGATCCCAATGGAAGTTGGTTTCAGGTAGTTGGCTCAAGGTTGACTCAGCCTTCCATCCTTCTGAGATCAATAAAATGAGGACCCAGTTTGCTGGGGGTAAAAGGAAGATGACTGGGGAAGGCACTGGCAAACCACCCCGTAAAAAGCAAAGTCTGCCTAGAAAATGTAGGGATGTGACATCACCCCATGGGTCAAGATTGACCCGGTGCTTGCACAGGGGACCTTTACCTTTAACAAATATCAGGTGGTATGACTTATTTGAGAAAAATCTAATCTATGAATTGGCAGCTCTTCTGTCTGTGTGTGTTTGTGCAAATACCAGATAATGAGGAGAAATGGCTTAGCTAATTTTATAGTTGAGACTTGCTACCTAAATGGCTACATAGTCTATGATATACTTGTATGCCATTGATAATATTTTAGATATTTATTTTGTTTGGTATCAAAAGCAAAGAAATAAAATTTTCACAATTTTGTTTCCTGAGAACATTCCAATACTTTAAATATTTTCTGCCATTTCAGGACACAGATACCAACGTAAACATGTATTTTGTCGAGAATTCCCAGTATGAAGCACCACTAACCACTATTTGCCTTTCATCATTGTGTTTCTTGTTTTTGTTGTTAGTCATAGAGTACAACTAACCCACAAATATGTTCTGGTTAGCTGTTTTTATCCAAAGTATTCTGCTTTTTTAATTGTAAACTTGCAGTGGATCATCTTTTACCTCTGATCTTGTAATTAACTTTTGCTTCAGATTCTCATTCTCCCCACAAACAGCAGCACCATGCAATCCAGCTGTCCATAATCATATATGTATATTTATAGCAGTTAGATCATCATACATTCTTTCCTTAGTTAGGTAGTGTGGATTCCAAAGGAACAATTTGTTCATTTTTACTGTGCTAATTGTCTTTTTTTGTCTCCCTTCTCCTTAAGCTAGTTTAAGTTCAATAGTGTTGCATACTGCAGTGAAAACCTATGACATTTTCTGGAGATGACTCTTCAGGATTACAAAAGTTTAGACTTTATGGAAGAACTGGGTGATTTTATAAGAAACTACTGTAGGCCACTGTTGTAGATTTGAGAGCATTGCGGCTGGTGAGGTGGAAGGTAGGGTTGTTAGTGGTAGGTGGAGCTAGAATCTCCAGTAGGCAGAGTTAACCTCCTCCTTTGCAACACTGCAGAAAAAAACCTGCATTTAGAAGATGTGTTCTAAAAACATTTATCCAATTGTGAAAAAAGGGAATGCTGATCCCTGTACATGTACCAGTCTAAGGCAACTTCTCCTTCAGTAACTCAGTTGTTGTTTATGTAAGGAAAAAAAGGCTGGACCCCCTTTCCAAACTTTGAGGTCCAAAGAAAAACAACCCTCTTTCAGGCTGCCATCCTATGCATGCTTGTTTGAATCCCATTGAATATAGAAGGGGTTACTTCAGATTAAACATACATAGGGTTGTAGGACTAGTTGTAAATTAAAGGCACATGCCCCTCAAATCACTTTTTACCAGACCAGAGTTACCTCCTGAAACAAAAGGTGTTTGGACTCCTGAAAGTCCATCTTGTGAAACGAGGAACTCCTAACCTGACTTCGGATGGTTGTATGTAATTAATTAGCTGTGGGTGAGGGAATGCCTTTTGAGGTTCTACAAATGGCCAAAGGTCTCCTGGCTTTGTGTTATTTTACATGGAAAATGAGTTAGGGATTTAGAGATACAATCAAATTTTAGACCCGTGCTGGTATCCTTCTTTGTCTCATAACCTTTACAATTGTGATAGTTGATTTCTGAGTTTTAGGAAAGGGGAAGATATAAAGCTGCAGTAGTAAATAGGAGAAAAAGAAAAGAAACAAAGTACTCTCCCTTGCACCTTGTTCATCCCCTTTTTTTCCTTTTTAGGAAAGGGGAGCATGTTGCAGCATTTCTCTCCTGCATTTGATATGCCTGCTATTGTAAACACAGTTGCAAAAGTTACCTTCCATAACCCTTTTTTGTCTGTTTCTCAGAGGCCGGGACAGGGGAGATTGAAGGGCAGTGTTTTCCTCCCCTTACTAAGAAAAAGCTTCTTTCCTCATTCTGCAGCAGCAGGATTTCCTTGTGATAGACATGCCAGGAGTGTTGGGCAATTCAAGTCCCGCAGTTCCAGGGGTCTCTGCTGGAGACCTCTGGAGTGATACTATTTGAGATGTGGTGCTTTCAGTCATGAATATTATGTCATTTCCCCCATTAAAGGCTTTAGTGACTTCCAGCTGCAGATTCATTCTGTGCAGTCTTCCTCTTGAAGATTATTATGAAACTGTAAACAGCGTAGAAGTTAAAACAACAACAACAAAATAAAACAAGCCTTGCAAAAGTTAACAGTTACTCAGTTAATTGAAAAACAGATTCATTATAATACATTCAGAAATGTAACTGATCTCATTTTGTTTAAACAAGACCCAGAATACTTTGAGTTTAGGATAAACCATTCAAGATAATTCTTATATAAAACATAATTTTGGTGATTTATGTACCGAAGTGTATAATATCTTGTATGTTCCACTTTTTTTTGCCGTTAAGTCACAGCTGACCTATGGCAACAGCATAGGGTTTTCAAGGCAAGAAACGTTCAGAGGTGCTTTGCCATTGCCTTCTTCCGCATCACATCCCTGGTAATCGTTGAAGGTCTTCCATCCAAATACTAGCCAGGGCTGACCCTGCTTAGCTTCTGAGATCTGACAAGATCAGGCTAGCCAGGTCAGGGCTGTTCCATTGTCGCTTATATAATTTATTAATTATCTATGTCAGACTCTTTAATCATTTTTTTCAAAGTTAACTTTATTGCCTGATATGTCCATATACTTCCATTGGGGTTTGTAATTTAGATGTTCATCTCTCTGTGTTGGTTAGACAGATCACCAGATACTCAGTTTATAAACTTTATTAAAATGCAGTTTAGTATCTTTCTTGCCTAATAAATGATCTAAATGGTTGCAATGATATGATGAACAATAAAGATGACAGTGGGAAGCCATTAGCCTCTGCCTAATTCAATATCATCTGAAGATGTTACATTTGCTAATATTGTTGCATGAGGGTGAAAGTCAGTTATGTCAGACTACTTTGTAAACCCATATTTTAAAAACCATCTTCAAAATTAAAAGAAGTAGGACAATGATTAATATATGTACACTCTAGCCTATCAAATGCCTTCTCTGAATTCAACACTGAGCTGTTAAGAAGAGCAGTGTTTAACCGAATGTTACTTCATAACTAATCAAAACTGAAGCCAGTTTGGTAACTTGCTGGGGTTTTTTAATGCTTTTACCTCACCTTAAAACAAATAGAGCTGCAGTTACCTTCTCATATTTAAATAAAACTGGACATTAAGAACTTTATAAAGAACTCGGTATCTCTCCCTTCTTGAATGTGGACATTCTCTTGTGCTTAGAATGTTTGTTAAGGCATTCAGTATTGGTGCTACTGTAGTTTTATAGAAGGCTTTTTGCTATTCTGTAGTGTCAGTGCCTCGTAATTTATTGCTTTTAATACATTTTCAACTTACTGTATGTAATCGACTATAGTATCAAAATCAAGATATATTTTGACTTTTGCTTTGACTTCAGGTCATTAGGTTTTGATAATTTAGAATTTGTTTTTCTTTTGGGTCCTGAGAGGTATTCTCTTGGGCAAACTCACAGGGGATATCCTGGGCTTCCTGTCCTCTACCACATTTGCTAGATTACTTGTTATCCTTAAAGTGATCAGGGTTAGCCCCACCCTGAATTGGCCACCTTGAGAATGGACCCCCCTTTTCTCAGAATTTTGTGATGAAAGATGTGTTGAGGATGTGTTGTGCCCCAGTCTACAGCTTTTGCCTAATGTGGTATCAAAATTCCATTTGTCTCAGGACATTCTGATCCCTGTGTTTCCCCCACCCACCCACCCACATCACATGCAGAACAGATTTACATATACTTGATTTGAGAAGGGCTTTAGATTGTTCTACTTGGAAAGAACCAAATTGCTTTGGAAGGACTCCTATCTTTTGAGAGTCAGCGAGGCATAGTGGTTAAAAGCGGTGGACTCTAATCTGGTGAACCGGGTCGAGAAAATTAGCATATAAAAACCAACTCTGCTGCTTCTTTTTATCTATTATTCGGAACCCAAAAAGGGCAGAGCGACATCAGCTCAGACACTGACCAGATGGATCAAGACAACAATAAAATGGTCTTATGAACAAACTGGTTTGCGATGTCCATTTGACGTCCATGCTTATTCTACAAGGGCACTGCCTTCATCTGCCTCTTTCCTTAAGGGAGTCCCACTACAAGATATTTGTAAGGCTGGGCCATGGTTGTCAGAAAACAATTTTGTTAAGCACTATGCCCTGGTCCTGTAAGCAAGGAGAGACACAGCACTGGGGAAGGCTGTTCTCCAGTCACAGTTTCCGTGAGAGCATCACTCTGTTTCCTTTGGAGAGGAGCTTGCTAGAATCCCAAAGTAGGATTGCACAGAAGACCGAAGATGAAAATTTTGTTGCGCTTTCCTGTAACTGCTATTCGTTGAGTTGTCATCTGTGCAGGCACCAATTCCCTCCCCCCTGCCCTGCTATGAGCTCCCTCATTTTACATCAGTCTTAGTTGAGACTTTGTGGTGTCTCAGGCGAAATTGAGGGAACGGGTGCCACTTCTTCAGAGCACATTTCATTGCAGCATTTATGTACAGTTATTTTCTTTGTAGACTCACTAGTATAATATCCCAGCATATGTGATTGCCTAGACCAGTGGTTCCCAAACTTTTCGAGTCACCCCCCTTGGTTTCACAAACTCAACCCCAGCGCCCCCTATCCAACAACACAGTTGAACGTGCCCACCTCTAGCGCCCCCTTGCTGCCCCCTTGCCTCTTAGTGCCCCCCTAGGTAATCCCACTGCCCCCAAGGGGGTGGTACTGCCCACTTTGGGAACCACTGGCCTAGACAGTATTTAAAATGTTGGGGAATTTGATTTATTTTGTAGCCATCAATAATGCTTACTATGCAGATAAATTATAAAAGAATGCAACCATGTAAAAAAGTCTCCTCTAAACATCTAGCAGAATTCCTTCAGTTTTCAAACAAAGTACTTTCAAGTGTAGTGTTAGAAAGTTTTATGCATAATGTTATTTTTATTTATGTGGAAAAAAATATACCTCTAATAATATACAGTTGTCTTCTGGTAAAGCTGAATGGCTTAGAGGTTTAAATTGCTCTGCATTTTTGAAAGTTAGCGTTGTAATGAGATATGCCAAGCAGATGGCTTTTCTGTGTTAGGGGTGCAAAACTGTCAGCTCTTAATTGCAGGAATTCTTGTTTTCTTTCTCGTTTAGTTCTGGTGATTTTACTTTTAAAGGCACACACACACAAAATAGTGCCCATCTTCCAGGGAGGGGCTATGGCTCGGTGGTGTAGAGCATCTGCTTGGCATGCAGAAGGTCCTAGGTTCAATCCCCGGCATCTCCAGTTAAAGGTACTAGGCAAGTAGGTGATGTGAAAGACCCCTGCCTGAGATCCTGGAGAACCACTGCCAGTCTGAGTAGACAATACTGACTTTGGTGGACCAAGGGTCTGATTCAGTATAAGGCAGCTTCACGTGTTCATAGTTGCTACTTGTAATCATGCAAAGTAGAACAGTTTAAAATGTGTGTTATCATCTGTCACCTGTTCTGTTTTGTGCTTCACTTCCAGTTTTATTGCATAAAGGTTGTACTTCATGAAGAAGATATCAAGCTGTCTATAATTGGGTCTTGCTGGCTGTGTTCATAATGTTCTTTCCTTCCATTTTTGTGAACTTTTCTTGGAGTGAACATTTTTAGGAGTATTGTACTCATTTCTACCCTATCTCTTCCACCCACATCATGGAAGCAGTTTTGGGCACCCAAAATCTAATTTACTGATGTATATGGCCACAGGTGGAACTGTATGTCCGTTGTATTGGTAGGAAGGGAAAAGGGGAGTTAAAATCCCAAGCCTGTATCATGGCATGATGGGCTGATTCACATGTAACTCCCAGCTTCACATGTAACTTGCCTAGTCCCTTTAACTGGACAGAGCCAGCGTGGTGTAGTGGTTAAGAGCAGTGGACTCTGATCTAGAGAACCGAGTTTGATTCCCCACTCCTCCACATGAGCGGCGGACACTAATCTGGTGAACTGGGTGTCGAGGGGAAGAGAAGGTGATTGTAAGTCAGTTTGATTCTTCCTTAAGTGGTAGAGAAAGTTGGTATCTTAAAAACCAACTCTTCTTCTTCTTCACAAAATCACAGCTGCAATCTTTGGATTTGCCAAGCATCCTTTTTCATTTGATTTGAACTGCCAAAGAAGAGAAGGGTCCGGACAACCCCCACCCCGCTAATTTGTTTCTGTGTCACTCACTGCAGGGGTCATAAGAACATAAAAACGCTTGCATGGTCATTTGTGACATTCATTGTTCCATTGGTTGTCTTGCAGTCACACACACAAAAAAATGCTTGAAAAGGGCATGTATAAGGGGAGGACAGCAAATCAGCCCACTCTGTTCCATCCTGCTGAGAACTGAAACTGACCCACACTCGCTGTGAAACTGACCACATAAGAAGCCTCATAGTAGTCCAGCATTATTCTCTTGCTAGTGCACTTGCAAATGATTTCGAGGGAAGGGGTTGGATGAGGGGGACAGTCATCTGGGAGGGAGATTCAAGGATGGACATGGGGAGAAAAACCTGAAGTGACAAGTATGCACAGGACCGGCTTTTTATTTGGGATTGAGGCAGACTTTAAACTCAGGGTAAAAGAGCATCCTGAAAACATGGGGGAAATGCGAGGGGAGAGAGAGGGAACTTCTAAAGGTTAGAAAATACATGCATAATTAAAACAAAGCCCCAAAGTAGTTGGGGGGTGACCACAATGGGAACAACCTGTGCACAGAAGGCCTGTAACTCACTCTATGCAAGGCTACCCTTGAGACTGCTCCGGAAACTGCAACTGGTCCAGAATGCAGTTGTGCGGGTCCTGACAGGGATCTCATGGATAGTCCATATACAACCGGTGCTCCACCAGGTGCATTGATTCCAGATTGAGTAATGGATGAGGTTCAAGGTTTTGGTATTAAACTTCAAAGCCCTAAACGGTCTGGGACCATTGTACCTCTGGGACCTCCTCTCCCTACATACCCCCACAGAGAGCATTACACTCTACTGGCAACAACCTTTTAGCAGTCCCTGGCCCTAAAATCATCCGGTTGTCCTCAACAAGAGCCAGGGCCTTTTCGGTCTTGGCCCCAGCTGGTAGAGCTCTTTGTCTAGTGAGACCCGTGCCCTGTGGGACTAGGCCCAATTCTTCAGAGCCTACAAGCTGGAGATGTTCCATTAGGCTTATGGTTGAGAACAGCTATGGTAATACATCTTAAGCTGGCCTCCTTCCCCTTTCCTTCCCTCTCCTTCCCTCTCCTTCCCTTCCCTCCCATACCTTTCCTCTCTCCCTTTTGTGTTTTCCCTTTTCCTGTGTCCTTCTATCTCCAACCCCCTGAAAGAATGAAATCGATATTAGCTCTTAGCCCCCTTATTGTCATTCTTGGTTCACGCCAACTTGTTGGAACATTCCCCCTAAGGTGAAATAGTTGATTAAGGTGTCATCTGTATACAGTATATATTAGTTTAGGTTTAGGATTTTAATTATGTTTTTAAACTATGTATTTATATATATGATGTCAGCTGCCCCGAACCCAGCTTGCTTGAGGAGGGCAGGGTATAAATAAATAAATAAAATGCACCTGTGGGTGGCCAAGCCCTGTAGTCAGGTGACGGCTTATCTTGATTGCTGATAAAGGTTTGCATACCTTTTTATAAGCAGTTCAAGCGAAGAGAATTGTCTTTTGCAGCAAGTCTTGGGAATACCATTGCACACGTTCAGTCATCATAAAAAAAACACTGTCTTGTATTTCTACTTCATTTGTTGCACCACTTTCAGTTTTAGAGGTAGATGAAAAGATTTCCCAGCAAGGCGTAAAATTCCCACGGTGTTTTTCTATTTCTATGGTCTGCATTGCATGAGTTGCTCCACTGGAGGGTGATTAATCACTGGCTTCAAGACAGAACAGAGATGTTTGGCGTAGCTTACAGGAGCAAAGTTACCTGCTGGCTCCCTTGCCGAATGAGGTGCAGCCGCGGGAGTGATGGTGTCTATTTTGTGTGTGTGTTAATGTGAGTGGGGTTTTTTGTGTGTGCTGCCCTGTCAATTTTTAATGGATTGTTTACCAGGCCAATAGAGACAGGGCATCTACCCTTTTCAAAAGTCCAAATCATTTTTTTTTTGCTTTGCAGAGTGTCATTGGAAGGGAAACAAACAATAATGCTTACTGGTCAATGCGGTGCTTATTTTATCCTTGCCGGTAGCGTCACTATTTCTGCATCTGCATCGTCCATGGCTGCTAAGGGTTACAGATGTTTTTACTTGAATCCCTGCAGTTTTACAGAGTGGTTTCCCCACTTGAAGGATTACTTATGAAAGGAAATGGAGAGAGGCTGGTTATTAGTTGCATGGCAACAGCATTTTATGTATGATGTATTGTTGTGTGTGTGTTTTTTTTATTCTCAGAATTGAACTTTTTAATGAATGGATTTTTGGGGGGGGGGGGGTAAAGACAGCTAATATTCTGCCATTGCTTTGGAATTAAAATATAATGATTTTGAGAACAAGTTGCCCATTTTTTGGCTTTAACATCAAATTAGCTATATTGCCATAGCTTGGATAGCCCAGGCTAGCCTGATCTCGTCACGTCTTCGAAGCTAAGCAGGGTCAGTCCTGGTAAGTATTTGGATGGGAGACCTCCTAGGAAGTCCAGGGTTGCCTCACAGAGGCAGGCAATGGCAAACCACCTTTGAACGTCTCTTGCCTTGAAAGCCCTCCATAATTTGGCTGCGACTTGATGGTAAAAAAACCGCAGTGTTTAACGTAATAACGAGAAGCTCTACGAGTCTGAATGTTTGTGTCAATAGTCGTTTTGTTAATTTTATTATTTTAGGAATTTATATGCTGCCTCCAGAGTCCTGCTGTTTATTGATACTTGCAGACCACTCTTTAGCCACAATGGTTGTCAGAGTGGTTCATTGTAATAAAAACAGTTGACCAATATTGCTCTGATAATAATGGGACCGATTTGAAGTGCATCTAAGCACTGGAGGAGATACTTTCTGAATGTTATAATTTTGCTGGTCTGAGAGCAAACAAAGAGGAGCTGCCACTTTAAGGACGCTGTCTTTGGAACACGAGGTCTCGATGGTGTCAAGTGAACCCAGGCTGATGTACAAGCCTGCCTCTGCTTGCCCTCAGCCGCGGTAGTTTACAAATACTAGGGCACAAATGTTGGCTGCAAAGTGAGGCAGACGTTTTTCAGAGTCCTCTCTCCAAAACTACAGATGTTCTGGCCACAACCTCCTCTGCTGCTCTGGGCAGGTGGCATCAGTGGTGGCGGTAGCTGGAGCTCCTGTGAATGCGCAGTGATGGATAAACCAATCTCAGACCAAAGTTCAACGGTTATGGACCATTTCCTCTAACTTTTAGGGAATTAAATTATCTGTATAACATGTTTAACATTTGTTTGTTTTTGATTCATGTAATTGTACATTCTGCTAATTACTTTCTGGCAGCCCATTTCTGAGGCTTTTGGCGTCCGGGGACGGCATGGCTGAGGTGCCACCGCAGCGCCTCCAAAGAGGTTCCCCGGCCTCCGAAAGGCTGCAAAAAGCCTTTTTTAAATTTAAAAAAGAAAAAATGGGGCATTTCCCTCCATTGCAAACAGCGACGCTGCACCAGGAAAAACCTGGTACAGCAATGCTGTTCCTGGAGGGGGCAATCCCAGCCTGGAGGGCCTGTGGAAGCTGACTGTCAGCTCCGCCCCCAGGAACGCTCCCCCACATGCCAGCACCGCATATCTGTTCTGGGATTCACGTCCTGGAGAGACTGCGCCGCTAGGGGAGCAGCATGTAGCTCCACGGTGCTCAGGCGCCGATGGAACTGCCACTGCTGCCAGTATAAGTGCCTCTTATCACGGAATAAGAGGCCCTTACTTTGATGGCAGGGTCACGCTGCCTCCTAAGCTCAGTCGCCCCCCAAGTTCAGGAATGAGCCCTACATGAATGAATATATTCGAGGAAGTTGGAATATTGTTCAGCTCATTATGTGTTTTTGGGGGGTGGGGATTCATTGAAATAAAAATACTGCTTTCTATGAAGCTTGCTGGTCTGGCAAACAGGGTTTTTAAGAACAATAATGCAGCTTGTGAACTTTAGGGCACTATCTTGGTTGCTTTTCCAGCCTGTGATGAAGACTCTTAGGTATGTCAAAGCCTGCTGTTTCCAGCAGTATTTCCAGAAGCTACTGCATTTCCCTTCATTTTGTTTGTCATTCTGTAGGAATAAGAACATAAGATCCCTGCTGGATCAGACCAGGGGTCCTTCTAGTCTGATATGCTGTCTCACGTAGTGGCCAGCCAATTCCACAATAGGGCATAGGTCCAACAACGGGGCATAGAGGCCGAGGCCTTCCCCTAATGTTGCCTCCTGGAACTGGGACTCAGAGGTTTATTGCCTCTGAACATGGAAGTTCCCTTTCGTCACCAGGGCTAGTAGCCACAGATACCTCTATCCTCCATGAATCCAATTCCTTTTTAAAGCTGTCTACCCCGGCAGCCATCACTATATCATCTGACAGTAATTTCCACATTTTAATCACACAGTGTGTAAAGAAGTATTTCCTTTTCCCCATCCTGAATCTATTGCCCATCAGCTTCATTGGATGCCTGCGAGTTCTAGTATTTTGGGAGCGGAGAAAAAGTTCTGTTTGTCAACTGTCTCCACCACATGCATAATTTTAAAGACCTCTGTTAAGTGTCCCCCCGCCCCAGTCATCTGTTTTCTAAACCAAAAAGTCCCAGATTCTTCAGCCTGTCGTCATATAGAAGGTGCTCCAACCCCCTAATCGTCTTGGTTGTCCTCTTCTGTACTTTTCCCAGCTCTGTTAATGCCTTTTTTGAGATATAGTGACCAGAACGGCACACAGAGTTATTTCAAATGAGGCCACACCATAGCTCTATACAGGGGTATAATAATATCAGCCATTTTATTTTCAGAAACAGAAGAGAGGAGGAGTGGAAGCATGCTGCAAGGAGAGGACAGTGTAAAACAAAAACCAATCAGAATAATCAATCCATTCCAGTAGGTGAGGATCATTCCCAGCTGTTGATAGATAGGCAGGATAAGATTTACATCAAATCTAATTTCGGAAAGTACAGTGTGAGACATAAGCAAATTCAGTAGGGCAGTATAGACACCAAGTAAGAATACAGCTGAACTAATTAACATCTGTAAAAGATGGGTCATGCAGAGAAATTAGCACCTACAGCGAGTGAGAAAACCGAGGACCTTGGTTTTCTCACTCACTATGGGTGCTAATTTCTCTGCATGACCCATCTTTTACAGATGTTAATTCATACTTTAAACTGGGTAGAAGAACACATTTTGCTAGAAGTAGAAAACATGGCTTCAATGAAAATCATGTCAACATTGTCTTTATGCCAGTTTGACCATGTGCATGAATGCTAAACTCATTATTTAAAGATAATTCACAGTGGGTAGCCGTGTTAGTCTGTCTGCAGTAGTAGAAAAGGGCAAGAGTCCAGTAGCACCTTAAAGACTAACAAAAATATTTTCTGGTAGGGTATGAGCTTTCGTGAGCCACAGCTCACTTCTTTAAAAGCTTATTATAGTTTTGTTCTTTGAGTATTGTGGTGGATTAGTGAAAGTTAACTTTTTCCAAATCAAATATTAGAAAGCTTTATGAAAGACCGAGTTGAGAGAACTGAACATTTTTAAAATCATGGGCTTCTTACCTAATGCAGAAATGCTGTGTGAGAATTGTTATGGAAGCCAGTATTTTAGACCATACATTTGTATTAGGGTTGAATCTCTGTCATTTATTTACTGTCTATTTATTTACTTAGAAAATTTATTTTAGCTTCTTCTCAGTTTGTTTTTACCTTGCTGGTGGTATGTGAAATTTGTCTTCCAGATATGAAATATCCTAGAATCTTCTTGGAATATTTCTTTTTATGTATTTTTATTGCAGGAAGTTATTAACACCTTTTGATCTGCATGAAAATGTGTGTTTGAAGATAGCTCTTAAATCTTTCTTCAGTTTGCTGGTTTATGTAGTTTGTTCAGTTGTACAATTACATTTTCTACGCAGGTTGGCATTTGGATTAGGACTTTCTGAAAATTAAGAGAGTTTGATACTTTACTGTTAGATATTTTTTTGTTCAGTGTTTGGTAAAGTCTGTTATTTAGCAATCATTTCAAGGCACTCATGAATTGTACGGTCAAAACAAAAAAGGTAGTAAGGAACAACAAATGCTCTAAGGTATAAAATTAACTCAAACCTTTCATACCACAAAAACCTGCCAGTACTCTCCATTAGAAATCTAAAGTCACAGCCCAACATTGTTTATAAAATCTTATAACTTTTGCCTCCCCAGAAACCGGTGGGCTGTTTTTACTGAGGATGAACACTTTTAGAACAACCTGGCAGAAACTAGTAACCTCTTGCCTGAACTGTTTGGGAATCCCCCCTTGCCTGTCTGACCTCTATTAAAAATCTGATTTTGGAACTCTTCTATGCCTTAGTTGAGTAGTACCAGGATCTGGGCCTGTAGAGTTTTTTCTCCTCTTGATTTGGGATTGGTGTATCCAAACTCCAGCCCAGTCTATCTTGACTATTTGACAGTTCCCAAATATCCACGAGCCCTTATCTTGGCTCTCCTTAATTCAATCCCAACGGCAGAACTTTTTGGCTGCTTTGGGAGGATTCTTTGTAGCTTTGGCACAGGGAGCCTTGACACCTTGCTCCATTGTGTATTGGATTGTCCAAAATTTCATAGGTATAGAATTATGTTTGTCTCTCCCTTTCTAAAGGATCTGGTTAGTGTTCCAGCCCATTGTAAACTACAGACCCTTTTGGCTGGAAATGATCATAATATCACCCTGGCAGTTGCCAAGTCCCCCCCCCCCCCATGTAATCAAATCTAACAGATAGATCTGAGCTACCTGATGCCCTAGTTGTCATAGGCGTATTTATAGTTATTGTTACTCTCTTTGTTGTTGTTCTGTTGTTGGAACTGTGTGTGCTCAAGACTGTTGTCATAAGAGCAGAGAATAAAGAAAGAAAAGAAAGAATTGTGGAGTGTTAAAATGCAGACATAATGTTGCAGAAAGCATAGATTTATTTTATGTGTTTGGTCATCTGGACGTAGTATTTAGCTTCATCATGTTTCAGAATTTTAACAAGTATGTGAAAAAGGCAGAATTTTAACCTTCCTGTTTGAACTAAATCTATAGTGCAGTACCGCCTCGCTCATAGATATTCTAATAGTTGTCTTGTCTGTCAGTCTAGTACCTTTATCCCATCCTTCCTACAGGAGTTCAATTCTTTGACAGAAAGGCTGCTTTTTTACTTAGTATTCTTGAGAGTAATTTGCTGAAATCTAAAATGTACTCAGTTCTCCTTTGATATTTTGCTATGTTGTAAGTCTCCCCCCCTTCCCCAGTGTTACCAGGATTTTTGGCACAATGCTGATGTAATATTGTGATTTCCCACCCATATCCTATCCAAACCATGTTTAGAATAAAGCAGTGGTTCTCAAAGTGGATGGTTCTGCCTTGGGGGGGATTACCTAGTGGGGCACTGAGAGCGCAATCCTGAAGGGGGGGTAGATCTGCGGTGGCTGGGAGCAGCGGAGCCATGCCTCCTCAGAGTCTTCCCTGCCGCTGCAGAGAAAAATAGGGTTTTTTCAAAGTAAAATACTGAAAAGAGGGACATGCCCCATTGAATAAAGCGAGGCTGCGCCACCCAAAAAGGTGGAGCATCCCCGCCACAGTTCAAGGGGGCGTTCCCCAGGCAAACAGGGTTAGGGAGCTGCCCAAAGGCAGCTCTGCCCTCCAGAACCCCCCCCCCCCACGATGGTGGTGTGGCTGCACTGGTGGCAAGGGATGGTGGCTTCCAGCCATCAGCGCATTTGCCCTTACGCCAGCGTAGATTACCTTATTCCGTAATATGCTGGCATCTACACCGGCGCGGGTCATGCCAGCTCCTAAGGAGCTTCTCCCCTTCAGGAATGGGCTGGAAGAGGCAAGGGGGCACTGGAGGTGGGCCCTTCAACTGCACTGTTCACTTATTTATGTTTGATCAGGCTATGGCACCATGCTGGCAAATGGTACTTCAAGTTTCTGCCTTTACATAGTGCAGAATCTTGTGGAAACTATCAGAATTTTTAGTAATTACACCACCAGAGCTCTAGTCAGACCAGTACACTATGTTTTAAGGAACCGTCATCCCTGTGTGCTGTTTTGTTTCTTTGTCATTTTTCAAGTTTTTGTTGATAAGTCCTTAACACAATAGTTGAATGTGGTGTTTTTTTTCCTGTGTTCTCGGTTACTGAACCTGTTAATTGTGAAGCGTACTTTTTAGCTATATAAGTGTTATATTTGTCACAGCCCACCCAATATTAAAATTTCTAGGTTATAAGGACTGTTTTTAAAAGGGGGGGGGGAAACATTTTAATAGGAAAATTTAGGGGGTGGAAGGAAAAAATTGAGTAGTTGAGGGGAAACTTAGAGTATAAATAATAAAAATTCTGGTAATAAGAGGAAAAATTATAGTAAATAAATATAAATGTTGGGGATAATTTGGATATATTTTAGACACACCTTTATAAAGAAATATAACATATTAATCATCATCATCATTTGTTTATTACGGTCAAAGACCAGTTTTTACAAAAAGAGATATCATAATAATTAAAACAGAATGTCTGATATTTGGTAAAATAGTCTGTTTGACGTAAAAGTCATTTTAGCAGCTTCTTCTGCCTTATTGCACATGCCCTAGCACAGAATCTCGCAACCTGATAGGTAATATCTTTAACAGAATCATCTAATAATAAAGTGGTATAGCGAACTCTGTCTCTATCTGGGAAGCTAGACAAAATTGGATCAATGAGCGTTTTGCGTATGTCTTGATAAAATGGGCAGTGTAATAGCACATGTTCAACCGTTTCCACCATTCCAGATTGGCATGGACAGAGGCGGAATTTGTAAGGGAGGCTGGCATACCTCCCGTCAAGAAAAGCAGATATAACATATTGCCTTTATTTAGAATTGCAGTAATAACATGAAAGAATTTTTTTAGAAGGAGACAGTAAATTAAAACCATCTTCTTTATTCATTTAAGTTTAAATCATTATTTTTCTTTTTTTTTTCAGTCTTCCAGGACCTTCCCCCCCCCTCCAAAAAGTAATAATATTAACCCTTCAAAGACTAGGTAATTCATACTAACATGCTTGTGTGACTGATAGAGCACCATCAGTGACTGGTTGCTACTGTTGGGTATGTTGCTTATTTGAAAAAAGCAGTACCAAATATCTTTACCATTCATGGCCAACATGTGCAGGCAATCACTGAGGGTTTTTTGCAAGCGTAAGTCATTGCACACTGTCATTACAGCAGTGAATAAAATTGAAGCCAATGCTCTCAATGATCAACTGATTAAGATTTTGAACATTTGCTGCTTCATACTGAAGTTTGTTGTCTATCAAAAGGCAACTGTGTGAGACACTTTTATGACCTTTTTGACACTGTCGTGGAGTTTTTTGAAGACACACATGCTTTCCTCAGTGATGAACTCTTAAGAGATCAGGCATGACAATGTGTATTTATCAGAACTATTTGCAAAGTACAATGAAATGAATTTGCAGTTGCAAGGAAATGAGGTCAGTAATATTAAGGCCAAATCTGTTGTGTCTACATTTATTTCAAAGTTAACTCTGTTCAAAAGCAATATAGGCCATTGAGTTATACCAATTTCGAGCCTGTATGAGGTAGAAGAGAAAGGTGGGATACAAGATGATGATCTGCAAGTTTGTTGTGACCATTTGGATATGCTACATGAAGATATGTCTGAGCAATGAGAGGATCTTCTTTCTGTTATAATTCCAGAGTGGGTGATAAATCTATTTTCAGATACCAAGGAAGTTGGGGCAATGGAGGAAGAACAAACAGGTACAAAGTGACATTGAGCTGATGCCGAAGTCTAAGAAATCATACCAAGAGTTTTGGTTACAGGAGGAAATTTCTGATTGCTATCCAGCACTATGGACAGTGGTGAAGAAGTTCCCTGTTGCATTTCCAGCATCATATTTGGTGAACGGTGGTTTTAGAGTGGTCATCCAACTTCTCGTTCTGAGGGAGGAGGGCATCTTCAGCTCGGGTTATTTACAATTTTCTCTGTTGCATCTCAGGGCCTTGCACATGCAAACAGAGAATTTTCCCCCTGAGGAAGAAGGATCAAAATATTGGGGTGGTTCAGCCATGATTGTGTGGCCCCCACTGGACCACATGCACACCCCAGAATTATGCACTCCCTCCACCCCTTACTCATGTAAATTCTTTCTGCCTTACTGTTTTTGAGCTAATTTAAGTATGCATCAATGTTAATGCCAACCAGGATTCACAAATTCACTTCTAGTTACAACCACTGGTTTGACTCTAACCCTGATTAGTTTTAACATTAGTTGCACTATGCTTAGTCGTACAAAAGGAAGGGTGGGAGATTTATACACAAGGACGGAAGGAGGAGAGAGTAGAAGCACATTGTCCTGAGTCTGTGCGTAGGGTTTTGGTCAGGTAATATGGATGAGAAGAATGGATGTTGAGGGCTTTTTATTCCTTTGTTACTAATTAAAGTGTTATGAAAAGAGGAAGATTTTAATTAAATAAGAAGTATTATGCACTGTAATTGCATCAGACATATTATTTACCATCAGGAAGCAAAGTAACACTGCCTGCCTATTCTGCAACTACTTTATCTGTGCTAGAACTGGAATGTAAAATGTTGAGGACTGTAATCTGTTTTATGTTGGATTTACTGACTGCTGATAGAGCTCAATACATTTCACATTTCACCTCCCAGCCAGGTGTGATGAAATGCAGTAATTGAATACTGCTAAAGGGAGGGGGAGAGAATTGCCAGCACTCAAGGGCATCATAAAAAGTGAATGGCAAAATAAGTTATCCAGAAGGGTTTTATGGAAATTGAACATGTCTAAGTTAACCCTTAAGGAAGGCACTGGCAAACCACCCCGTAAACAAAGTCTGCCTAGGAAATGTCGGGATGTAACGTCACCCCATGGGTCACGAATGACCTGGTGCTCGCACAGGGGTCTACCTTTACCTTAACCCTATGGACAATATATTGGCTTTGTTACAGTGAATCAGATTTAGATTACAGCTTTATGTCGAGAATGGGCCCAATTACGACACTTTATATGCAGCCATGATTTAGACAGAGTATGTAAGTTTAGTACATAGGATTTAAAACAAAAGTATGGTTAGGCTACCAGTTCTTTAGCAGTTTTTGGAAAGCAGAATAGGTGTGGGAATTCTAATTTTCCAAATTTCATTTTTTGCAATCATCTAGTCATCGAGGAGCCACCTGTAAGCTCTTAAAGAAACAGCAAGGGTTTCTCAGGTATAATAATAAGACTGCCTTTGATGCTTAGCATACAGTATTGTACTTAATATACAGCAGTATTTGATGGTTGGCATGTAATGGCATTTTAAAAATCTGGCAGCAGTGGTAGTTCACCTGATAGCATTTGATAGATGAAATGCAACATTTACTTATTTGACAGTTGACAGATTATTGGGTGTTTTTTTTTATTTGAAGCCCGTCAAAAATGTTTTGAAGAGATGTGACATGTCTATATACTCCAGATTTGAATTTCAAATTTGATTTTTTTCATTCAGAATTAGAGTAGAAAAATCTGGAAATGTCTCACACTTTGAACATTTGTTAATATGCATTGCAGCTGTAATGCTAAGGGGGTCGTTCTTTCCAGTTGCAGATAAGCTAGAATCTGGTATCCTTATGTCCATCCCTTGGCAAGAATTTCACATTCCTTCTTTTCTATAATAGTTTTAGTTTTTTTTCCCCTCCCCCCAAAAAATCATTTCTGAAAAGTTATTGTTAATCCTGAATACTTTTCTGCTTGTTCCTTGCTCACAGTTTACAGGGAGGGGCCGTGGCTCAGTGGTAGAGCATCTGCTTGGCATGCAGAAGGTCCCAGGTTCAATCCCCGGCATCTCCAGTTAAAGGAGCTAGGTGAGTAGGTGATGTGAAAGACCTCTGCCTGAGACCCTGGAGAGCCGCTGCCGGTCTGAGCAAACAATACTGGCTTTGATGGACCGAGGGTCTGATTCAGTATAAGGCAGCTTCATGTGTTCTTCTCTCTCTGGAGCCTCATGAAGGTTCACTATTGAAGCAAGATTTTTTTAAAAACTTTCTTTGCACTTCTCACACAACATTTGTGTACATAATCGAAATTCAGAGGTTGTAGGAACAAGTATGATCCAAAATAGTTTATAGCCCTTGCTGCCTATAATGGTTCATTCAGCAGTTTTAGAATAGTCCATTTTTGTTTTTAAAAATCTTAACTTGATTATTCCTTTAATAGTCTAAAATTGTATGAGTATGCACTTCTTTAATTGATGCAACCTTCCACAGTTTGCATATGCATAAAATCATACTTTCAAGATGATACACATACTGTAGGGATAACTTTAGAAAAGACACCCCTTCACTCAGAAATAAAGAAGAATCTCTGCCATCCTTTTTGAAAGAGGGGAAGGACTGGTACTAAATATAATTTACACTTTAAAAAATATTGCTCAACTAATTGGGAGCACATTTAAGTAAATCAAAGGGCTTTTTTAATGATTAACTGACTCAGTGTGGCAGTCCTGGTCATGACTTGTGAGCAGTAAAAGTGGGGAAAAGGCAAAAAGGTCTTCTATAGAGATCTGTCACAAGTTGATAACTCCACCACCACCTATCCACCACCTTTAGAACCTCTTGATGCATGTAGGAATTTGTAAATTCACCTGAAGTTAATTGTCATCCTTTCCTATAAAACATTTGGGGAAGGATGTATTTCCAGTTGTCATGTGTAAAATGCCGTGCAGTTTGTAGCTTGGCTCTTTCTTTTTTTTTACTTATCTGTTCTGCTTTCCATGGAGATAGGCCACAATGGGTAGCCATGTTAGCCTGTCTGTAGCAGTAGAAAAGAGCAAGAGTCCAGTAGCACCTCTAAGACTAACACAATTTCTGTCAGAGTATGAGCTTTCGTGAGTCACACGAAAGAAGTGAGCTGAAGAAGTGAGCTGTGACTCACGAAATCTCAAACCCTGCCACAAATGTTTTTAGTCTTTAAGGTGCTGCTGGACTCTTGCTCTATTCTGCTTGTCACACTTCTTAATCATATGTTCCCTTTCTGGGTCCTGTATACTCTTGATGCTGTGCTATTGGCTGTTTCTGAGTCAGTTGCAATTTGACGTGGACGTGGAAGGGGAAGAACATGAGAGAATAATCTGAGACTTTCCATTGATTCCAATAGGAATATTTTTACTTACCCAACTCTGTTTTGCAGATGTAACTTTACATCAGCACAGGGGGGCAGTCTGATGATTGAATCCTGACTAACCATCACTCCTCCCATGCCTTGCTGCGCAATCCATGGCACAGCTGAGCCACCTCCTGAGCGGTTTGCTGCACCACAGCCACCAAGGCGGAAATGAACGCTCCCCCAACCCCCGTGAAACAGCTGTATGCACCACCATTTTTGCTGGTGTAAATTCGCACCGGTAAAAGTGGGCGTTCCCAGGGCGAAAGGGCTCAGGGAGCTGACTAATTATCAGCCCTGCCCCTGGGAACGCCACTTTGGCGACAGCACGAGCCCCTGCGCCAGAGGTACGTTGCCGCCGTAGCTGCACTGGTGCTTATGCATGGCGCTGCTGCACCACTCCCTGGCACTGGCATAAGTGGCTTGATGCCGGCATAAATGCCCATTTCATTGGTGCACATGGCTTTTACACCTGTGCTGGGGTCACATTGCCTTCTAAGGGCTTTTGCCTCCCCCCTTCTTTAGGATTGCACCGTAAGTCCCATTTTAACCCACTTTTGCACCTCGCACTGTCAGTGTTCAGCTAATACCTGTGAGGGTTCCACTGGTGTTTTAATCCACCAGCATCCTAGGGACATTCTGCTGACAGAAGAGCACTGAAGAGGTGATCTTGCTTACTGCATCTCTCTGGCCCGTGTGGCTTGTTGGTCCTTGAGGATCCCGTCACCCTCCAGCAGTGCTTTTTCAGATGTCACAGGAGGCTGCTGGGGGAAAGATGCTCTTCCGTTTGCAGCACATCTGTAGGATTCAACCCATTATGCCAGTGTAAATCATCTGCCAGCACAAGATCTGTGTGGGTGTGTGTCTGTGAGATGAAAACTGAACTCAGAAGCTCAGGTTGAAAGTTAAGACAAAGGAATGTTGAGTGAGTTATCATAGGCACCAGTGCAGTAGTTCAGGTTTCACTGGGGGGGGGGCAGTAGGGTGTATTTATTTCTTCAGATATTTGTGCTGCTGACAGAAAACAGTTGGCATGTATTCTCAATGGTCTTATCCCTGCATGCTTTGTCCTGCTGTTTGCAAGAAGTTAAGACAATAGAGATGTGGAAAGGAGCTTTATGCTTCCAGGTGACTTAATTTCTAAACCAGAAGCGACCCCCCCCCCTCTCTTTGGCAGTTGGTGGCCTTGCAAATGATTTAAGCATAGGTCCATTTAGACTGCTGGGCTAGTGAACATTTTTACGGACTGCTGACTTTCATGAGATGATGTTTAAAGTCTGCCATATCATGTGGCATGGAGTTCAAGATCAGCACTCAAGTGCTTAAAAAAGAAAACTCTGGTACAGGTTGAATATCCCTTATCCGGACATCCGCTATCTGGACTGACCCGAAAACCAGACTTTTTGAGCCGGCATATAGGCATTACTCACATGCCAGTTAGCTTTCTGATGGTTCAGTGTACACAAAATCATTTAAAATATTGTTTAAAATTACATTCAGGCTATGTGTATAAAGTGTATATAAAACATATATAAAACTTAAATGAATTTTGTGTTTAGATTTGAGTCCCATCCACAAGATACCTCATTATGTATATGCAAATATTCCAGTATACAGAAAGATTTGAAATACCGACTACTTCTGGTCCCAAGCAGTCCGGATAAGGGACAGTCACCCTGTATGTCTTTTTTTGTTTTACAGTTAAGACTGATTCCATAGTCTTAGCCATTATACTCAATAAATATTTTCTCATTATTAATTTGTTAGAAGCTGAGAGTTCAGTGATCACTCCATAAATGTGTTGTCTTGGGGGGGAGGGATCTGTTGCCGGGGATCTGTACCATGCATATGCCTTCTTTCCACTTACCCTCTCTTCCCCATCAAGATAGGCAGTGCATGTTGAACATATTTTTCTAATTGAATCTCATTATACATCTTGCATTTTGTTGATGCATTTGTTGTATTTGGGGGATCTTTGCTCCTATATCACGTTAAGGAATCTGACCTTTCTGAATTGTCGCCTTGGTGATACGGCATAAGCAGTACTGATTAACAAAATGTTGTGTAATGATGAAGTCACTGCGAAGATTACGTATCACAGATTCCACGTCCTCCTTTCTTCAGGCCCCCTTTCCCCCATCCCACTGTCCCTCTTCTGCCCATATTGGCAGCGTAACTACGATCTTTTCCCACACAACCCTTCTTTCCAGCATCCTGTTGACATTTTGGGGATGCATGGATCCCGTTTTAACATTCAGAGTTGTATCGGGAGAGAATCTACAAGTAATCAGTTTCAGCATAAACATTCTCTGAAGAGAGACCACAATGCTTCTGTTGCCGTTTGAGATGCAGGCTTCAGAACGGGCTGGAGGAGTGTCTCTGGGTCTGTGCTTGTTTTCATTTTGTAGCAGACCAGCTTTACTGGGCCACTTCCATCTGTCCAGGTCTATGCAGCTGTCCGTTGATTTGGTTTATAGCAAGGATTCTGTTTGTTTTAATTATTTCACCTCTTCTTTTTTTTTGTAGACAAGGAGACTGTTTTGTTTCTGTTTGCTTCCGACATGCAAAACATATTCCTAAATTTTTAATTAGCAAAAGTGAATGGTAAAAAGGGGAGGGGGGGCTGAGTAATGTAACAAGCCTCAGTGGAGAGCAGCCGGGATGTGTTGCCATGACAACAGGTTCAGCAGGCTGCCAGCTAGCGTGTCAATGGGCAGTGTAAGGAGGGAGCTTTCAAACAGTGCTTGCTAGCCACAATGTGATTGGTCACACCTCTGTTGTCTTTGTGTGGACCAGGGAATGCTGGGTAGGACCCAGAGTGAATGCTCAGTTTGTCTCAAAGCGGCGGTGAGGTAATGCTTTTGAATCTTTTGGGATTATGGACGGGATCTTTTTGAAAGGCTGCAGTGTAGATTATTTTCATTCCCTGTTTGAAGCAATTACCCTCCATGTGCTTTCTATGGTTTCTGTGTGCATTTATGCAGTTGGATGTGGGGATTGCAGGAGAGCAATTTAAGATTGATCAGTGGGCAGATTGATTGACGTGATTTTTTTGGGGGTGGGGATGAGTTGCTTTTAACATGACCGTGTAGTACCAGCAGCCTATGGGGAGAGGCTGCCCAGCTCCCTTTGTGAACCACGATGAAAGGGATCGGTGTGGGAGGGTGCAAAGTCTGGAGTTACTTTCTGTTCTCCTTTTGGAAGGAGAGACCAAGTAATGTAGTATCTGAGTCACTCAGTTTCATGGCGGATATTTGAGAATTTTAAAGTAGACGCTTCTGTGATGGTGTGAACAGGCAATCCCAGTGTGAAATGGGAAAATATTTCAGAATCACTCTAGAACGATTTATGGTTTGAAGAGCTAACGTTTATTGAAGAACTTATTAAATGACTATGCTTGAATGGGTGCACATTTGTGTTGGTGGTTTAGTCAAGACTGGAAAAATATTCAAAAGACTTTTCTGTTGTTGTTTTTTACAATTTGGCTGCAGTATCTGCAGACAGATGTAACAGGATGGTTAAATAAAACCCAAGGCCCTATGTTTTTACAGTTTATAAGATATTATGGTATAATTTTCATCCATGAAATAAGTGAACCCCTTTCTCACAAAAGTGGGAAAGAAACTGTTTAATATGAATCTTCTGTGTTAATATAATTCCTTGTTTGTTGTTTCCATTTTATTTGAATCTGTACTAAACAAGGTTAAGTCAATATTTGCCCTGGGCATTTGCACGTTCAAACCTGATCATTATACAGCATGCTACTTTG
This sequence comes from Euleptes europaea, assembly GCF_029931775.1. Lineage (NCBI taxonomy): Eukaryota > Metazoa > Chordata > Lepidosauria > Squamata > Sphaerodactylidae > Euleptes > Euleptes europaea. Next base: position 59,630,218 of record NC_079320.1, read on the forward strand.
CTTTGGTCCTGCAAGTACAAATTCACATACCATTCATATTAGGTACACATTTCAATGTGCACAAGAGGGGCAACTGAACAATGCCTCCCAACACTGCCTGGGATGCAGGTAGTGGAAAGGCAGGGTGGAAACACTTTTTATAAGCAAACAAACAACAACAAAGAAGTTGGAAGAAGTTGTGGTGAAGAGATACTGTTCATATATGGCACAAAGCTATTTAAACATCTGCCTTCAGTGCTGGGCATTTTAATGTTGCACTGTTTACCACCAATGTTGGGGAATGCTCAGAACTGCTCATTTGGAAGGGAGTATTCTGCCCCTTAAGTGTCTGGTTTCTTGTGGTGGCTGTATAGGATCCCCCTAGCATTTTAGTGTTGGGGGGAAATCTGCAGAGTGATATCTCTGTTCCCTTGGAATGGAAGTGGGTGTGGCTAGGCTTGCTGCCAAGGGGCTTTCTTGTGATTGAAAACAGACTTCAGAAAATGTAGGAGACAATACTTGCCACTTAGAACATACAAGCGAAGGACTTGCTGGGGCATCTCATTTTCCCTTTCCCCACTATTTTCTCCTTCCCTTCCCTGAAAGCCCCATAGCCTCTCCCCTTTTTCAGTTTCTTTCTCTCCTTCCCGCCCAGCATCTGCCCCCTTGTCTTCATCTTTCCCTCTTTCCCTCCCACAGGCAGGCTCTACCTGGGAAAACTACAGCCCATTTGTTCGGTGCCAGTCACCAGGCCAGGCCCAGTTTTGCGGTGAGGATCCAGCAAATGCTTGTGTAGGACGCCTCATTTCCCCCTGTATCCTCTTCCCCATACTTTTCCTTTTTCCCTCCTCCTGGCGATCCCCATACCCTAATCTTACACCTTTCCTTTAATTGTCGACTCATATGGCCTAAGGTCTATAATAATAATAATTATTGTTGTTGTTGTTGTTGTTTCTATAATATTTCACCTTTCCAACCAAACAACCTACTTTGTATCTGCCCCCATTTATTTGTTTACTTCATTTATACCCCACCGTTTTCCATAATGGGGATGCAAAGGAGCTTACATCATTCTCCTTTCCTCACTTTTATCCTCAGAACAGCCCTGTGAGGTAGGTTAGGATGAGAGTGACTTGACCATAGAGTTGGAAGGGACCACCAGGGTCATCTAGTCCAACCCCCTGCACAATGCAGGGAATTCACAACTACCTCCACCCCCAGTGACCCCCACTACATGCCCAGAAGATGACCAAGATGCGTTCCCTCTCATCATCTGCTTAAGGTTATAGAATCAGCATTGCTGACAGATGGCCATCTAACCTTAAAAACCTCCAGGGAAGGAGAGCTTACCACCTCCCAAGGAAGCCCGTTCCACTGAGGAACCACTTTAACTGTTAGAAAATTCTTCCTATAAGATGGTTTTATTTCAGAGGACAATTGGTGGAGGGCAAACTGTTTTGGCAAATCTGGCTGTATTTTTATCCTGTGTGGAGTTTTAACTTGTTGATGTACTGTTATGTTGAGGGGTTTTTGTGTGTGTCTTTGCAGTTTGATTTTTAGGCACGTGTCTAAGGCAGGCTATAGATATTTTAAATAAAATCCTACAGTAAAAAGAAAGAGTATGTAATCTCCCGTGAAAGAAGAAAAAATAGAAGAAAACCTGGGCAAAAAGCAAACATTCAAAATTATGCTGGGGAGAGACTTCTGATGTATTGCTATGGGTGCCAGGAGTATCATGCGATAGGGATCTACAGATAGCACAACAATCTTCCTTGCAATGAAAGATGTGACAGACTAGTTGGTGATGTCTAGGAATAACAGTTTAGCATCAACCTGGGCCCCAAGGGAAGTATTTCCTGGAGCATTTTCTGGATGGTTCAGTTGAGAAGATAATTTAGCTCATGCTCCCTTCCACTCCTTTTACCGGAACTGTGGTTGTAGCTTTGCTGTAGTTTTTCTAGCCAATAATTTGTTAAGTGACTACACTGATGTAAGAAAGCAGCTGAGTCTTTTTTTTTTTTTAAGAGAAGAATTACTTGGCTTAGCAGACAGCTGAATGAATGGTTAGAATAACAATAGAATAAATAATACGCGTGTTTCTGCCATTACAGTGGGGGTTGAAGTGGGTGTATCTGGTATAGACACTGGTAACGGTAGGAGATTCCTGGTCTGTCATAGGAGTAGGTGAAAAAGACACAGGTATAGTTGACTAAAATGTTGAGAAATCCCAACATGTTTGCAAGTGTACATGTTCTGGGTACTGGTTCCAGTTTTTTCCATTCTCTGTAGTACACTTTTAAAAGGGATCCTTACTGGAGGCTGATCTATGAAGTCTTTTTCCATGTGTGGCTCCTACTTGGTGGAATATATGTGTCTAGAGGAAACCTATGTTATATATTGATGCCAAAAGTACTACAAGAGATCTTTTCTTTAGCATAGCTCTTAAGTAATAGCCAGGATGTTTCAAGCTAGTCTAACTGTGTGTATGACTATTGTAAAGTAAAATATAGCCTGGAGGAGTAAATGGGTTCCTTTAACAGATATAGGATCTATATTCTTTGGTGCAACATTGACAGTTTGTGCAGGTTTTTACATATGCGATTTTTAATTCTGCTCTGCTGGGTGGATTACTTCAGACCTAGGCCACTGTAATGTTTTCCTCTAGACCAATACTTACAAAACTATTCCTGTGACAGTGCCAGATGTGTACGTTGAGGAGCCAGTGTCAGACCTGAATTAGGGAGAGCTGTGTTCAAATCCCCAGATTTTGAAGCTCTCTGGATGACCTTGGACAAGTGATTGTGTATAAGCCTAACCCACTTCACAGGACTGTTGAGAGGATTAAAAGAAAGAAAAATATACACCATCTTGTATCCCTTGAAAGAAGGGCTGGATAAAGGATTAAATAACAGCCATTCCCCTCAGCACATATACCCTTCCTGAGATACTACCTGCACTAATGTTTGAATAAGATGAAGCACAACAGGTGTCTCTACCGCCCTTTGTTACCTTCTACATACCTCAGTGCAAATCCCTACCTCTCCCTGTGTGTGCCAGAGGACTTGGAAGAAGGGGTTGGTGGTGGATACACCCACAATTTTGCTTGTTGCCTTAGTCATTATGGGTGGATCTTCATGCTAATGATAATACCCATTTTGGTTTTGTAGGAATGATCTTGAATAAATCAGAGGATTTGATTGGCTACTTTAAGATCATAGAATCATAGAGTTGGAAGGGACCACCAGGGTCATCTAGCCCAATCCCCTGCACAATGCAGGAATTTCACAACTACCTCCCCCACACACACCCAGTGACCCCTACTCCATGCCCAGAAGATAGCCAAGATGCCCTCCTCTCATGAACTACCTAAGTTCATAGAATCAGCATTGCTGACAGATAGCCATCTAGCCTCTGCTTAAAAACCTCCAGGGAAGAAGCAATTACCACCTCGCGAGGAAGCCTATTCCACTGAGGAACCACTCTAACTGTTAGGAAATTCTGATGTCTAGATGGAAACTATTCTGATTTAATTTTAACCCGTTGGTTCTGGTCCGACCTTCTGGGGCAACAGAAAACAACTGGGCACCATCCTCTATATGACAGCCCTTCGAGTACTTGAAGATGGTTATCATATCCCCTCTCAGTCTTCTCCTCTTCAGGATAAACATACCCAGCTCCTTCAACCTTTCCTCATAGGTCTTAGTCTCCAGACCCTTCACCCCTCACCATAGGGTATACCATGCAATATCAGACTCTGATCACAGCTTGGGAGTACTATTGGATCCATCCTTCTTGCTAAAAAACCAAGTTAACACCATGACCAAGAGGTTTTTTGTTTTAAATCATCTGCATTTAACTCCAAATTGTCCTCAACCTGCCTAGCTACACTGATCTACGCTACCGTAATAACGAGGTTGGATTATTGTAATATGCTCTTTCTGGAGCTGCCCTGAAGCAAGAAACTTCTGTTAGCCCAAAATGAGGCAGTTCAGTTAAGATCCTGAGCCAGCCTATGTTATGCATATGTATTAATATTCAAAGTTTATTCATGTTTTCCAGTGAATCTATTATAAACATTTCCTGAACTAGTTTGGATCTTGAAGAGTCAAAGATTAGAGGTCACCACAGGAAAGCAACAACATATTCTACGTCCAAAATATATGAGAACTCATTGCAAGTAGACACAGAATTAAAGGTTTCCTAGTTGAAGTAACTACATCTTTTCATTGACAGACTTGGGCTACTAGAAATGCTCCCTCTGGCGGTTCCTTAGCACACCAATTTGGGTATAAGGGTGCAGTTTTGTGGTAGTCTTTTTCTTTGTAAAGTCTTTTAAATTAAATTTCTGCATGTTAAATAAGGCTGGTAAACAGCCATGTGCTTCTTGAGAATAAAAGTTAGCCTAGTGCAGTGGTCGGCAAACTCATCAGTCAACAGAGCAAAATATCAACAGTACAACGATTGAGATTTCTTTTGAGAGCCAAATTTCTTAAACTTAGAGGTGGGGGGTGTTTCAGGCACCCAAAGACTGCCTAGCCTAGCACTGGAAGCTAGGGGTCAGGGCCACGCCTCCGCTTCAAAACAAACCCATGTGCCCTTTTCCGCACAGGAAGAGGAGGGAGATTAAAAAACCCCAAAACTAGCGGCAAACAGTTGCCGCACAAAACGGTTCCCGGCAAAAGTCAGGGCCGGGCTGCGTCTCCACAGTTGGTTTTGTGCAAAGAAAAGCCGCGTGAGCAGGAGCTGCCGGCGGGGGGTGGGACACCCCGGGGAGGAGAAGAGGTGCCCCAAAAGCGCGCACGGGCGGGCAGTGGCGCTGTTCTGCCTCACCTTAGTCCTCGGGAGGGGGATCCGGGGGGCCACTCTGGCCGTGCGCACCTGGGGACCGGCCACGGTGCACGTTCCTCAGCTCGCTCGCTCCTGAGCCCCTTCCCAAGCCGGAACTCGAATCAGGCGCCACCGCCAGGCGTCCCAGCCCAGGACGCAGGGCCGCTGGATGAGCAGGGGGCGAGGGGTGTGTGGGAGAGCCGGGAGGCTTGGGCGCTCCGTCGCCTTCCCCACCGCCCACTGGGCCGAGAGTCTCTTGAGGCTGCTGCTGGCCCTTCCTCTGCCGGACCACGCTCGGGTCGAAGGAGCGGGAGAAGTCGGCTGCGAGGAGGTGGCCGGCCCGGCGCTGGAGACCTCCCCGCTTCCTGCGCTCGGAATGGAACAGTCCGGCTGTGGGAGGGGGACGGGCCCGTTCGAGTTCCTCCCGAGCGGGGCTGCTGGGGAGATCGGTCCCTGGCAGGGTTCCCCTTCTGCGGTAGGAAGACGTTCGCCTCGTGAAGTTTTCCTATCGCAAAGACGTAAGGATGGGCAAAGCTACTCCGGTTGGGTTTTTCCCCATCATCTGGGATAGGACAGGAGAGCATTTATGCATGGGAGGTTTTGCCTTGGATTTGCCTCTCTAGATCGGTGGTCGGACTCTCCCCTTTCCTTCTGGCACCAAGGGCCGCTGGGGAGAAAGACAGACCCGTTGGTGCCCTGGATGAGATTCCGGTGGGGCAGAGCCGCACTCAAGGCGCCAAAGAGCCGCATGCGGCTCGCGAGCCACGGTTTGCCGACCACTGGCCTAGTGAAAAGACAAAATGTCATGAAGTCACCTATATGGCAGTACAGTCTTCTTGTTTCTTAAAGGAACTTATTTTCCTAAATAAATTATTCTGTGTTGTTTAAACTTCTTTCATACTCTTGTAATGTTTTCTTCAGGGATACAGGAGGGCAGGGTAATGCTTTACTTAAGCAATCTGCATTTCCTGAAATGTTTGAAGTAATAAAAATGTTCTTTTTCTTTTCTTTTTTTTTTGGGGGGGGGGAGATGGAAATATATGCAATACTTAGAAGTATCAAGCCTAAACTTAGAATCATAGAGTTGGAAGGTACCACAAGGGTCATCAAGTCCAACCCCCTGCACAATGCAGGAAATTCACAACCACCTCCCCCCCACACCCCCCCCTAGTGACCAGAAGATGCCCAAGATGTCCTCCCTCTCATCATCTGCCTAAGGTCACAGCATCAGCATTGCTGACAGATGGCCATCTTAACCTCTTCTTAAAAACCTCCATGGAAGGAGATATGTTCTATCATAATAATCATTACAGAAAGAATGGGGCAGTACTAAAGATTGATATATTTCATACCCTTGACCCTTTGGTATTATTATTCTAACTTGTGTATTTCATCATTAAACATGTGTTAAAATTTATTCTAGTCAATGCATATGTAATATATAATCATAAATGTTTTTTATAAATTTTTATTGCTTTTTATAATTAAACAAAAACAAAACAAAAATAAAATCATAATACAATAAAAAACATGAAAAATACAAAATCACACAAAGGGCACTATTACATCTATAACAAATACATTCTATGCTAGCCTTTATAAAAAATATAGTGCCCAAATCTCCACCACCCACCATTGTGCCCTCCACCCTTGGACTTCCGGAGCGGTGTTATGACAGTCTTTAAAAACCTATTATTATATTCCTTTATTAAAAACACATTAATCTATAGTTCATTAACTATACCTGTAATATCCATTTTTGCCAATTTATCCCAATATGCAGCAGCCTTGGACCATGTTTTTTTAAATTCATCCATATCTTTACCATGTAAAGAGTCTGTAAGTTTGGCCATCCGCATATACATCCATAACTTTTCTCTTCAGTCTTTAATTGAAGGTTTATTTATTTGCTTCCAGTTCTTAGCAATTATAATTCTGGTTGCAGCAAAGCTATATTGGCATATGACTCTATCACCTTTATCTAAATTCTTTCTAGGAATACCCAGTAGACAAAAGGCGGGGTCTTTTTTATTTTTGAATTAATCAAATGGTTAGTTTCCTTTAAAACTAATCTCCAAAATCTCTTAATTTTTTTACAAAACCACCAAACATGCATAAATGTACCTATATCCATTCCGCACTTCCAACACAAACCCTCATCCTCTTTTTTCATTTTACTTAGTAATACTGGGGTTATATACCATCTATTTTGTATAAATTTTCTCTTATTTCATTAGTAATGGTAAATTTAAATTCCTTCTTCCACAAATTTTCCCATACTTCCAAATCTATATTATAACCTAATTCCCTCATCCATTTCACCATCACTGGTTTAACCCTTTCCTGTTCTGAATTCATTTCTATCAATAATTTATAAATCCTTCCTATCAATCCTTTATTCCCCTTAGTTAATATAATTTCAAATTTGGATTTAGTCTGGTAAAACCCCATCCTATTATCCTTATTAAATATATCTCTTAATTTATAATACATAAACCAATCTTTAATTTGAAGCTCTTCTCTAGTTTTCAACATTCAGATCCCATCGTTATAGTCTATCATTTCTCTATATATATTACTATCCAGATTTAAATGCACTCCCCTTTTCATAAAAGCTTCTATAGGATTAATCCATCCGGGAGTTTTACTTTCCAAAAATCCTTTATATTTCTTCCATGTTTGTAATAAACTAAACCTAATAATATGGGAATTGAATTCTTTATTTACTTTCTCCTTTTCATACCACAGGTATGCATGCCACCCAAATCGTAAGTTAAATCCCTCTAATTCCAATAATTTCGGATTCTCTAATAGAATCCAATTTTTTATCCAGGTGAGACAAGCTGCCTGATAGTACATTCTCAAGTCTGGTAATTCCAACCCTCCTGTTTCTTTCAATTCCACTAAATTATTATATGCTATCCTATGTCTTTCTTTACCCCAGAGAAAATTTAGAATATCTTTCTTCCAATTTTTAAATATCCGTGCACCTTTCAGTATTGGTAGATTTTGAAACAAAAAAAGCATCTTAGGTAATAGCATCATTTTAATTACTGAAATTCGTCCCCACAATGTTAATGGTATTTTTTCCCAACTTTTTAAATCTTTTACTATCTGTTGCCATTGATTTACATAATTGTTTTGGAACAAATTAAGATTATTAGGTGATATCCATATACCTAAGTATTTAATTTTATATTCAATACTAAATCCTGTCTTTTTAATAAATATTTGTTGTGAAAGAGTCATATTTTTAACCAATATCTTAGTTTTATTTTTATTAATTTTAAAACCTGAAAGCTGTCCATAAACCTCCATAATTTTATTCCATCTATCAATTTGTTCAACCAGATCTATCAAAAAACACACAAGATCATCAGCATATGCTTTAACTTTATAGTGATTTCTTCCCATTCGTACCCCAATTACTTCATCAGTTTGTCTAAAAATTTTTAATAACAGTTCTAATACCAAAATAAACAACAAAGGGGAAAGAGGACATCCTTGTCTCGTTCCCTTTTGAATTTCAATCTGTGGTGATACCATTCCATTTATCAGCAAATTAGCAGTTTGGTGAGTATATACACTTTTTATGGCAGTTTTAAAGTTCTCCCCAAAATCCATAAATTCCAATAAATAATCATAAACTGCCAATTAACATTATCAAACGCTTTTTCCGCATCCAGAAATACCCTAGCCATCGGAGTTGTATCTTGTTCCGCATATTCTAAAAGGTGTATTACCGCTCTTACATTCTGACTAATCAATCTTCCTAGTAAAAAACCTGCTTGATCTTCATGTATTATTTGATTTAATACCATTTTCAATCTAGTTGCTAAAATTGCAACAAATAATTTATAGTCATTATTTAGTAATGAAATCGGTCTATAGTTTTTTACTTCTGATATATCGGAATTCACCTTAGGTATTAATACTATATTTGCTTGTTTCCAAGTGTGAGGAATAGACCCATTTAACAAACAAGAGTTCATCATATCTAATAAATAAGGGCTTAACTGATCTTTAAATACTTTATAATAAAATGCGGTAAATCCATCAGGCCCAGGTGATTTATTTAATTTGCTTTTATCTATTACCTTTTTTAGTTCTTCCCTAGTTATTGGAGAATCCAGTAATTCTTTATTTTCTTGAGCTATTTTTTCCCAATGTGTTTGGGTAAGATATGTATCCATATCTAACTCTGACACTAAATTCCTTCTATACAAATTTGTATAATATTCCACAAATGTGTCTATTATCTCCTCATCTCTCGTTATCTTACCCTTCCTTTTAATTTGAGATATTTTTCTCTTTATGTTTGAGTTGCCATGCTAACATTTTACCCGGCTTGTTGGCGTGTTCAAAAAATCTTTGTTTATTAAAAATAATTTTCTGTTCAATTTCATCCGATATTAAAAATTCATAAAGATGTTGCCACTTCCTAATCTTATCACGCTGTTCCTGTTTAGATGCTTTATCTTGAAATTTTCTAAGTTGTCGTTCTCCTTGTCTTATTTCATCCAAAATATTTCTTTTCTTTGCCTCCCTTTCCTGAAACCATCTTGTGTTTTGTTGAATTAATACTCCTCTAATCACCGCCTTACTGGCATCCCAAACAATATCTTCCCGAGTATCCTTACCTATGTTTTCATTAAAATAATTCTGTATGTCCACCTTCAATTTTTCCACTATTTTACTATTTTTTAATAAAAATTCATTTACTATCCAAGGTTTATATTTTCTATCCCCTATTTTAATTTTTAATGTTATCGCATTATGATCTGACAACACCTTAGGCGGAATCTCTGGATTCTCTGATCTGTTTACCAACCCTTTCAAAAGCCATAGCATATCTATCCTGGAATTTGTAAGATGTCTTGCAGAAAAATAAGTGTATCCCTTCTTGTTACCATTCCCAGTCTCCAGACATCAAACATATCCCATTGATCTGTAAGAGCGTTAAAAGTTCCAGGTAATTTACCTTCACTTTTGGCTTTTTTCTTTTTTCCAGACCTATCTAACTTAGGTACCATTACCCCATTAAAGTCCCCACCCATACCATTTTTTTCTGATGTATATTCAGCTAATATTATTGCTAAATTATCATAATTTTTTTTATTAGTATTAGGCGCATATATTCCAACCAATAATATCTTCTGGAACCCACTAATTATTTCCACCGACAACATTCTTCCTTCCTTGTCTTGATAAACAGTTTTCGGTTCTAATGATAAGGGTAAATACATAGCTATTCCATTAGTTGTTGTTTTTTCTCATTACATGACGTGAAAAGTTTACCCAACCTTGGATGTTCCAGTCTAACTATATCCTTCGGAACAATATGCGTTTCCTGTAGACAAATAATATAACTTTAGACTTTTGCATATGGTGAAATATTTTCTTCCTTTTGTTAGGAGAATTCAGCCCATTAATGTTCCAAGATAAAACCTGTAACATATTAAAATTCAGTTAGATCCATTATCTCTTCGTAAAGCCAAAAATATCATCCATACCCCATGGCCTACCCCCTCCCTCCCCCATAGTTCCCTTCATTTTTAATTTGTCTCCATTCAGCCTTCCTTGTCATCTGACAGATTCCTCTGCTGAGTCTATTGGTAGTCCTCCAACATTTGCTTCAGCCGCCTTTTCTTCTTCCGTAACTTCTTTAGCAAAGGGTTGTTTGGTCAGTTTTGCTGATTTAAAGAGCTCTGCATCATATCTTCGCAAGAACTGTTCAGCCTTGTTGGTATCTGTGATCTTGAACCTTTTAGCCTTAAAGGTGAAAGAGATGCCTTGCGGAAATTCCCATCTAAATTGTATTCCATTTAGTATTAAACGTTCCACAATCTCCATAAAATCCTTCCTTTTTCTCAGCAACCTTGCAGGAATTTCCTTCATTAATCTCAGAGGTTCATCTTCAACTTGGAGTGGTAGCTTGTAATGGCTGTTAAGAATAAGATCACGATGACTCCTCGAAAAAAGTTGGAGTAAGCAGTCCCTTGGAACTTTGTTTTTTGTTGCATATGCCGAGTTAATTCTGTAAGCCGTCACAATCATCCCTTCAATAACCTCTTCCCCTGTAGAAATTCTGCCAAAAGACCTTTCAAATACCCCCGCAAATCTCTTCCTTCAATTTTTTTCCTTCAACCCACATATGCGAAGGGAAGATTCCTTGATCTTAAGTTCAAGCATTGCCATTTGGTCTTCTTGCTTCTCGTCTCTCTCCCGCGAGGCCTCTAATGACATCTCCAAGGTGTCCACCTTTTTCTTCATCTCTTTGGTCACCTGTGTAGTTTTAGAAAGTTTGGCTTCCACCTTGTCTTGCCTAACAGTCAGAGATGTAATTGTGTCTTGTAAAGCAGCTATTGCAACTGAATTCTGAGAAGTAGTAGCTGTATTTTGACTCAGTTCCTGCTTCATTTCTGTGACATCTTGATGAGTCTTGGTTAACAGTTCAAAGACAGAATTCAGTGTCACTTCAGGTCTGGCTTCAGGAGCCATCTTTGCCGTGAGTGATGTAGTTATTAAAGGTGTTGACAATATTAACGTTGGTGCAGATACAAAAGCTCTTCGTGGGGGGGGGGGCTGTACCTGTAACTTTGATTCTTTGAGAAATTCTCTGACATGCTTCTCCTTTTCTCCCATTGATTTTGGAGGCTAAGTAGAGTCCAGCTCATAATCCAGAAAAGGGGGGGCAGATTGCTTGTTTTAGTTCAATAGCTTAAAAAAAGGATTAGATCAGATGAATCAATCCAGTTTGGAGGAAACACATTCACTATGACATATCAGTTGTTGTGTTTCATGTCAATGTAGTTGTTTTCTTACTCCTTTTCTTTTTTTATAGGAGTCTTCCAATACTGAAAGTAGTTTTTAAACTGTGTCAGTCCCCTGGCAAAAAGCCAAAAGTAACTGAAAACGGCTTAATGAAACTATAGCTAGTTCAAAATAGTCCTCTTTAATAGCAACTCTGCCAAACACCCCAGTTTTGATTTTTTTTAAAAAATAAGATCTTTAAAACTTGCTTTTTAAAAAAAAATCAGAGTCCTCCACCGCGTCTCTCCAGCTGTCCCTTTGAAGATGGCGCCGGCTCTTCGGCAGCGCCTGTCAGAGCGACCGCCGCCGATTTCTCGGCGGCTATCGCTCGGATGACGGGGCAGCCACCGGCTCCCGTGTCAGCATCCCCTCTTCCTCCGAGGGGTGCCGCTTGCTGATGTTTTTGGGGACAGTTTTTTGCCCCCAGGCAGCGTTCAGCTGGAGCGCGAGTCCCGCGCTACTGGCGGTGGGGCCATCTGACCCAGAAGTCCGAATCATAACTGTTAAAACATTACATATCTCATCTTAAACAAATCTATTCTACAGTCAATTCTTTATTATCTTGCTTATCTTCTGTGCTGCCTTTCCATCTTATTTTAAAGGTTTAACAAAATTTAAATGCCTTTTTTATAACTTAGTGTGTGTGTGTGTGTGTGTGTGTGTGTGTGTGTGTGTGTGTAAAGTGCCGTCAAGTCGCACCCGACTTATGGCGACCCCTTATGGGGTTTTCAAGGCAAGAGACTAACAGAGGTGGTTTGCCAGTGCCTTCCTTTGTATATCAACCCTGGACTTCCTTGGTGGTCTCCCATCCAAATACTAACCAGGGCTGACCCTGCTTAGCTTCTGAGATCTGATAAGATCAGGCTAGCCTGGGCCATCCAGGTCAGGGCTATAACTTAATAAGAATGTAAAATTATAATAGTTGGCTAATTTGCAAACTTTTAAAATAGTTTTCTATAAGAAATTGTGAATATACCCATTGTTAAGAGAGTGAGAGCGAGAACTGTACTTAGCTCAAGTATCTTGGTTTATGCCATGAGAGAGGTAGGAAAAAATAGAAGTTGCAAACTGAAAATACAAATTTTTATAATGAGTAAAATGAAATGTACTGGGTTGGATTCAATATTGTTTTCTGATTACAGAAGGCACTTCTGCCAGCAGAATAGAACTTACCTGCCTTTCTTTTCCTGCTGCAACTCACAAAAAACTACCAGTAATACTGCTCTAGGTGTACAGGGTACCCTCTGAAACCAAATTTGGGGTGTGAATCTGCCAATAAGAAGGGAGACTGCTCCCTCTTTTTCATTAGTTCAGAGAAATGGTGAAGACAGAGGTATGTGCAGAATTAGTACCACTAAGATATTTTGGTTTGGCATGCAGATAGAGTAGCCCATAACCTGTTGGTGGGCTGATCATCCCGAGAAATGTTCTGTGGGGGTAATGATTGTACCCAACTAAAGACTGTATTATGTGCCAAATAGCCCCCTCCCATGTTCTCTTCATCCATATCCATGTAATGTTATATCTCCAGGTTGTGAATGTGCTCTTTTCCAAAGCTATGAACTATATTCCCCTTCCACATGATACAGTGGCCTATATCCTACCTCTCCAAAGTTTGAAGCCTTCTTCAAACCCAAAAAGTCTTCCTCCAACTTGAAGTGGTGCTCCCGCTGGTGGAAAAGCTATTTAATTTGGAGGGATATTCTTTGGGCTAGAGAAAGGCTTCAAACTTTGCTGAGTGGAGTGGTAAGTTACAATGCATATTTTCATGGCTGAAATCCAGCTTGCTATATGCCCAGACCTGCCTTTACTTCTCTCTTCAGATGTTAACGTTTACCACATGGCAGCCAAACCTCACGTTGAGAGCAGCCTCACGTAGTGACCTCATTCTGAATGTTGCCTTCTTTGTCAGGAACAAGAGAAACAGCAGCTCTACTGGCTTTTGGATCCATATGATATTTTTCTGCCAGTTTGTTGGCATGTTTTCAGGGCTCTCTCTTTAGTGCATGCGTAACAAAGCCTATAGGATGATGAAAAGTGAGTTTGCAAGGACTTGTTACTCAGTCTGAATCCTTGATTCAACAGAAACATGGATGCACTGAATTCTTTGCAGCATTAGTGGTCTGAAGTTTCTTTTTCTCTGACGGGAAAAGCCAACAGTTCAAGAAGTTGTTGTTGTATTGAAGGCTGGTAAGTGGATCCAGTCCCCAAGATATAACTGTGGAAGTTGATGAATTACTCATACAGATATCTCTGATCATGGTTAAGGTCTGGCTTTTTATTTTCTTTGAAGAATCATGTCTGATTGGTTCTTGTAGGTTATCCGGGCTGTGTAACCGTGGTCTTGGAATTTTCTTTCCTGACGTTTCGCCAGCAACTGTGGCAGGCATCTTCAGAGTAGTAACACTGAAGGACAGTGTCTCTCAGTGTCAAGGGTGTAGAAAGAGTAATATATAGTCAGAAAGGGGTTGGGTTTGAGCTGAGTATTGTCCTGCAAAAGTATTGTCCTGTAAGTATCAAGATAATGTGCTAATGAGGATATGGTATGTTAATATGGAACCATTGTATCCTGAAGTGATCTGTTAATGTGTGTAATCCAAAACTAATCTGTATGGCTATTGTTGAATGTTGTCTTTGTCTGGAGGTTTTTCAGGGCAGGAAGCCAAGCCTTATTCATTCTTAAACTCTCCTCTTTTCTGTTAAAGTTGTGCTGATGTTTGTGAATTTCAATGGCTTCTCTGTGCAATCTGACAAAATAGTTGGTAGAACTGTCCAGTCTTTCAGTGTCTTGGAATAAGACCCTGTGTCCTGTTTGTGTCAGTCCATGTTCAGCCACTGCTGATTTCTCAGGTTGGCCAAGTCTGCAGTATCTTTCATGTTCTTTTATCCTTGTTTGTATGCTGCGTTTTGTGGTCCCGATGTAAACTTCTCCACAGCTGCAAGGTATACGATATACTCCTGCAGAGGTGAGGGGGTCTCTTTTGTCTTTTGCTGATCGTAGCATTTGTTGTATTTTCTTGGTGGGTTTAAACACTGTTTGTAGGTTATGTTTTTTCAAAAGTTTCTCCATCCTATCAGTGACTCCTTTAATAAATGGCAAGAATACCTTTCCTATGGGAGACTGTTTTTCTTGAGTTTTCTGATTTTTGTTTGGTTCAATGGCCCTTCTGATTTCATTCTTGGCGTAGCCGTTTGCTAGCAGTGCGTGATTTAGATGGTTAGTTTCTTCCTTGAGAAACTGTGGTTCACAGATCCGTCTTGCACGGTCCATTAATGTTTTGATTATTCCTCTTTTCTGTCGGGGGTGGTGGTTGGAGTTTTTGTGTAAGTAGCGATCTGTGTGAGTTGGTTTCCGGTAGACCTTGTGACCTAACTGAAGGTTTGATTTACGGATGACAAGGGTATCAAGAAATGGGAGTTTACCCTCAATTTCCTTTTCCATGGTAAACTGAATGTTTGGATGGATATTATTAAATCATCTTAATAATATCCATCCAAACATTAATAATATCCATCCAAATTATTAAATCATCTTAATAATATCCATCCAAACATTCAGTTTACCATGGAAAAGGAAATTGAGGGTAAACTCCCATTTCTTGATACCCTTGTCATCCGTAAATCAAACCTTCAGTTAGGTCACAAGGTCTACCGGAAACCAACTCACACAGATCGCTACTTACACAAAAACTCCAACCACCACCCCCGACAGAAAAGAGGAATAATCAAAACATTAATGGACCGTGCAAGACGGATCTGTGAACCACAGTTTCTCAAGGAAGAAACTAACCATCTAAATCACGCACTGCTAGCAAACGGCTACTCCAAGAATGAAATCAGAAGGGCCATTGAACCAAACAAAAATCAGAAAACTCAAGAAAAACAGTCTCCCATAGGAAAGGTATTCTTGCCATTTATTAAAGGAGTCACTGATAGGATGGAGAAACTTTTGAAAAAACATAACCTACAAACAGTGTTTAAACCCACCAAGAAAATACAACAAATGCTACGATCAGCAAAAGACAAAAGAGACCCCCTCACCTCTGCAGGAGTATATCGTATACCTTGCAGCTGTGGAGAAGTTTACATCGGGACCACAAAACGCAGCATACAAACAAGGATAAAAGAACATGAAAGATACTGCAGACTTGGCCAACCTGAGAAATCAGCAGTGGCTGAACATGGACTGACACAAACAGGACACAGGGTCTTATTCCAAGACACTGAAAGACTGGACAGTTCTACCAACTATTTTGTCAGATTGCACAGAGAAGCCATTGAAATTCACAAACATCAGCACAACTTTAACAGAAAAGAGGAGAGTTTAAGAATGAATAAGGCTTGGCTTCCTGCCCTGAAAAACCTCCAGACAAAGACAACATTCAACAATAGCCATACAGATTAGTTTTGGATTACACACATTAACAGATCACTTCAGGATACAATGGTTCCATATTAACATACCATATCCTCATTAGCACATTATCTTGATACTTACAGGACAATACTTTTGCAGGACAATACTCAGCTCAAACCCAACCCCTTTCTGACTATATATTACTCTTTCTACACCCTTGACACTGAGAGACACTGTCCTTCAGTGTTACTACTCTGAAGATGCCTGCCACAGTTGCTGGCGAAACGTCAGGAAAGAAAATTCCAAGACCACGGTTACACAGCCCGGATAACCTACAAGAACCAATGAACTCTGACCGTGAAAGCCTTCGACAATAAATCATGTCTGAGGTTTAAATTTGTAACCAGACAGTGATTCCTGCAATTAGTTTTGGCGGGGGGCAGGTCTTTGTGTTTTTGCTGTATAGCAGGTAGGCAACTTTCCAAAAGCTGAGTTGCAAAAGCAAAGAAATGTGCACTTGATGCGGTGGGAAACGTGAAGCATTGTTTCACAGAGCAGTGACTCATTTCAGCTTCCAAAGGATTCTGGGTAGGGTAGTAAGAAGTGAGGTTGGCTGATCCTTTCCTATGACTTCACTTTGCAGAGAACCAGGCAGAATATGAGCGACACTGCAGAATCCTGAGGCATTGCGGTGTTCCCATGAAACTGTCTCGCTTCCAGAGAGTAGGAGTAAAATGTGTTGAATTCAGTTGTTTTCAAAATACTGAGGGAAGGTTAGATATTTTAAAGCAATGCAGTGAATGGGGAATCACATTCCTAAAGTCAAGTCCCTTCCAGGTAACTTGTAGTTTTGTTTTCTCTGATCTCAACATCTTCTGAGCATTGCTGGATTCCTTAAACCGCCATGAGATGTTACAGGTGATGTGTTCTTTATTGTCGCCTGATTTGAAGGTAAGGCACGTGTTGCAGTGCCAACTCAAAACCATTTATGTCATCTTGCAGATCCAGTGGATGTTGGTGTTTCATCTTTATTCTCATAAAGGCCTTTGTATTGTATTGTTATGTCTATATGCTATAATATTTATAGTAAAACAAAGAGCTATATACTAAATGTGTTCCATTTACTACATTGTATGATTTACATAAAATCTTGGAATGCTGCAATTTGAATTGGGGGTGTACTTAGGGTTTATTGGATTGTTATATTTTAAATAGATTTTACTTGCCCAGCTTATCACATTATGTATGGTTGGGATATCTCATTGGGATCAACTTCAGTGAGTCATATGCTACGAATATCACGCAATATATCTAAATGTGTAGCACACTACTTTGGATATGTATTCCAGATGAAAAGGGATATGTGTAGAATGGGGTTATATTAACGATTTCAGGACTTAAAGAGAAAAAAGTGTGTTAATATATGAGGTTCCCTGAATAAAATAATAAGCCAAATAGCTTGATTACAAATCAACTAAATGCTTTTCATGTAATTATAGGGATCCAGAAGTCTCTACATTATAGTTAGCCTATATACTTCCAATGTTAGTAGTGTCACTAACTACTAGTGAGGATGGGCTGAGGCTCAGTGGTAGAGCATCTTCTTGGCATACAGAAGGTCCCAGGGTCAATCCCCGGCATCTCCAGTTAAAGGGACTAGGCAAGTAGGTGATGTGAAAGACCCCTGCCTGAGACCCTGGAGAGCCGCTGCCCATCTGAGTAGACAATACTGACTTTGATGGACCAAGGGTCTGATTCAGTATAAGGCAGCTTCATGTGTTCATGTGTCAAAAAAGAGTGGCTGTGTTTTGCCAGGAAGTTTTCACATCACTAGTGCATGCTGGAGTGTACATTTTTTTCTCAGTTTTGTAGACCATTGGTGGTGGTGGAAAGTGTTGTCAAGCAGCCGACTTAGGGCGACCCGAAGGGTGTTCAAGGCAAGAGACATTTGGCAGTGGTTTGCCATTGCCTTTCTCTGCGTAGCAATCCTGGACTTCCTTGGTGGTCTCCCATCCAAGTACTAACCAGAGCTAACCCTGTTTAGCTTGCAAGATCTGATGAGATTGGGCTAGTCTGCGCTATGCAGCTCAGGGTTTATAGACCATTCGCATCATTTATATATCTGTTTGGTTTACATCAAACTGCATACAAGAGAGTATTTGCCAACTATTTCAGTTGTTTTTGAAATTGAAAATATTTGAACAGAAGTAATTTTCTCATCCTGTACTAAGAATGCCAAACATGTTCTGTCTAGCTGCATTAGTATATATGCAAATACCATGGAGTATTGGCTTAAAAGGCAGGTTCAGAACAGTGCTGGACTGGGCAAAACAGTATTTGTTTGAAATAGTAAACATAATGCTAGTAAAACGCACACATAGCTCCCTTCAGCAAATCATTATGCATAACAATTCAGAATTTAAAATACAACAGATCTGTCAAGGCTTGCCCTAGCCCTACCTACACATGGGGTGAAGACTCCTCAGAAGTCTCCTCAGAAGAAGAGAACTCCCCGTAGTTTCCGCTATGCACCAAGCATTGTGCACTCCAGAAGCTCCCAGAGAAGACCCCATGCCTCCTCTCCCAACAGCAAGCTGCTGTTCAGGTTCCCTTAGGGCCAGCAGACAAGGAAACTCCTGAGTGGACCCGTCCACCTCCTGAACCTCCAGAGTCTTTCCCAGGACCCCAGGAATGGAGGAGGCTGGGTGCCAGAGGCGAAGCCATGATGAGGTAGAAGAGTGCTCACCGGACAGTTTGGGGATTCCTACACTCTAGCCTGTCTCAGGAGAAAGTTGCCACTCCATAGTTCTTTGCAGGATCAGGGACCTGGCTGCAGGAAAGAGAGGGACTCTCAGTTCCCTATGTAATACTGCAGTTGAGTCCCAACCTTTGCTGATTCAACATCTCCTTGCAACCAGTCTACAGTGTAGCTAATGCTTAAGCTCTACCTTTTGTCGGGCCTGCCTGCCTCCTTTGGAGAGGCCTAGCTCTCCATCTTCCATTCCTGGCTTGACCCTTAGACCCTGCTTGTTTGTTGCCTGCCTGTTTACTTGTGATCCTTGAACCTTGCAGCCAACTTGCCAGAACATAAGACTGTACTTTTTAGCTGTTTACTTCCCATTATACAGTCTGGCTGGTATGTTTTATGACCTCAAATGGTGCATGTGGAGTGGAGTGCACTCATTCGGTATTTTCATTTTGAATGTGTTTGATATTTTGGAAATTATGGGTAAATTTGTCATGTGCTTTAAGGCAAGGGTGCAAATATGTAGACGCTTAGATATTCTGTGCACATTTCTAAGATTGGTAACTTTCAGTCTGTTCTAATTGGTGATCTGATTTTAGTTTCCTCTTGTTCAAAGAGGACTCTTCTGTTACCACCATGCAGCTTCTTTTGTCACGTGGCTGAGTCATTATAGGTGTTTGTCTGTGTACGGAACCAAAATTTTGTTTGTGAGTAATTTCTGTTTCCATAATTATCACAGGATCCAAGTCCTGTTAAAAGTATGGCAGTGTCGTAATTGAAAACATTCCGATTCATAAAGACCCTGGATTTTAGGATAGTAGTATTAGATGGAGAAAACAACAGCAACATTACTCAGGGAAGAGAAAAGAGCTAGCTTTTTTTCTATAAGTGTATAGAGTTTGCTTAAGTTCAGAAGATAAAATATGTTGTATTATTTGAGACTCTATTCCTGCAAGTTGACTCTAAAAAGTGGCTGTCCTCTTTTTACATAAGTTGAACCCTCAATTAATTGGGGAAGTTTTTATAAAATATTCCTGTACCATCTGTATTTCCAGTGGTACTCATGCCCATATAATAATACATACTCCTGGTTCCATCCATGACAGACAGACTTAATGATCCCTCCTCCTTTTAACTTATAATACTGTAAATATTCTGTTGCCACCCAGTGTTAACTGGCAACTGTTTGATTGATGCATGGATTAGGGCAAAGTGTGTAGCAGAATATACTACATATTTAACTGCTAAATTTCATTAGTCGGAAAAATGTAGGAGTTTCTCTAAAGAGGATTTTTCAGGATTCATGGATATATTTGCAGCATACAGTGTCAATAAATGGAGGGTACACTCAATATCGTGGTTGGTTTGGGTGGGATCCAGTGGGTCTGTCCATTAAGGCCGCAAGCTGTGAGCCGTTGGCTCACACATATGGACATGCCCAGCCTTTAAGTACTTGCAATAGGAGGAAAGCAAAGCTCAGGTGGCCGCCATCTTCCCACTCTTGCTGAGTAAGAACAAACTACATCTTCAAGTAGTGTAGCATCAAACAAATTGTTCCCATCAGGATAATTTAAACATTTGATAATGTCTGATGTCTGTTGAGAATACTGTCTTCTGGTATTTTGTTTTTACCATCATGATGAATTTGTTACTTAAAATACTGTCTTTGTTTATTAATATTCCTTTACAAGTTAATACATTAATATAGGATAATTGACAGAAGTTAATAAATTGAAATTTCTATGGCAAAGTAAGCCACCAAGGATCTCTTTATAAAAAGCAAGAAATTAGGTGTAGGAAACTGTACAATTATAATATATTACCATGCTGTACAACTTTCAGTATGCTGAATGATTCATTTAAATTGGAGAAAGATATTTAACCTGAACAAGAAGATAATTTAAAATGTTATGATACCATTATGAAAATAAAATTACCTGTGTGGTATAAACTATGGAATCAATTTTAAGTCTTTAGGTTCTCACTACTGTCATTAATCTTTTATAATGAACAATTAACAGCTAAAAATATAATTGATCACATTTTTTCTATGTAATAATTTGATACTCTGGAAAGTCTTGTAAAAGAACCATTATGAAGAAGGGATCTGCTAAAATAGGTGCCATTGAAGATGGTTATCATATCCCTTCTCAGTCTTCTCCTCTTCAAGCTAAACATACCCACCTCCTTCAACCTTTCCTCATAGGACTTGGTCTCCAGACCCCTCACCATCTTTGCTGCCCTCCCCTGGACACGTTCCAGCTTGTCTACATCCTCCTTAAATTGCAGTGCCCAAAACTGAACACAATACTCTTAGGTGAGGTCTAACCAGAGCAGAGTAAAGCGAAACCATCACTTTGCATGATCTGGACACTATACTTCTATTGATACAGCCCAAGATCCCATTTGCCTTTTTAGCTACCGCATCACACTGCTGACTCATGTTCACTGTTTGGTCTACTAAGACCGCAAGATCATTTTTGCACACACTACTGCTAAGACAAGTCTCCCCACCCTATAATTATGCATTTGGTTTTTTCCTACCTAAATGCAGAACTTAACGTTTATCTCTGTTGAAATGCATTTTATTGGTTTTAGCCCAATTCTCCATCCTGTCAAGATCATCCTGTATCCTGGCTCTGTCTTCTACCGTATTTGCCACCCCTCCCAATTCAGTATCATCTGCAAATGTAATTGAAAGAAACAACAGACAAATTATGAGATAGAAAAAAGTGTTTCGTTTTGCTTTCATACTGTACTATATAGAGTAAACCCCTCTATTCCTTCATCCAACTCATTTATAAAAATGCTGAACAATTGCAGACCTTGACTGACCAGTGTTCTGAATCGGTGTATGGAAACTTCACGTGTTCATCTCGCCATCTTTGAAAAAGCAATTTTATTTTGTTAGTTGAAAGGAAGTATCAGTGAGGATGCTATCTGCTAGTGGTGAATTTATCACAACTACGCAACTGTATATTACCTTCTATTAGAAATAAAATAAGAGGCCGAGGCAGCCACCCCCCACCCCCGATCCTAATCTGGGCTGGGATGGAGGCCCTGCTACCCCTTGGAAACCAATAGTAAGGGATGGTTTAGAGGGTTTAGCGCTAGCTGTTCGATTTTGCCCCTAGTGTGGCATGAAGGTACAGCTAGGGATTTTGCTTGTGGGAACCTGCTTCAGTGTGCCAGGGCCGTATTAAGACCTTTAGAAGCCCTAAGCACTTAGAAGATTTTTGGTGCCTGTGTGTGTGTGTGTAAAAAACAACAATTAATATTAAATTATTTAATAATTTTAAAAAATATATATTAAGCCCAGTGTGATTAGTGTGATTATTCTTAGTTCCCACTTTTTCTTCATCCTTATGTTTTTTTTTTAAAGGATAAGAATAAAAATTGTGATGTTCAGGGTTTGTTTGTTTGTTTGTTGAGTCATTCTATGTATGTAATTTTTCATTTATTGTGGGGGGCCCTTTTTGTGGACCCTGGTTCAGCTGCACCATTTGCAGTTTTGCACCATAAGGTCCATGGTAAATCCGGCAATAGAAAATTTCTGTGGTGTCCCTCTTCCCTTGATGCTCTAAACACGTGCTTATTTTGCTTAATGGTTAATCCAGCCCTACAGTGTGTGTATACTTACCTGGATTGGGGCAATGTGTGCCGGTATTATGTTGAAATCAAAGCAGTCATTGACATTGTGCTTTAAAGTATGCCAGAGCTGGCTTGAAGCTCCTAATCACCCACCCACCCCGGCATCAAACTCTGAACCACAGTTATGTGTGTGAAGTGCCGTCAAGTCGCAGCTGACTTATGGCGACCCCTTTTGGGGTTTTCATGGCAAGAACTTCATAAATAGGGGGTAAGAAACATAATCGGTTAGTAATATTGGCTGCTCAAATCAGAAGAGCCAATTAAATATTTAGGCAAAGATGTGAAATAATTCAACTGCTCTCTTGCAAAATTAAGACCACTTTCTCCTTCCTGGAGTCTACATTTTTTTAAATTAGTCATGTACTTATACAGCTTCTCTTTGTCACACATGTGATTTTTATTAGGGATTTCCCCCCCCCCCTGGCAACCAGTTATTCCCCTGCTGTGATTGATCCAGACATTCCTTTTTTGTTTTCCTTCCCCCTTTATACTCTAAATCACAGATTAAACAGGACTTCTGAGCTATATATGCTTCATGATAAAAAACTTAAAATCCAACTAACATAACTAATTATGTTATCATAAGAGCTATGCTTCGAAACAAACAAAACGAACAAGAAGCAAGGTTTGGGGTCAATATGTGTTACTGTTGTAAGTAAAAATTGCATTGTAAAGGTTTTATTACAGAACTATGATGGAAGGATCACTCTTGTCTCCATATAGTCATCTTGAATGATAGATAAGTGAAGTAACACAGTTGGCTGAAAGTCCGTTATCTCTCTGCAGGTGATGTATCACCCATCAGTATGTCTCCCATCAGTCAATCACAGTTTATCCCACTTGGGGAAATCCTTTGCTTGGCCATCTCTGCAATGAACTCAGCACGAAAACAAGTCACGCAAGAAGCACTAATGGAACACCTAACAACCTGCTTCCCAGGTAATTGTATGCTAATGTCGCCTTGCTCGTGTTGACCTAGATTTTTTTTAAAGGCGTTTTCAGCGACTCTTATGAAAAGTTTAAGAAGCTTGTTCAACATTATATGAGGGCAAGACCAATGCAGCATAATAGGGGAGTGAAT
Source organism: Euleptes europaea (assembly GCF_029931775.1). Taxonomy (NCBI): domain Eukaryota; kingdom Metazoa; phylum Chordata; class Lepidosauria; order Squamata; family Sphaerodactylidae; genus Euleptes; species Euleptes europaea. The sequence continues at coordinate 59,653,672 of NC_079320.1, forward strand.
TTGGGAGGGGGTGGAATAGTAGTTGCTCTTTGTGTGTTGGGGGGGCGGTTCAGAATGTGATTTGCTTCCCCTATTCTTTAGCTATCCTGACCTGGATGGCCCAGGCTAGCCTGATCTCGTCAGATCTCAGAAGCTAAGCAGGGTCAGCCCTGGTTAGTATTTGGATGGGAGACCACCAAGGAATACCTGGGTTGCTGTGCAGAGGAAGGCACTGGCAAACCACCTCTGCTAGTCTCTTGCCATGAAAACCCCAAAAAGGGGTTGCCATAAGTCAGCTGCGACTTGACGGCACTTTACACACACACACATTCTTTAGCTGCTTCAAAGGCTTATTATAAAACTTGGTCATTTAAAATTATTTACGTTCTGAAAATCAATACCTCTTGTCGCCTACCAGGAGGCTGTTTTGCACCATTCTGGAACTCCAAAGTACCAATTCCATGTGGACTTTTCTTCCTTCCTTGTGTTAAGGGTTTTCCTCTTAACTAGTTACAATTGCCAGTTTTGCATGGTCAATTTTGATGCTCGTTCAAAGCTCTTTTTTAAAATGCGACTTTAAAAATGTCTTTTCACGGTCCCGACGCAAAAGGAGAAGTTCCACTCCCCTCACTCGCCTGCTCCTTTGTTCCTCTTTGCATAGCCATTAGCATATGCATAGCTAACGCGCCTCTGTTGTTTTACATTGTTCTTTGAAGGGGATTCTTCGCAGCAAACAAACACCAAAGGTTGCGTTAAACGGGCTCTTTTGTAATGCGAAGCAGGTATGCGCCGGCTTCGCAGTCACTTCCGGAATGACAGCTCAGCGTGCAAAATTAAAAAAAAAATGCAGGGCACTTCAGCCTGGAACGCACTGCTAATTATCATGCAAAAATGGCCATTGAGTCCAAATAAGAACTGAAAAAATGTTGAGGCTGAAAAGCTGATAATGCTTTTTGAGCCAGTGCATATTTGTGTGTGTGTGTAAAGTGCCTTCAAGTCGCAGCCGACTTATGGCGACCCCTTTTGGGGTTTTAATGGCAAGAGACTAATTACTCAGGAGTAAATCACAATGAGGTTTGTAATGGGGTTTATTGTACTTGACTACACAAGATTGGAAATGTGAGAGCTTGTGGAAAGGAGAGGGAAAATGCCCCCTTTTTCAATTTTTCCAGCAAAAGGGTTGCAAACTTTGAGAACAATTAGGAAATTAAAATTCTGATGGAATACATATTCTTTTAGAATAATAAACGATAACAATATAAAACATTAGTAAATTACCATTCCTGTATATTGGAGACACCCTGACCTGTATTGCCCGGTTTTGTCATATCTTGGAATCTGAGGAGGGTTATTTTTGGCCAGTATTTGGATGGGAAACCACCAAAGAATACCAGGGTCGCCACGCAGAGGCAGGCAATGGCAAACTATCTCTGAATGTCTCTTGCCTTGAAAACCCTACAGGGTCGCCATAAGACAGGTGTGACTTGATGGCCAAAAAAAATTACTGTAGACATCCCTGTCAAGGCCTCTCACCTGTTTCAGATTCTTTATCTTCTGGAGCACGTGAAAGAAACGGGTCTATATTTGGACATATATACCCAATTAACAGCCAAACTAATCTGTGAAAGTGTTTCAGTCCTTTGAAACCTTCAGTTCTTTGAACAAGATGTAAGTGAAAGTTCTGAATCAGAAGTTATTGATCTTTTAGGACGTGATTAAGGATTAGAAAAAGAAATTTGATCAGAGAGGGAAACTTTAGAGGGGTAGTATTTTCCAGGATGTGTTACTGATTGTTTAAATGACATGATGTAAGTTTTATATGGATAATTTTGTTCACAGCTTCCATGGCACTTTCTGTGTGCAGTGAATATACACCACGGAACAGTTTGGTGTTGTTTTAAATTTTAATGCAACATCTAGCCCTACTGATAATCCATGATATTTGGATGTATTGGGATAGAAGCAATACTAACTCTTTTTCTGAGAGAGTTGGAAGCATTTTAAAAGAGGATCATGGATGTGTTCACGCATTCAACTGTCGCCTCTGATCAACTGGTGTTATGGTGTTATGGGTATTTTTGGCATTGTTTCTTGATAATGCCATGAAGAGAGAAATTTGTTTCACAATCCCCAACCTTCCTCCCCTTTTTGTTCACTACAATGTTCATAGTTTTTATTTTCATCTCTTTCCCCCCACTATGTTCCACCTGGTAAAGACTTAAGATATGCTTGGGGTATCTTCCACACGAATATGCTAGATAGACTAAGTGAATTTTTGTTAAACTTTTTTTAACCTATTGGCTTTATTTATGAGGGTTTACAGTGTTCTGCAAAAACTGTGAAACTAATGATCCATGTTGGAGAAAAGATGGTGGGAGAGGGGCTTCTCTTTTTCAAGTACTGCTTGTGTCAGGTTTTCCTGCAAACTGAGACGGTTATAATAGGAACATTTTGTGGGGTGTCCATTGTTAAAATATAGACTACCAAACTGCATCATCTGCTCTCAGCCTGCAAAGAGAACTTGGCTCCTCGTATGATTTTTTTGCATGACATTTGGGCCTTGCTGGACTCCTTTCCCCCCCCCTTCTTTCAAAAAAGGTGACCCTCCATCAATTTCTTCTTTCCAGAATGCAAGCTCTGTAATCTAACACCTAGAGCAATTAAACTGTGAGCCTGTCAGCATGTAACACCAATGGCTGACAAAGCAGGGTCTTAAGATCTTGACTGGAAAATCTGCTTGCTTTCCTCCTTCATTAAAAAATTTTTTTCTAACATCTAGTCTGACGAAGAGTTATGATGCCTAAACATCTAGCCTGATAAGCGCGAAAGCTTGTTCTGCATTTTGTGTGAGCCAGTTTGGCTGTTTATAACTTTCCCCTCCCCAAAAGAATGAAACATTGTAGAAAGAAATCCATGTAGTTTAGTAGTAACTTACACAGCACACTTGGAATGGAAGTATCTGGATGTCGACTTTGGATTTATACTTGTAGAAATTGGCTAGTAGGAGGTGTTGTCCCATCTTGCAAAAGTACACCTCCATAAGAGAACAGAACAAGCTGACATATTCTGTTTGCAACAGGCCTGAAGGCAAATTAGGGTACAGTACTCTTAGTCAGAGTTAGATCAAGTCTGAGAATAAGAAAATGAGTGGTAAACTTCCAGTCTTTTCCTCTTCTTGAATATGTCTACAGTGGTTTGCCCCTTACTACCATGTAACCAGTTTATTTGCAAAATATTAGTTCATGCCAAGTTTATCTTGGCAAAACGTGTACTTCCATTATACAATTATATTTTTACAGCAGTGTATTACCTTCTCTGAGTGATAACTGGTTTGTGTGTTTACTGTTATTTTACCCATCATTTCAGCCAGAAATTGACTTTCAAAGCCGTATACAACAAGGTGCTTTGGGCAAGGAGTTCTCAGGAAGGGCTTGGTCCGGCATGAGGGTAGAGTGTCTGCTGCCTCCTTGCTGATGGCATTTGGCTTCTGCGATGGAATGTGTTTCAATTGACCATTCTTCAATTCAGCTTGGCTTTTGGTAATTATAAAAAATGTGTTTAACAGTTGACCTTCCATAATTAGGTTGGAAGAGCTTGCTTGAGGTACGTTTCAAAAGCCAACTTGAACAGTCATCAAACAGGGTCTTATTCCAAGACACCGAAATACTGGACAATTCTACCAACTATTTTGTCAGATTGCACAGAGAAGCCATTGAAATTCATAAACATCAGCACAACTTTAACAGAAAAGAAGAGAGTTTAAGAATGAATAAGGCTTGGCTTCCTGTCCTGAAAACCTCCAGACTAACAAAGACTATAGTCCACAATAGCCATGCGGATTAGCCTTGGATTCCACATGTTAACAGATCACTTCAGGATACAATGGTTCCACATTAACATACCACTCCCTCATTAGCACATTTTTCTTGATTCTTAGAGAACAATGATTTGTACAGTACCTTTAATACTTTGCAGGACAATGACTCAGCTCAAACCCAACCCCCTTCTGACTATATATTACTCTTCCTACACACTTGACACTGAGAGTTACTCCTCTGAAGATGCCTGCCACAGCTGCTGGAGAAACGTCAGGAAAGAAAATACCAAGTCCACGGTTACACAGCCCGGATAACCTACAAGAACCAAAGTCATCAAAATGCTTGTAACTTGTGGTTCTGATGAAACTCACTATTTCACTTGCTAGTACTCTGAATAGATATCATACGAAATGATGGAATATTAATTTATTCATTTACTTTATTTACTGTGTTTCTTCCCACCCAAAGTTGCTTACATCATTCTCCTCTCCTCCATTTTATCCTCACAACAATCCTGTGAGGTAGATTAGAGTGTGTGACTGACCCAAGATCATCCAGCAGAGCCATTTTATACAGGGTGTAATTTTCCTGTTTAATGAGCTGATGAATACTTTATTCCAGTAAGTGGTTCTCTCCTTACCTTTTTTTTATTGCTGACTTGTGGAAACGTATCTTGTACAATCTGCCACCTTGTCAGTAATGTATATAAATCTTGAACTGTAGCCTAATGATGTATTCTACTTCTTGTCCAAATGATTCAGTTTCTCTACAATTTGCAAGTAATGAAACTTCAGTACCTGACAGGTAAATTAAAATATCGTCAACATGAAGAACAATCCTTCCTTTTGATGGAGTTTATTAATTACAGTACTTTTAATGAAAGGAGCCATATCTAAAGGGGGAGGACAGAATGTATCATTGTGGGACATAGAAGCCATGTGGGCTTGATGTCAGCATCCTGTGTAAAATAAACATGAGAAAGAGTTAAACATCATTCCTTTTTTATTAAAAATCTTAATCCTAAAAGATTAGCCAAGGGTGCCCACCCCTTATTGTCAAGTGGACCAGTCAGGGTTGTCCAAGGTGGTAAAACACATCATCTGCCCCTGTAGCCTGATGGATCCATTAGGTTTTCTAATGGCATTGGGGCCCTGGCAAGATCTCCAAGGAATAACAGGGTCATGATGTGGAGACAGGCATTGGCAAACCACTTCTGAACGTCTCTCGCCTTGAAAACCCTACAGGGTAGCCATAAATAAGCTGTGGCGACATCAAAAAAAATTAAAAATTATCAGCTAACAAGCTCTCTACTTTTTGAACTAATACATCTATGCTTAGCATTTGCCCTGAAGTTAACATGAACCTAGCTTTAACATATCAGTTTCTAGTATATGAGTATCAAATAATATGATCTTTAGGCTTTGGCATATCCTTTTAAATAAGTTTATTTGTTTTTATGTAGTTCATGCGTATAAAATCCGCTCTGGATAACCCAACACCTTAACCTCACTGAGCATCACGCTGCAGCAATTTTTAAACTGCCATTAAGGTAGGACAGCTTGATTCCACCCAGGTGCTTTCTTCAAGTAATTGCAGCTACTCTGAAGTCATATGTTTCTGCCAATATTTTCTTGGGAATCAAACTATCCCAGGGTAAAACGAATAAACATTTTTCTTCAGTGTAACAAAACAAAACCCATAATATTCAGGGTTTGAGACGTTTGTGGGTGACAACTGCTTTGAATAACCAAGGAGCAAATAAATAGGTTTATTCAGAGAAACAGTAAATAAATTCAGACTGAGAGAAAAAAGAGCCTCTATCCTGTTCTCTTACCTGGTAAGGCAGACAGGATACACATTAAAACCATTCAGTCTAAACAAGCCCTTTCAATTACCATAGGGTTCCTTGATATAAAGAAATTATTTTTTAAACAGTTTAAACAATATTCTCTGAGGCTAAGTGAGGAAAGGGTAAAAGAATTCTAGAAATTGCATTACATAGTGGACCAGTGTCCCAACAGAGATGTGAGGTGTGGAGAAGTACAGAGCATTCAAACAGAACTGTGTAGAACATGTATCATTTTGTATATTTAGGCATGAAAAACTAACTGGAGGAATCTTCGGGACAGTTTGCTATTTTTAGTCTAGGTAGCTGAAGTATCTATTGTGAAAACTGAGATGCAGCAATGGTGCCATTGTCTTTGGAAATAAAAAGCTGTTCTCTTCCAACAGTTGCCCCTGCTTCATTGTGCCCCAAAAGTATGATTCGTATGCATTTTCTTTCTAAATTGCATCCAATTTACATGTAGTAGCTTGAAACGTGTCTTACATTTAACTGAGTTCACCTTAGGTCAGTCTTCTTTTGTGAGCGGCAAACAAGACATAATCTTCTGTCTGGAAGCTCAGCGGAGGGCACAGTATGCTCTCTTGAGATGCAGAAAATGTACATGTCTGGTGATTCAGTGTCCAGACAGATTTTGCTTTTGAATTATTAAAGCACTACATAATCTTAAATAACACCGCTGCTGTCAAGCAATACTTTAAATTCTAGCTTCTCTACGTTCTTTTTGTTGTTATTCTTGGAAGAATTTATTGGTGAAATGGAGAGATGACAGTAGCTTTTGAAGGTGAAGATGGCATGCACATTTACTTAAGAGAAGATAAAATAGCCAATGAGATTTCGAGTCCTTATGGCACTGAATTCTTTATGATCTTTAAAATGAGTATAACTTAACGTTCTCTACTTCTGTAACTGTAAAATAGGTATACTAGAATGTGATGGGTAATGGGCTATGTTTGAGAAATCATTTTGCTAGCCTTCAAGAGGTGCTTTCAGAAATAAAAGATAATTATACTTTTTTTGCTATTTGCATAACCAGTTGATGAGACTGAAATAGTTAAAATGTTGATGCCATAATTAAATGTTTAAAACTAGTAAAATAAATTAATTTCAGAATAAAGAAAATTAAAACTCTTCTAGCAATTAGGGGTTGGTATTGCTATACCTTCCATGTTGTCTAAAACCCATCTTCCATTCCAATGAAATTGATATAATAGAAATTAGGATTTGAAGTTGTTGTGTTTTCATTCTAAGTGTTGAACTTAACATAGAGATACCTGTGATGAAATTTTTGTTTTGCCATAAAGTTCACTTTTCATGAAAAATTTTCTTGGAAAGACCTTCAACTTTTTCTCTAAGAAAACTTCAAAATACAGGCTATGGCCATTAAAACATGGCTGTTTTCTTATTTGTTTGTCCCTGTCCTATCCCATGCCTTCAAGTCCCGCGTTCAAAAAATTGAACTCATGGGAAAGAGGGGACAGGGACAAACAAATGAGAAGGGGCAGCAGCGGCGGCTCCTCCCCCTCCCCCACGCTCCTTCTCCCCCGCACCCTCCTCGGCCTTCCCCCAGCACCAGCCAGGGTCTTAGCCCACCTCACAGCCTTCAGCCTGGAGCCCCACAGTCAAGCAGCAAAGTGGGAGCGGTTCCTTCCGATGCCGACACCCCGCACTTCCAGCCGACATTGCCCTCCACCCAGCAAAGGCGAGCCGGTATGCATTGGGTAGAAGTGGCACCGGAAGAAGCTGCTGCTACTTTGCCGCTTGACTGTGTGCAGGCTGTGAGGTGGGCTAAGACTCTGGCTGGTGCTGGGGGAAGGCCAAGGAGGGCGCACGGGGGGTGGGAGGGAAGGAGCCGATGCTGCTGCTGCCACCAGGGCTACAAGCGGGGAGTTGACCCTGGTGCTGAAACGCACTGTAAAATTCCCACAGCTGTTGCGAATCGGCAGTCAAAATTGCAGCAACACAGCATTTCGATAACCTGGGGAAGATCCTGAATCCGGGAGGGTTTACCCTGCGGGCGGTCAACGGCCATGCGTGTGGCCTTTGAAGATTTGCTACACCCACGGGAGACTCCAGGGACAAAACAGCCATGTGTTTTTGGCCTGTAATTACAAAGTGTGCTGAGGGCAGCTCACTTGTTGCTAGTTTGGGGAGAAAGTAGTTTGAAAGTTGTGTGTGGTTTCCTTCCTTATTAGACATGAAGGAAGAAAAAAGAGTTGGTTTTTATATGCTGGCTTTCTCTACCATTTAAGGAAGAATCAAACCAGCTTACAATCACTTTCCCTTCCCCTCCCCACAACAGACACCCTTTGAGGTAGGTGGGGCTGAGAGAGTCCACCGCTCACATGGAGGAGTGGGGAATCAAACCCGGTTCTCCAGATTAGAGTCCACTGCTCCAAACCACCGCTCTTAACCACAACGCCATGCTGGCTTGTCTGTCTTATTTTATTCTCTAAACTTTTTTTTCTGTGGGTTGGATCCAGCCTGCATTTCCGCTTTTTTATGATCTGAACCCACGCAATTATAAATCTTCCAGATATGCTGGCAGATTGTCACTTTCCATGTGTCCTTTTAATCTCCGATATTCAACATTTTTTATCAAGTTTCTCTGACTTATATTCCATGTCACATATTTATTTTCAGTTTTAGGAACGATTCCTTAACACACCCTTGTGTCTATTTCCTGCTTTTCTCATCTTTGTATTAATGCTTCTTGATCATGTATAAAGTCTAAAACTCTTGTTATACCTTCAGCTGTCTTTCCTGTTTTAATAAGGATGGATCCAACCAGCTTTTCTGCTACTGAAAAAAGGATGAAGGGGGTCCACCAGAAAGGCTGTGCTGGACATCTTAGGGCCTATATAGACAAAAGTCATGTAGGATATAAGAAAGGGAACTAAGCAAGATTGAGTGAAAAAGCTGGCTGGCTCCAACTCTGTGTGATTATATGTAATTTCTGCTTTTCAACATTTATAAACTAACTGGGCCTATTTATAACTCTATTAAGTTATAAACGTGGTGTAGTGGTTAAGAACGGTGGAGTATGATCTGGAGAACCGGATTTGATTCCCCACTCCTCCACGTGAGCTGCGGATGCTAATGCGATGAACTGGATTTGTTTCCCCACTCCTACACACGAAGCCAACTGGGTGACCTTGGGCAAGTCATTCTCTCTCAGCCTCACCTACCTCACAGGGTGTCTGTTGTGGTGAGGGGAAGGGAAGGTGATTGTAAGCCAGTTTGATTCTCCTTTAAGTGGCAGAAAAAGTCGACATATAAAAGCCAACTCGTCGTCTTCTAACCTATTGGAGCTTTCAGTTCAGACAATAGGTTTAGATTAACTTTATGTTATAATTAGGGTTGCCAACTTCCAGGTGAGGCCTGGATATTTGGAATTGCAACTGATCTCCAGACCACAGAGGTAAGTTCACCTGGAGAAAATGGCTGCTTTGGCAGGTGGAATCTATGACATTTTACTCCGTTGAGGCCCCTTCTCTCCTCAAAGCCTGCCCTCTCCAGGAATTTCCCAAACTGGAGTTGGCAACCCTAGTTATAATGAAAGCTATTTTCAAATAGCTGAATTTTCACAATTATATGATAACATTAAGATGGTTTTGAACAATCAAGCACATTCTAATGCAGTTTTAGTAAGCTGGCTCGCAGTGTTACTTTCTCTTCTGCATGTTTTGGTCACCAAAAAAAAGTTATCTGAAAGGGCCCTTGCTTATGGTATATGGTAGCAGTACAATTTGAAATAGGATAGTTGATGAAGAAGGCTTCATCAGTACTTCATGCTAGATCATTTCATGTCATGGGATGTACTGAATCATATAGGGTTACTTTGAAAAGTTCTTTTGTGCCTTTCATGATGTGGATGAAATCAGTTGTTGCAGTATCTCATATCTCAACTGCATAGTTTCTCTCGTTTTTTATTTATTTTATTTGCTTGATTTATAGACTGTCTTTCTCACTGAGACTCAAGGCCGATTATAAAATATTTTTTAAAAATTCAATCAGCCTGCATAAGAAAGTCTGAAAACAATGCAAAAAAAGTTTGTAAGTTGCGACATACCTTAATACAGAAAGTAGATTACAAAGATAGAAGACAATGCCGTTAAGGCTGGGTGATACATACAGTAAACACTACAATAGACCACAATCTATTCTCCAGTAACAGCAATCTCCTGAGCTGTTCCATTATACTGCAGTTCTAAACTCTTTATCAGAATGCCTTCTTGAACATTTCTGTCTTGCACATTCTGTGAAATGTTAGGAGTGTAGGGGCTAGGGCTGCCAGACCTGTACTGAGGGAGGGGGAGCCCCCGCTTTGGGCCCACTCCCTCTGGCCAGCTGGAGGTCTTACCAGACTTAAAATAAGGCCTTGGCCTTGATGTCACCGGTAAGATGATATCACTTCCGAAAGGTGTCAAGGGAGATGCTCTGGTATTTAGGCAAAACGCGTTGGTAAAAACAGCTTCTACCATAGAGTTTATGCCCAAATACCAGAGCGTCTTCCTCGATGTTGTTGACCAGAAGTGACATTGGTGCCAGCCTCCCTCTGCAGCTGGTAAGCCCCCCTCCCAACAGTTGCCTAGGGGGACCTGGCAACCCAAGTGGGGGCCTTCCTGACCTCAGGCAGGCTGTTTCTTAAGGTGGGAGCCACTACAGAGAATGCAGATCAGACAGTTGCTGATCTTTCCCTTGTGCAAGTATCACCTTCAGAAGGCTTTGGTCAAATGAGTAAAGTTGTCACAGAGCAAAAGAGACAGAATCAGAGTTGGAAGGGGCCATACAGGCCATCTACTCCAACCCCCTGCTTAATGCAGCATCAACCTAGAGAATCTCTGGCAAGTGTTTGTCCAGCCTCTGCTTAAAGACAGCCAGTGAGGAGGAGCTTACTAACTTCATAAGTACAGTGATTCTGCTGTTGAACAACTCTTACTGTAAATTCCCCCTCCTAGTATCCTTTCCGCCCACAATCTAAACCCATTATTGCGAGTCCTATCCTCTGTTGCCAACAGTAACAGCTCCCTGCCCTCCTTTAAGTACAGCCCTTCAAATACTTAAAGAGAGCGATCATGCCCCCCCTCAACCTCCTCTTCTCCAGACTAAACATTCCCTAAACTTTCCTCATAAGGCTTGGTCTCCAGGCCCCTGATCATCCTCATCACTCTCCTCTGCACCCGCTCCATTCTGTCCACATCCTTTTTGAAGTGGGACCTTCAGAACTGCACACCATACTCCAGGTGTGGCCTGGCCAATGCAGCGTACAGTGGAACTACGACATCTTGCAATTTGGATGTTATATGCCTATGTTGATACACACCAAGATTGCATTAGCTTTTTTTGTTGCTGCATCACACTAGCTGCTCATATTTAATTTACAGTCCACCCATACCCCAAGATCTTGTTCACACACACTGCTACCCAGAAGTATATCCCCCATCCAGTATACATGTCCCTCATTTTTGTTACCCAGATGTAGAACTCAGCACTTATCCTTGTTGAATTGCATCTTGTTTACATCCACCCACTTTTCCAGTGTGTTCAGATCTCGTTGAATTCTGTCTCTATCTTCGGGTTTGTTCACTGCTCCTCGCAATTTGGTGTCATCTGCAAATTTAATGACCCACATCTGAAGGTATGTTGGTTCACAGACATTGTAGTTGATGACCAGAACCTTGAATCAGGGTTGCCAACCTCCAGGTGGGGCTTGGAGATCTCCTGGAATTACAGCTGATCTCCAGATGACAGAGATCCTTTCCCCTGGAGAAAATGGTTGCTTTTGAGGGTAGATTGTGTAGCATTGTACCCCACCATCCCCCAACTGTCCAGCAATTTCCCAAACCAGAATTGGCAATCCTACCTTGAGCGTAGTAACCACTAGAGTAACTACAGACTGTGTAACATGCATATTATGATGTTCTGTACCAAGTGGAGCTTCCAAGTTGATTTGAAGAGCAAACTCATATAGAATGCATTACAATGAAGGCACCTCAGATTTAGAAGAAGTAGTGTTGGTTTTTAGATGCCAACTTTCTCTACCACTCAAGGGAGAATCAAACCTGCTTACAAGCACTTTCCTTTCCCCACAACAGACACCCTGTGAGGGAGGTGGGGCTGAGAGAGTGTGACTAGCCCGAGGTCACCCAGCTGGCTTCCTGTGCAGGGGCGGGGAAACAAATCAAGTTCACCAGATTAGCCTCCGCTGCTCATGTGGAGGAGTGGGGGATCAAACCCAGTTCTCCGGGTCAGAGTCCACTGCTCTTTACCACTACACGACGCTGGCTCTCAAAGGGATTTAAACAATCCCTTTGGAGCAATTATTTGTTCAGTTTTTGTATAAAAATTGTACAGTGTCTTTAGACAATCTTTTCTATTGCCTATCTGGTCGTGTACCACTTTGGCACACTGCGCCTCCTTACCACTTAATTCCACTGCTTGTATAGACCAGGCCTAATTTTGACCTGACAATGGAATAACCCTTTCCCCTGGAACACAATGTCTGGGTTCTGAACTTTCCTTAAAAGGTACTGTTTTAGAGGTAATAAAAGTTTATCAAGGAAATGTTAATCTAATTTTGAAGGGTTGTTTCCCCATGGAATAGGAGTACTATGTCCTTTTCTACTATAACTTTTATATTCTGGGGGGAAAAACACAAGACAATTGGCATATAAACACTTTGCAAGAATTGAAGAGGGGATGGATACCGTACAATGTTTTTATTTTAGGGTCTGACCTGGAGGCTATGATTTTGACCTTTAAAGTTTGCCAAAAACATTTTTAAATGAGTCTTCACACTTCACTAACACTTTCTGTTTTTTAGTTAATACACCTGAAGTGCAAGAAGTAAGTGAAAAACAAGCATGATGTTGGGAGATCTGTGAACAAATATCCTGTGTATTTTTTCAAGGGTTAGCAGCAAAAGGAGTTGTAAGATTTAGATGAGAGCTTCATCATGGTGTGGGGAACAACTATTTTTCCAGTCCCAGTCAGGTCCCCAATTCTATTTTCCTTGTCTGTTTATGTGTGTGAGGGAATACAGACAATTATATGGTAACTCTATATTTCCTTTCTCGCAGGAGAACTGCTGCTCCAGGGAGCTGAGTGGGGTTAAGAAAGTGATGCATTGGGAAAGGACCGTAGCCCACTTTCCTATCCCCCATGGCTGCTGTTTATCTTCTTAAAATACCTGTGAGAGATGAATTCACAAATCTACTGACATTACATCTTATTTGGCATCAGATCTTTGCCCAACACGCTAACTCTGAAATCCTATCTAAGCCTAATATTGCAGGGAGGGGCTTAAAATGAGAGTTCTGATTTTTTCCCCATGATAAAGCACATTTATAAGATACATTTTATTAACTTTTTAGGTGTTCCAACTCCAAGTCCAGAAATCCTTCGTCATACCTTAAACATGCTTGTCCGAGAGAGAAAAATATACCCAACTCCCGACGGCTACTTCATTGTGACTCCACAGACATATTTTATAACTCCATCCCTTATAAGAACTAACAGTAAATGGTACCATCTTGATGAGAGGATACCTGACAGGTCTCAGTGTACCTCTCCACAGCAAGGAACTATAACTCCTTCCACCTCAGGCTGCGTCAGAGACCGAACATTACCCAAAAACCACTGCGACTCTTGCCATTGTTGCAGAGAAGACATGCACAGCATGCATGCCTCCACCCTACAGAGAAAATCAGCAAAAGACTGCAAGGATTCCTATTGCCCCCCTTCTCTCTGCCAGGTGCCACCCACCGAAAAAAGTAAAAGTACTGTAAATTTTTCATATAAAACTGAGACTCTTACAAAGCCTAAAGATGGAGAAAAGCAGTCTAAAAAATTCGGGCTAAAATTGTTTCGGCTTAGTTTCAAAAAGGACAAGACAAAGCAACTGGCCAATTTTTCTGCCCAGTTTCCTCCTGAGGAATGGCCTTTGAGGGATGAAGACACTCCTACCACTATACCTAGGGAAGTAGAGATGGAGATTATTAGGCGTATTAATCCAGATTTGACTGTGGAAAACGTTATGAGGCACACTGCACTAATGAAAAAACTTGAAGAAGAAAAGGCTCAACGAAGCAAGGCCGGATCTTCAGCTCACCATAGTGCGAGAAGTAAAAAAAGTAGAAGTCATAGGAAGTCTCATGGAAAATCTCGGTCACACAGCAAAACTCGGGTCTCTAAAGGAGATCCTTCAGAGGGTTCCCATTTGGATGTACCTGGTGAAAGAGACTATGACTTCTATGACCCCCTCACTAGGTCCCCACGGGAAGGCTGCTTCATAATAGAACACAAAAGGGACAACTTTATCATGCACAGCAGTCCTAATGTTCTTGAATCTCATTTTCCAATGACGCCTGAATGGGATGTATCCGGTGAACTAGCCAAAAGAAGAACTGAGATGCCTTTTCCTGAACCTTCAAGGGGAAGCTCCCATTCTAAGGTCCATCGAAGCCACAGCCATACGCAGGACCGACGGTCAAGAAATGAGAGGTCTAATAAAGCCAAGGAGCGGTCTCGATCAATGGATAACTCAAAAGGACCTCTAGGTCCTATTTCTTTGGGTACACCCGAAGAGATAGCTGAAGCTTGTAGCCAAGATGACCAAACAAATAGCCAAACATACATTGATGATAGCACCTTAAGGCCTTCACAGTCGCTCAGTCATCAAAGGGCTCTGATGTCATCTGCAAACTACAAAGAGGTAGTTAAACCTGAAAAGACAGGTGGCAATGCAGACACTCCCTGTAACTTGTTGGAACAAAACAAGCCAGCAGAGAATTTACCAACCTATAGTGAGCTCAATTCTTGTACAACAAAATCAGCCACTGATGATTATTTTCAGTGTAACACTTCTAGTGAGACTGTACTTACTGCTCCTTCACCTTTGGGGAAAAATAAAGATGACCACGACTCAGTGACTTTAACAGATAGTATTAAAAAAGTGCCTCCTTCAGAGAGGCAGTCACAACATATAGCCAGAGACCCAGGAGTACACAAAGAGGAGTCGCCTAAAGGGCCAAACAATAATGGCGGACTAATAGCTACTAGCCAACCCCCTGAAGTCATTGCGAACGGCCGACTGGTTCAACATCACAACACAGAATCTAGTAGCCTTGATAAGAGGAAAGAAATATTTAGCAAAGACACACTGTTTAAGCCTCTTCACAGTACGTTGTCTGTGAACAGTTTCCATAAGCCCAGTGTGCCACTACTAAAACCTCATCAAAAGACGCCGTCAGACACATTGTCGAGCAGATGTGACAAAGTCGAGCAAACGATGGTGACCTCCGTTACGCAAGTTATTCCTGTATCACAGAGACAAGAGCAAGCTGGGAACCAGGAAGCATCATTTGATTATTACAATGTGTCTGATGATGATGATTCTGATGAAGGGACAAATAAAAATGCTGAAGAAGAGAAGAATAGGGATGATGTGGGTACTATGCAGTGGCTTCTTGAGCGGGAAAAGGAAAGAGACCTGCAAAGGAAGTTTGAGAAAAATCTCACACTCCTCACTCCAAAGGAAACTGAAAACAGCAACAATCAGAGGGCCACACATTCAGCTAGACTGGACAGCATGGATAGCAGCAGCATCACTGTTGACAGTGGGTTCAATTCTCCACGGTAGGACTATCCCATGCATTTATAAACATCTGTAATATTTTAACCTAACATTAGCGCTCCCTATTAATTATTGTGGGGCCATGTTATTACTTTTTAATATTTTATGACATTCTTTTTCCTGCAGCTTGGGGCAATCTTGATGTACTTAGTTGGTTGATTATCTGTCCCAAAGTAGGCAGCAATCAGGTATTTATGGGCTTGTTGCACAGTTGGAGCTAATCCCAGTTATTTTACAGAATATGCAAGTTATTATCCTGCTAAGTAAGCAGCCTTTGCGCCTATATGGACAACCATACTTTCCTGGGGTTAGTGTGTTTATCTCTATCATGTTGCCAAGTTTTAAAGACACACATTTGATAACAGATAAGTGAAGATAGGTTCTCTGGCTAAACTGTGTATATCAGTCTTATGTTTGTGTGGAATCCCATAAAGTCTGTAAATGCAGTCTGTTGCTTAACCTCTTGGGTAACTATTGAGCCATTTTGCTTGCAAATTAATAGGAACTCTCCCGCTTTTTGCATATTCGTAACCATCAGTATGGTACATTTTCCATTGTCACAAAAGTGATGAAGAAAGAGCTTCTGTGTCCAAAATCTTTTCCATACTCACAGCTCCTTCCTGAGCCTTGCAGCAGCTGGGGATGGCGTGGCCGAGGCGCCACCGCGGTGCCTCCAAAGAGGTTTCCCGGCTGCTGCAAGGCTAGAAAGGGCCTTTTAAAAAACAAAATGTTGAAAATGGGGGAACTAGCTGCATTGAAAACAGCAATGCTGCGCCAAGAAAAACCTGGCGCAGCAACACTGTTGCTGGAGGGGGCGTTCCTGGGCTGAAGGGTCTTAGGAAGCTGACTACAGTCAACTCTGCCCCTGGGGATGCCACGGGAACCCCCCCCCCCACACACACACCAGTGGCGCATTTCTCTTCGGGATTTAGGTCCTGGAGAGGCCGTGGTGTCAGAGGAACACCGTGCAGCTCCGCAGCGCCCAGGCACCAACAGAACTGCCCCCACCACCAGCATAAGTGCCTCTTATTCCGTGATAAGAGGTCACGCCGCCTCCACTACACTGGGAATTTTGTTATGGCTAACAAGAGTCTAAATTATCAGAATTTGAACAACTGTAACATCTTACCTAATTTGTTATAATGTTTGATTCCAAACTTTATCAGTTAATATTAGAAAATTGTTCTTCAGCTGTTTTATACCTGGGTACCACCTTTATCATCCAGGCAGGAGGAGCAAAAATTATTACCTCACTGGTCAGGAGGAGGGTTCCAGACTACAAGCTTGTGGGGACCATTGTGGTGGGGAGAGAGGGCTTTTCTGCATGTTTTTGTTTTTTTGTCGGTCCCACAGTGCTTTGGTGTATCCCTGATTTTCCACATGCATTTTTGTGCTTCTATTTTTCACTTCAGGTTCCCCCTCCCCCAGGGGTTTTTCCCAGCTCTTTTGAGACCACTTTTACCCCAATGTTTGTCTGGAATCTGATTTTGAGTCAGCTTTTTCCTAGTGAATAATGTTTCTATCAGTTTTTTTTTTTTTTTTTGTTCCACCTACCTCCAGCCCATTTTTCAATGATTGGACTGTTGTCATTTTTAAACCACTCCCTCCCTACAAGATGAGTGATTTCAGTTTTTTTAAAGGCCCCAAAGTATCTATATAACACCTGTAGTGTTATAGTGATAGTTTAAGTAGGTTGCCTGAATCCCAACTTTTTTTTAAGAAAACCTCTTGCCTCTTCCTTCACAGAGATATAAGAAAAAGGGCATATCTCCATATCTTCTTTGTTTTAATGGAAGTTTGGAATTCAGAGAACCTGCTTAAACCATCATTACAGCACTACAGGATTACATTGATATTTTAGGGCCTTTTAAAAATAAAATAAGGGGGAGGTGCTCTGACAGCACCCTCCCTTGAGAATCCTCATTATTTAAGCCACATACGGAATAAAATAAACTGACTCCATAACTGTAAAAATGCACAGGGGATGATAGTATTATTAGTAGAATGATGGCTAACTGTGGAAGAAGCTCACTGAAGCAAACTTTCTTATATTTAAGAATATGTGGAACAACCAAAGGAAAGTGAGGGGATTCAAAAGCAAAATATCGACTCCCTTGCAAACTTTTACAAAGAGCCATTAGGTAGCATATAGGGTAAATAGAAAACCCACCTAACATCACGTACTATAATTGTCACCTGCGTCTGCCACTACTGACTATGTTTACAAGACACACAAGAATTAAAGGTGGGGTATCTTCATTGCCTAAAATATGCTTGGTCCATGCATAAATTAATTCTCAAGTCGTGGTTACCAATAAAAATTTGGAATTGGTGTCCACGTTGTGAGCATGTTGTATCTTGGAAGTTTTGAAAGAAAAAAAAAGACTTTTCAAATATACCGTGAATTATTCTGTATGCTGGGTTCCCCAACGTGGTTACCGTGGGTATCATGGTGCCTACCGGCACCTTTCCTGGTGGCTGCCAAGTGTTTTTAAAAAGTGAGTAGGGCCAGGTGGGTTTTTTGGCTAGCAAGGCTTTTGATTGGCCACTGGAGAGTTAATTGGCCATTCAGATTTAAAAAACAACAACATTGCTTTGGTTGCAGCTGCCACCACAGCACAAGGATCTTTGTTGTGTTACCGCGGCAGCCATTCTGGGGCTAGCTCTGCCTCCTGTGGCCAGCAGCCATTGCAAGACAACCATTTTGTGGCTGCTCTCACTGTGTCAGAATTCCAAAGGTGCCCGCAGGCTTAACAATGTTGGGGACCCCTGCTGTATGCAATGGGAAAAGGGACAGATGTGCAAATAGTGCTCCATGGAGCCTGTAGCGCAACAGTCACTTCTCACAACTTGAGTGTACCAGTTGGGAGTGCAAAGGTGCTCTGTTTCTCCAGCAGTGTGGAGATATTGTTTGCCACACTTGAATGGCAAATGATAACATCAGCATACTGACATTTGTTCAAGATTGGAATATTGAAAATTTAATATTGAAAATTTCAAGAATTAATAGTATTAATTCAATAACTGCACCGTTTTGTGGCTTTGAGCATTTTAACAGGTATTGCTTAAACTCTGCAAGCCTATCTTTGCTTTGTTTTTCTTTTCTTTTTTAAATCAAGGATATGTATCTGTTCCCAGCGTGCTGAATTTTTCAACCAGTACCAACTTTCAGGAGTAAAGTTGCAGGGGTAAAGTTGCAGGGCTCACACAGTCCAGGGTATATTGTTAGTTAAAGGTGAGGTTGCTCTGTTACAATAACATTGTGTAAAAATGTAAGAATCCCTTTATATAACTTTTTATGCTTTTTATCTTCTGGCAAAGCAGATGGATATATATGTGTGTGTGTGTGTGTGTATTATATGTGTATTTTCCCCCCTCTTTAGTACTCGTGAAAGCTTAGCGTCCAACACGTCAAGTATCGTTGAAAGCAACCGACGTCAGAACCCGGCGCTCAGTCCTGCACACGGTGGTGCAGGTACAGTGTTTAGCTACCGAGCAGCTGCTGACCCACCTACGAGTGAAGCTGAAAAACTGCAGAAACCTGCTAATTGCCTGCAAGCTTCTGTTACAAGTGTTTGATAGTGCTTCTGCCTCAGATCTTCTGTTTCATCCTATACAGTAAAGTTTACGACACTGGGACTAATGTTTACGTCTTTGGGAAGGGGGGAAAAACCAGGCATCTCAACTGCACAGTTTTTTTGGTGTCTACTTAAACCAGGGGTGGGGAACCTTTTTCCTGCCAAGGGCCATTTGCTCATTTATGACATCATTTGGGGGCCATAACCAGGTTTAGATCTCCCGGCGCGGCGGGGGGAGGCTAGGGTTGCCAGGTCTCCAGCCACCACCTGGAGGTTGGCAATCACAGGGGAGGCCACGCAGAGAAGGCCTGAAGGGCACCCCCTCCCCCCTCCAAGGCGGGAGGGAAGCCAGCGGTGGGCCCCGAGCAAACAAGTCGCCAGGGGGGCATAGCCGGCAGCCTATCTGCAGGGAAGGAAAGGAGGAAGGAAGGAAAATAGAGAAATGGAGGGGGAGAAAAGGACAGAAGGAGACAGATAAAGAAAGAGACGAGGGAGAGAGGGGGAGAAAGGAGAAATAGTGGCAGAAAAAGAGGAAGAGAGAAAAGCCTCCCCCCCCACACACACACCCGCCGGCCTCGCGCAACCAGGCCCCCCGCCTCCCCCAACACACACACGGCAGCACACGCAGTCCCTCGCGACTGGGCCCCAGCCTCCACGCCCTCCCACCTCCCCACCCTGAGTTCACAAAAGGCCCTCCAAGCCCGATCGGCTCCTGCGCGCATGTTCCGCTGCCGGGAGCGGCCGGCCTCGAGAGAGGTTTACAGTGTTCCGCGGCATTTCTACACGCCGTGACTGTAGGGGGCAGCCTTGGGGAAGCGTCCCTCCCCCCTCCTCTTGCCGACCAACAGTTGACAAGAGGAGGTCCAAAGGGCGCCACAGCGCCCCCGCAAGCCGTGGCCCCAGGAACACCCTCGGGGAGGGCTGCACTGTGCTGCGCCTCCGTGGCTGGGCCCTGGAGCTCCCAAGGTCCACTGAAAATGTCCTCAGGGGCCGCATACGTCCCCCGGGCCGGATGTTCCCCATCCCTGACTTAAACTGTGCTGCTAAGTAGGCTAGGGGCAACAAAGAAATCTTTATTTCAAGGTATTGCTTTTCACATTTGCGGCTCTGTAGCAGCAGAATAGCAGTAGGGATAATATGTACACTTTTGCTTCACTTAATCGTAACTGAGCACATATATGAAAGTCTAGACACTGTAAGTGTAATCTGCATTTTCAATGTCATGCAGTTGCCAACTTCGTTTTAAAAATGCCACAGATATGTGATGCCCCCTACCACTGGTTAAGCTCTTTACCACAGAGTTGATGCTTTCCCTTTATAGCAGAGCCTCCATTGAAAGTAAACATCTAAGAGTCACCTTGGGGGGAAATCAATGCCAAACAAAACTTAGGGAAAGACCTCAACACTACCTGTGAATTATTTATACATCTGTCATTTTCACTGTGAGTTTTCATGACATGATCTTGCAAGAATCCATAGCCAATGTAAGTCAAAAGAGGTCATGTTTTAAAGATGCGGATGGTGCGAGAGATAATGGAGATACTGTTTATTTTTGCTTTGTTTGATTTCTTTAAAAATATATAATATGCTTGCCTAAAATTTATTTCTTAATTTCCCCTAGCTGCAAGCAGGGATACAAGACTTTGAATTTAAGGTGAGGAAGGAGAAACCTAACTTTGATTGGAGCGTGTCACTAAGTGATAGAAGAGGTAACAAAGAAAGGTAGTTTTTTAAATAGGTGTTCACTGTGCCACTCCAGTTGTTACTCCAAATTACTATTGAAATGATTTGTTTGAACAAAGAAGAAGAAGAAAGTTCTTTGTGATACAAATGATGAGTAAATAGCCTGAAGAGTTGATTTCTTTCTATGGAAGGACATATTTCTATTTTATGTAACTTTTAGAGTGCCTAAATTAGGCTGTTGAAACTAGCATACACTGTAGAGGTTATCAGAGAACAGAGTTTAGAGACTAATAAACTTCAGGCCTTTTATTGAATTACATTTCTTTGTGAGTTAACATTGTATGGAAATACTTAGTTTTTTTTTTTTTAAGTCATATGAGTTGATATTAAATGTGTTCAGAAGGACCACTGGTAAAGAGAGATTACTTTTCTAGTCTGCAAGAATAAGAGATGATAAAATAGATTTCATTGATGTACTCAAAAGCTTGCTAAGTTTTTCATCAACAAAGGATAGTTCAATAAAAGACATCACTTTACCTCTTTTTTTTGTGTGTCTCACAAAGTTGATAGCAGAAGCTCTGTATCCACAGGTTTGTTATACCTATGCCCTGAAATTCCTAATCCAAAGTAATTTTAAAAAACAACAACAACCCTATTCCTGTTAATTTTAGAGGGCTCCACAATTTCAAGAGTAAACTTCAGAATTACAAAGGGACAAATTTTGCTCACCGTTATTTATGCAATCCCATACTCCAGAAAATGATGTTCATGTCACCATAAAGATAGTACTAATGGAAGAAGAAAAATACAGTAATTCAGAAGCAGTGTACATTGCTGAATGTGCATTGATATTTATACTTTCTGTCTTTTGGTGATACCCAGGTGCTATAACCAAGTGTACCAGTAAAGACAGTATATTCATCTGGTAACGAGAGCCATTCGTATAGCCTACTCGAGCTTCTCTTGTGTTCTGTGTTGTCTTCTGAAGGTGCACTCTTATTCTTATAACACCTTTCAGGTGCTTATGACATAGCTTTACAAACACTGGACACAACTGGTTTTAGTTTACAGTGGGGTAGGTCATGCCATTGCAAATCAAAAGATTCTGGACAATAGCAGGGTCTCACAGATGTCTACTGGAGATCTGTACAAGCCTTCTCCTTTTTGATGGCGGGAAGTGCTCTGTACAGGTAATGCTATTGTGCTCACTGAGCTTTTTGGAATCCTGTGAAACTTTGAGTTGCAGCACTTATACCTACAACAACCAGGTCTAGAAGGATTCTTTATTATCATGTAAAAATGCTCTTTGCTACAAGTGGTAAAGATGGCTCAGTGCATGGAACGGAGGTTATTATGCTGCTTGGTTGGTTCGTCACTTGGCTTCCTGCCTATAAATACCTTCGAAGCTATGTTGTAATAACCCAGAAATGCATTGCCTGATGAAATTTATTGCTTACATATGTAACTCTGGGAATATTTAAAACAGGCAGATTCCAGAGTTACTAGTGTTTTAAGGGGGAATTGCTATAACACTTTACAGTAGCTAACCATGATTTTTTTTTGTCTGAGATGTGCTCTGATAATTATAGTATGTATCAGTTCACTAAATAAAATTGCTAATATAGTATCTTAATTTATAGCTGAAAGCAAAACAAACATTAATAAAATGCAGTATTAAAATGTGAATGGGGAAGATACTACCATGTATGAGGAAATTCTTCCTTCAGCTCTTTTAGTTAAAGTTATTGAAATTGATACATGCATCAGTTACACAGATGATATCATTCCGATGTTAAAAATACATTCTCCCTGGGTGATATTTGAAGGTTCCCAAAGACAAGCTTTAAAAGGGTCCTGTTAATGTCGGCATGGCTTTTGGCCAATAAATGTTTATGGCATTTTATTAGCATTAATGTGACTCTCAGAACATGTAATTATAAACCAAAATTACAAAAAGAAACATTCTTATTGTGCATTTTTTTAAATATAAGAAAAGCCCATCTTGAGAATATAAAAAATTATACCCACAAGAATGGAGCTTGAGTGTTTTTTATCACTCCGTGATAAAATCATGATGACCTTTGTCTTGAATGGTTGAATATCTATCATCCTCCTTCCAATGTATCAGCTGAAAGGTTTACAAAACCAGAATGCGTTGAATCTCTATATTGTGTTCAACTTTAAAGGGTCAACACAAATCTGTCGGCATTTTGCACACTTGATATGTATTATTATAATACAACATGTTACTTTTATGGTAAAAACTTTTTTTTACACATATAACTACCTCCATCAATTTGATGAAATGCAGCAACATGTTTTTAAAAGGGTATTGTTAAGAGCAACGTTGAAAACTTTATGAAGAAAAAGGCCATGACGTTCTCTTGTGTGTCGGTGCTTGCGTATGAAGTCATTTTTCATTGCCATGATTTCCTGTTACTGTATTCAATTGGCTTTTGGCTTTAGTAGTAATGAAATTTTATATAAGGATCATAGAATCCTTTTGAGGAACAAAGGGGGTGGGGTCAAAATTGTCCTTTGTCTTTCTATTTCTGAAATTTCTACCTGGTAGAAAGTCAAGTGTTGGTTGTAACTTAGAAGCCTGTTAATGTATACAGTATATGGAATATGATTGGCGGTTTGGGGCTTAGCAGAAGACGCACCAGGTCTGTTGCCTCCATTTTAAACACTTTGGGCCCTATTCTGCCTTTGTTTATAGCAGCATATCACAACAGAGCTTAAATCTGTGCATTACCTGCCTACAGATGGACCACTGGTGTGATGCACTCACATTGTCTCACGCATCTTGGGGATCAGATACCATAGAGTCCATATTTTTCTCACTTTTTGAAATAATTTGAGATCTTGAAATAATTTGAGTAACAGAACCACCAGATAAGATATAGGAGTGTTTTGTCCAGTTAAAAAGGGGAGGAGCAGTTAAGAAGTTAATCCCAGAAGCATCCTGAAAAAGAACAAGTGGCCAGTTCAACAGGGAGAATTTTTACAGATGCACATGGTGTATTCCAAAGGTTTTATTCAGTCCAAGGCATGCTGACATCATTCTGATAAAAATAATAAACAATAAAGGAAGAGCCGTTCGTAAGAACCTTTTAATTGGTTAAAATAAACCTGTGCCTGTTATACTCAGGGCTGTAAATGATCTGTGCCTGAAAAATTCAGATTCTGCTGCAAGAAGAATCCAGGTTCTACCTGAGAAGACTTATGGTCTATAAGCTGAACATATATATTTTGCTTCTTTCAGAGCTAGCCTAAACAATTTATTGGATTGAATCCGCACTCCTTTGACCCTAATTCTTAGGTAGTGGCATTCTAAATTTTTTAGATTTTACCTCATGCATCTCTGTGTCGCTGTTTGGAAAAGCTTGTGAAAGCAGAGAATTCAACCTGAATCCAATGCCTGATCCAGATTCCATACTTGAGTGTCACAGTACAGTAATGGTTGCACCAAGTGCATACAGCCCTGTTTTTATATGATTAAAAAGCATTCTTGCTCTCAGTAAATCACCAGCATTAGAGTAAGTGGCAATTACATTCACTTTTTGACAAAGTGAATCGCTTTTAGAATAAAGAGCAGCTGATGAAACAGTGGTAATATGTTGCACTGATATCGTGCCTTTTACCAGAGGATCTCAAGTACTACACAAATGTAATGACTATTGGAAATAAACTCACTGAACTTGCTTTCTAGTAAGTGTGTTTTGGTCCAAGATGCTAGTACCACAAATTTGTCATTACCAAGATGGCCTCCTTTGACTTAAAAGTGATTGTGCCTCAGTTCATCCTTTGGCTGCCTCTACACACTTGCCAGTGTCAATTTTCCAGATTGCTTTTGCCAGCAATGACTAGCTTAATGTTTTAAACAAGTTCAGTGTTAATTCTTCAAAATTAATCTTTAAATTAAGTTTAAAAAACAAAAGGCATCACTCTGGAGCCTTGCACTGGCTGTTATTAGTGTCAAAAATGGTTCACATCCCACAATATAGCCTCTGTAAGTAGCGAAGAACAAAAAAAAGGGTTTTCGCAAATACAATATTGCTGAGCTCAGTAAACTAGTTTCTATAGTAGTTTGTTACTTTCTACTCTTTCAGAGAACTTTGTTATTAAATAAAATTACCTTCATCAAAACAGTGCTCTCAGCTTTAATCATGAAGATTATCGGCCCACACCAGATTTGTGTTTCGACTTCACTCCCAACGCCACATACCCACATGCCCGTCTTGTTAGGCAATTTGGCACCCTCCTTTTCTCTGATGGGTGATCGCCACGGTCTCTCTCAAAGCACTGAAGAATTCAGGTGTTGGATACAGATTTTCCTTCCTCATAACTAGCTTTTGAGCTTGTTGGACTTCAGATTTCCTGTGGGGTTTTGTTGAGGAATTTGGACAATGTGATTTAATGAAGAGTGAGCTATCACATGATAGTGTCCTATCATTCCAAATCTACATCCCCTTCTGTTGAGGCAAATCAAATTTAATGTGATTGGAATTTTAAAAATTTAGCCAGTATTTATGAATATTTGAGTTTTTTAAAATTTTGATCACTAGTGGTGTGATAATCAACATGTCATGAAAATGTTCCCAAATTAGCCCCACAGAGAGAGCACATGGACTTTTTGTGTGTGGTGTGTATTCAGTATTGTTGATACACAACAGTAGTGGAAGAAGAGCTAGATTGTGCATTACTAAGCACTCACAGTATTACAGCCTGCTATGTGCTTGGTGCCCTGACCTGGATAGCCCCAGGCTAGCCTGGTCTTTCCAGATCTCAGAAGCTAAGCAGGGTTTTTCTGTCATGTGACAAAAGCAGGGGCGTCCTCCAAGGAATGCTAGGGTCATGATGCGGAGGCAGGCAATGGCAAAACCACCTCTGGATGTCTCTTGCCTTGAAAACCCTACGGGGTCACCATAAGTCAGCTCTGACTTAATGGCACACAAAAAAATGTGCTTGGTAAAGCCTATGCCGTGCATAGCAAGAAAGAGGGCTTTAACATCAAATGCCCAATAGGGTGCAATATGCAGCTGATGATCACGTGAATTAGTGTAGTCACACCCAGACGGGGGCTTTTACTTTGTGATATCTGTGAGTTTTTCTATCGTGAAAGAAGCAGGGGCCATATTGACTCATTTGGAGAAGTTTAAAGTAATAATAGCCTATACGGAGGAGGTCCCCAACCTTGCAGAGTCTGTGGGCACTCTTGCAATTGTGGGCACTCTTGCAATTCTGAGAAAGGGCATTGGGCACAACCACAGAATGGCTGCCATAGGGGATAATGCCAGTCTCAAAATGTTGAGAGGGTAACAAAATGCCCAGCGGTTCCAGGTCAAGTGCCCTCCTACAGTAGAGGCAGCTACTTCCAAACGGACAGTCTCTGCAAAGAGATGCCTCTTAGGCTGTTTGCTTCAAGAAAGAGATGCCGTTTGGTTTTGTTTTCCAAAGGAAGGGCGAAGGGTTTGTTCCTTCATTTGGCCAGAGGGAGTGGTTTTGAAGCGCAGAGAAATATGGAAGCCTGTGGCCAAGCTAAGGATACACCGATGTGGGGCATTTGCTTGAAATGAGCTCAGCACTTCATTAGCTGATAAGGAGCCACCTAAAGGTCCCATTTGCTTTTCTGTTCCATTCAGGATCCCAAGGTCGGACACACCAGCAGGCACCAAGAAACATATCACTGGGTGCCATGGTACCCTAGGGGCCGTATTGGTGATTACTGTTTTACAATGTATACCAGGGGTGTCAAACATAAGGCCCACGGGCTGAATTCGGCCCCTTGAGAGCTCTTATCCAGCCAGCCGAGGCAGACACACACCCCCACTCTTGATCTGGGCTTGTGAGTCATGGCCCAACCAAGTGGCATTTATGTCAATATGACCCTTGTAACAATTGAGTTCAACACCCCTGGTGTATACAGTAAAACTAATAATGGACAAAAGTAATTAATGGTGAGGGAAGCCTGATTCTGTTTGTCAGTGAATGGGGCAGAAGGGAAGTGCTGTCATTGGGGTAGTGGATCACAACACAATTTAGCACAGAGCCCTTGTGTATCTTATACTGGACCTGCCAAACTTGCATCTTGCCAAGTAAATGGTGCATAAGCACTTCACAAACTCACCAGAGTGCCTCCATTGAGAGTAGTTCTGGGTCATTTTCATGGTATGTGAAAGGTACCCTGCTAAATGTTAAGCAAAATTCTCTGTGAGAAACACACACGCACACACCCCTTGATGCTAGTACACAACAGTACTGTGAGTATAGGTTACGTATATAATCAGACACCCACCTGTGAGCATGAAAAAATCTGAATAGGGCCCCGTAGAGTAATTGGTACAGCTGTTGACTTCTGTACGAACAAGAGTTACATTTAAAGGGATCATAATTCTGCAGGTAACCTTCTGTGAGTGACTGAATGTGACTGTTGCATTAGGTTTAAATGAGTTAATAAATGCAAATGGGACTTACTGTATGCTAGAAGGGAGTTTTGCAACCAAGACTGCCTTGTATAAATGTGTTTGCACTGAAAAAAAAATTAAATTACTTGGTCTCTGGTTGCTGTAAAGGTCATCCAAGCTGGATGTTCTGTTTATATTGTATAGTATTTCATATGAAATAATTACAGTTCATGAAATGTCTTCCCTTAACGTTACTGTTTTATAACAGCACATTTGTGACATGGTTTTTATTGTGTCAGTGTACCATATTGTAAATGATGATAACTTGTCATGCTTAGAATAATAACTTAAAAGGAAAAAAAGGACAGGGATTTTTGTAAGTCTATATTTGAAAGTCCCTCCATATGGTAATATTGTGTTCATGTTGTATATGTAGTGTTGTGTGAAATATCCATTTTGGATTGTGTTACTTTTTAAAATATTAAATAACATTTGGTTATATGTTATGTCTTTCAGTCTTTTTTCTTTTCTTTTGCAAATGGCACTGCTGTGAGGAAAATCTGTATGCTGGTTATGTTTTGTGTTTTCAACTCATTTTATCATGTTTATGTTTAGACTTTCTGTGTTGGAAACTAAAATAACTTGGCCCTGTGAAAATGCCTTGTACCAAGTCTGAACATTGAGCCATTGGAGTTCAGCAGAGTTCCCCAGAGTTATTTGAATGGGGCATGCATAGCTAATACTGCGCGTCTCAGTCACTGATCCTTCCCCCCAGTAGTATCTCTTAAAAAGTTCGGAAAACTTCAGCAGTGGAGATCCGAAGAATGGAGGTTCCAGATCTACAGAAGTTTTTATGAATGATGTCATTGATATGGGCATGTCTATACTAAAAATAAATTGGTATGGAACCAACATTAGTCATAGCTTTCCCCAAGGAATTCTGGGAAATTGAGTTTAATAGGGTGCTGCAGATTTTCTTAAAAGTTCCCCAGCTCCCCACACAAAACTACTGTTTCCTGTTGAGAGGGAATGAAAAACCAGTTCACATCTGTGGTGTCTTCGAGTGGATGACCCACTTAAATCTGGAGCTGTTACAAAATTGTGTTCAGACTGCTCATTTGTATAGAAAGTAACAAGGCCACATTACTTGTATTACCCTTGTCCAGACTGTTAAAACGCTAAAGGGTTACACTGAACTGGCAATTGGACTAAACCTTGTTCAGTGAAATCTTAGCTCTATTGTGTCTAGCTGACATTTTATGTACTAGTGAGCTGTCTGGAAAATTTTGCCAGTTGCTTCAAGAGAGCCCCAACCCTACCATCTTCAATACTGTGGTCCAGAGGTTCCCATACTTTTTGAGTCATGGAGCACTTTTCAGGAGAGAAATTCGTCCCGGAGCACTAATTTTCACCTAGCTCCTTGGAGCACAGTTTGGGAACCTCTGCTGCAGTCAATTCTCCAGCATCCCAGATCTCCTTTTTCTGCTTCCCTCGGCTGCTTAATTCCAAGACCTGCCCTGTTCCTTGCAAGAAACTATTCTGGCTTTGCCCAGGCATCTTTTCCAGGGCAACTGTAATGCATTAGACTGTCAAGTCTCCACATAGGGCTCCCTCTTAATTCCACACAAGCATCTCTCCTTTTCACTCCCTCCACTGTGTAAATTCACCTTTGGGCAAGTTCCTTTCTTCCTGTCTGTCATGCTCCTGTGCTGTTCCTTTCCCTGAAACAGCACTGTATTTCTGTAATCACAGTCTAACCTTGAAAACCTTGGCGGTTTATATAGGCAGTTTATATAGATTTGTTTCTACCCGTAGCCAAGAGTCTTCAGGGTTTTTTCTAATGTTTGCCACAGCGGAGACATCTTGTTATCTTGCCTTCCAATGTGTTGACTACTTGGCAGTCTGCTTCTAGTAAAGAGAAAAATGGAAACACTAGGTTGGGACTGAAGGTGGTCCACTCGCACAACATGACCTGTAGCTGTTGATGCACAATTGAACCCATTGTGTGACAACAGGTAACCCATTGTGTGACAACTGGCCACATGGTTAAATGGACTCTTTTTGTGGAATTGGTCAGCACTGTTCTCCAATGCTAGGTGATTCATTCCCTGTCACCCGACATTTACAGGAGCTAACTTGGGGGAGGGGCTTTCACCAATCATACAACAAAAAGATTTCCAATGTGTTACCATTCAGATACCACTCCTATGATGGATTTATGCCAGTTTATCTTCAGGAATTTTCAGGTAAGGATCCAGCCCTTCCTTTCTTTCAATGTGCATGCCTGACTCCTATATTTTGCAGTATAATGAAAAACAAACGGAACACACAGACCATTTATGCACGGGAGGCTTTGCTGCTCTCTAGATGCACATTTTCCCCATCCAAATTCTTAAAACTCAAAAATAAGCCCTCATGTAGAGTTTTAAGAATTTGGATGGGGAAAATATGCATCTATAGAGCGGCAACGCCAAGGCAAAACCTCCCATGCATAAATGCCTACAGAAAGAATCAACCTGTTTTCCTTAATGCAATGGTGTTTTCAGATTTTGTTTCATTGCAGAACAGAATGTTTTCAAGAATTTGATCTCTGCTAAAAGCTTGTGGGTGACTGCTCACCAGTGTTAGCTGAGTCATAGACATGTGCATTATTCCCAGCTTGGCATTTGGTGAGTTGGCTTAATATCACTAAGCAGAAGCACATGTTTTAAGGTTCTAATTCAATGTCTATGTTGCCAGTAAACCTCATTGCCTTGCATTATCTGTTCAGTGAGAGAGAATAACAGCTTGTCATTACAATCTCTCCTCAAAACTCACCGTCCTAGTATAGTGCATGTCCCACGTGGATGGTGTGAGCACCAAAAGGCAAGGACAGAGAGAAGGAGGGTACACTTGGTTATGGAGGTGAGTTTGGTGGTATGCACTAAAATCATGAATGGGGAAAGCTTGGTGTTAAGGTAGGTGAGAAACAGGAAAAAAGATCTTGCCTGAAATATCCAGAAGTACTGAAAAGGCAGGGTGAAAAGATTGTGAGTGAACCAAGCGTCCTACACACCATACCAATGGGGAGAGGTGAAGATGAAGTGAAGCAAATGCTAGTGGGAGGTAGTCTGGTGACCATTAAAAGCAGTTGTGGAAAAGGCAGCTTAACTGATCACAACTGTTGTTTGTGAAAGAAAAAAGGGTTATAGATTATAACTATTTGTGGGGTGGATGGGGGGAAATATGGTCGAATGATTATATGACAGGTCCATATGGAAGAACGTATAAACGCCAGAGAAAAAGTAGGAGAGAGAACAAAATTATAAAAGGCCAGTGGGAACCTGGATGGGTTTGCAGAGGGCTCATGTTTCCCCCTTCTCCACTACTACTTCTTTCCCTTTAATGAAAGGTCCCATACCCTCTCCCCTTTTCCTGCTTCTCTCCTTTCCACCCACCAGCTAACCTACCCCTCATCTTCAATTATCATTCTTTCCCTATCCCTGGCATTCTGTACCCATGAAAACTGGGGCCCAGTTGTGTAGTGCTGATCTAGGGTTCTCCACAATGGGGAGAATAGCTGCACAACAACCCTATGAGATAGGTTAAGCAGAAGGTACATGACTGGTCTAAAATCACCCAGTGAGTTTCCTCAGCAAGATGAGAGTTTGAACCCTACTCAGACCTAGGGATGCCCGGTCCAGGTTGGGAAATAACTAGAGATTTTGGGGGTGAAGTCTGAGGAGGGCGGGGTTTGGAGAGGGGAGGAACTTCAATGCCATGAATCCAATTGCCAAAGTGACCATTTTCTCAAGGGGAACTGATCTCTGTCACCCGGAGATCAGTTGTAATAGCAGGGGATCTCCAGCCACCACCTGGAGGATGGCAACCCTACTAAAACCCTACTGTGAAGTTCTAACAGCTGTAGCATACTGGCTTTCATAGGGTACTTGTTGAACAGTAGCAAGCAGCCAGGCCTAGTTGAGTCCCCTCAGTCAGGTGCTATCAAGGCACCCAGAGGTTGCTGCAGACCTAGGATTGCCAACTTCCAGGTGGGATCTGGAGATCCCCCAGAATTACAACTGAAAATGGCTGCTTTGGAGGGTGGATTCTGTGGCATTATACCATGCTGAGACCTCTTCCTTCCCCAAACCCTGCCCTCCTCAGGCTCAGCTACAAAATCTGCCCCCATCCCCTGCCGTCTACCTACAGAAATTGAAGCCTGGAATCTGCTGTTGCCCAGCAACAGCCATAGAGGGAATCTGTTGCTTAAAGCTATAGGCGCTCCTTTTATCATTTTTGAATTTTAATCCCCCCCCCCAATGTTTTTTTTTTTTTTTTTTTTTAGATTTCAGGTTTTTCTGCAAACCTGGGGCCCTTTTCAGGTTTGTCGAAAAATCTGTCTTGCCCATTCACAGCTCCAGTCACCAGATTTAAGTATCCAAAGATTTGGGCAACCTTGCTATTAGACTATAGGAGCGCATTCCGAAGGGGGGTGTTTTCCATGGTGGTCGGGTGTGGCACAGCCGCCACACCTCCTAAGAGGCTTTCTGACCACCCTGGAGGGAAAGAAATGTCGGAGGGGTAAAAAGCAAGATAACACCCAAAAGTCCCCATAGGGAAAAGCATGGCTACACCACCACGGGAAGGGGTGTTCCCAGGGCAAAAGGGGCTAGGGATGCTGCTTGGAATGCTGGTGCGGGGACTTGCGTTGGGTGGACGCTGGTGGGAAGCTGCACTGATGTGAGAGGCTAGTGGAGCTCCAAGGCGCTCAGGCACTGGTGGAAGCACCCATTAGTGCCCATTATCACAGAATAAATGGGCATTTATGCCGGCAGGGGGTCACGTTGGCTCCTAAGCCAATTTGCCCCCCCTTAGGAATGTGCCCTAAGATAAGAGCCAGTGAAGGACTATACTGTGCTTCATTTGTTTATATATTTACAACCCTCCGTTCTCACTCAGACTCACGGCAGATTAGAAAAATACAAGGGGAAAAAATAATTTTACCAGGCAGCATATAACATCTAGTAAACCTCTAGAACTGGAAAACAATGCAAACAAAATCCTCTCTAGAGCATGACATACTATAATGCAGAAAGTGGGTTACAAGGGTAGAAGGCAATGCAGTAAAGGCAAGGTCATACGTACATTAAACACTACAACGGACTACAATAAAAGTGCATGTGTCTGTAACCATTGTTTTTTAAATGAGCAGCTGCCTGCTTACATCTAGACATGCTTGCCTGTGTGGAGATCTTGAATTAGTCTAAAATCAATAATACTGGGGTTATGGTCTGGCCAAAACTAAGCAGTTCTAAATCCCGTGGATTTCAGTTAGATGGACTTAAGCAGATGCTTCACTCTGCCGCTGAAATCTGAGGTATTTAAAAGGGCTTAATGTGAGCCTCAATCCTGCCCAAGGATTTCTGGTAACCTCACTGTGCAAATACTATTTCTACAGCGTCAGCTAGTTTTACTGCAAGACCAGACACCTGCCAGCATTTCTTTCCTCTTGCCACGAAGGCCCCTTTCTCCCTGACATTCTGTCTCACACACAGAAGCTGACGACTGAGGTAGGGCTGCCAACCTCCAGGTGGTGGCTGGAGATCTCCCGTTATTACAACTGATCTCCAGGTGATAGAAATCAGTTCCCCTGGAGAAAATGGTTGCTTTGGCCATTGGACTCTGTGGTATTGAAGGCTCTCCCCTCTCCAAACCCCGCCCTCCTCAGGCTCCACCCCCAAAATCTCCAGGTAAGTCCCAACCCGGAGCTGGTAACCCTAGATTGAGGGCTAGGCAATAATACTCGAATGGCCTGGATTTGGGCTAGATCTTTGGTCGCTAACTCTTCCTGTAGACCAGGAGTCCCTACCCCTTTTCAGCTTGTGGACTCTTGGAATTCTGCAGATAGCGGCACCACCAACAACAAAAAGTTTCCACAGGAGGCCGAGCTAGCCACAAAATGTGGAAGAGTGCGGTTATACATAATTCTGATAGCGACTCTTCGACACTTCAACACTATGTCTTTTAAAATAAACCCATTGTTTGAAAATATTTCTTGCGTTACCTTTAGTCATGCAGTGAAGATCCCTGCGCTGTGGAGGCAGCAGCACAGCCAATCAGATCTTCAGTGGTCAATCAGAAGCCCTGCTGGGCAAAAGCCCCGTTTGGCCCCACTCACGTTCAAAAACGCTTGGTGGGAAACGTATTGCATGAAGCTGCCCTATGTATACAGAATCAGGCCATCAGTCCATCAACACCAGTATTGTCTCCTCAGACGGTCAGTGGATGTCCAGGGTCTCAGGTAGAGGTCTTTAACATCACCTAATGTCCGGTCGTTTAACTGGAGGTGCTGGGTATTGAACCGGGGACCTTCTGCGTGCAAAGGAAAGGCTCTTCCCATGGGCACTGTGTTGAGGATTCCTGCTGTAGGCACTGCAAAAAACAACTCCCCAGCCCCTCCAAAGATAAAAATACGTAACTTAATAATACCAATAACTTACATTTTGCAATCTTGTTCCTAAAACCTATAAGGTCAGAGCCCTCTTCAGGTTGTAATGCAACTGTTTTAGTGTTGTTCACTCCATTGTTGCTAAGATATCAGCCCTGTTCACATATTACAGTGACTGTACATAACATCATGCATGTACTTGCATACGTCTGGTTGTAAGAATGAGCCAATGTGCATTCACGTTACAAATAAAACTCAAGACTAGCACACGGACACATTTTCAGTTACTATCACGCATTCAGCTATGCATGCGTTGAATGTGACATGAGAATTGCATAATGCATGTATGAAGAAAAATCAATAGTGTACTTTAAACGCATTTGTACATACATTCACGTTTAACTTGACAGGGCTACGCTGCAGTTCAGGCTCTGATTGTCTGGGTTCTGGTACAAGGAAGCTGGTGCAAAAAGCAGTTGTGCACCTAGACAGGATTGTGATTCAGGTCTAAAAATTCGGTGGCTAGATGTGGTGTTGTCAAAGTAGGGATCACGTTTAAGGCAGCAAGCAGAATCTAGAAACAGTAGACCCTGGGATGGAGAGTGTACTCACACAAGAGAGAAGTTGTAGAGAATTAGGAGCAAGCTTTGGGCCTAGAACTTAAGAGCCTAGCTGTAGCCACGGTGACTCAATGGAACTCCATGTTCAGAGGCCAGAATACCTCGGAATATGAGTTGCTGTGGGGCAACAACAGTAGGGGCCTTGCTGTGCCCTGATGTAGGCCTGCCAGGGACATCAGGTTGGCCACTGACTGAAACATGTTGTTGCATCAAATGAACCATTTGTGTGATCCAGCAGGACTGCCTCCCCCCCCCCCACCCGTTGTTGTTTTTACCATTGTTAGGAAAAGTTATCAGTACCTTTATGTATTCCCAGCAGGGGTAACCGCAGCTCAGAGGTAGCAATTTCCTGTAAGAAAATGGCACGAGGGGAAAGAGTTATACCATCTGTTTAAATAGTCAGCCCCTTTAAATTGCATCGTCCGCAGCTGCGATTCATAAACCAAAACATTGATTCATAAACCAAAACTGCTGATATCATACTGCCCTTGTACAAATCTATGGTGAGACCACGCTTGGAATACTGTGTACAGTTCTGGTCACCACACCTAAAAAAGGATGTTACAGGGCTTGAGAAGGTGCAGAAAAGAGCAACCAAAATGATTAGGGGACTAGAGCAACTGTCCTATGGGGAGCGGTTAAGACGCTTAGGGCTTTTTAGCTTGGAAAGAAGGTGGCTAAGGGGAGACATGATAGAGGTCTATAAAATTATGCATGGTTTGGAGAGAGTGGACAGGGAGAAGTTTTTCTCCCTCTCCCATAATACTAGAACACAGGGTCATCTGGTAAAGCTGGAGGGTGAGAGATTCAAAACAGATAAAAGGAAGTATTTTTCACACAACACATAGTTAAATTGTGGAACTCCCTGCCCCAGGATGTGGTGATGGCTGCCAGCTTGGAGGGCTTTAAGAGAGGAGTGGACATATTCATGGAGGAGAGGGGTATTCATGGCTATTAGCCAGAATGGATCCTAATCATGCTGCATGCCTATTCTCTCTAGTATCAGAGGAGCATGCCTATTATTTTGGGTGTGGTGGAACACAGACAGGATGGTTCTGCTGCACTCATCTTGTTTGTGGGCTTCCTAGAGGCACCTGGTTGGCCACTGTGTGAACAGACTGCTGGACTTGATGGGCCTTGGTCTGACCCAGCAGAGCCTTTCTTATGTTCTTTACTCCAGTTGCCTTTCTCCGGTTGTCATTGACACAATTGATGAAACCACCTGCTCCAAACTACATTCATCACCTTTCACTTTCGGCGTCAGGGCTACTCCATCAACTGTAGCTGCAGAGCTTCCTGGCACTTTCTGAGCTGCTCTGACACTCTTCTGTGATTAATTTAGCTAAAGTTGCTTTGTTTGTCTTTCTAGGTAACCTTTCCAGAGTTGGCAAGGCCTGCAGCAGAAGTCCCAACCAACTGTTGAAAGAAGATAACTATCATCCATAGATTGCAAACTCATGCCATCACAATGATGCAACCAAATAGTGATCTGTCACCACTCAGAAGTATCGGCTTCCCTTTGGATATCTATTGACGGTCATGGGGATGATGAAGTCTTTTGGTGGGTGGGCCATTGTACAGCCTCTCATATGGCAAGATGTCCTGGTGTTGCTTTCCAATGGCAAATATATCCATCAAGTTGGAAGCAGTGTCCCAAGCAACTGCCTTTGTGGTACAGTTGCTTATGATGCCCTGGCTCATAGCAAATAGGTCCACCTATAGGAGCCCATGGCACAGAGTGGTAAGCTGCAGTACTGCAGTCCAAGCTCTGCTCACGACCTGAGTTCGATCCCAATGGAAGTTGGTTTCAGGTAGCCGGCTCAAGGTTGACTCAGCCTCCCATCCTTCCGAGGTCGATTAAATGAGTACCCAGCTTGCTGGGGGTAAAGGGAAGATGACTGGGGAAGGCACTGGCAAACCACCCTGTAAACAAAGTCTGCCTAGTAAACTTCGGGATGTGATGTCACCCCATGGGTCAGGAATGACCCGGTGCTTGCACAGGGGACCTTTACCTTTATAGATGGTTGTCAGCAATGCTGATTCTATTACCTTAGGCAGATCATGAGAGGAAGGGCACCTTGGCCATTTTCTGGGCATGGAGTATGGGTCACTGAGGGTGTAGAGAGGGAGGTAGTTTGGAATTTCCTGCATTGTGCAGGGGGTTGGACTAGATGACCCTGGTGGTCCCTTCCAACTCTATGATTCTATTGGTAGGATTGCTAATACAGTTTCCTTATCCTTTGGTGCTCTTGGCTTTTGCCTGTAACGAAGGTGGGGTTCCCCGTTGCTGCCTTGTGCCATGTTTCTCAGCTGTCCTACGAAAGGTAACTCAGGTGATCACTCTGGGTCCTGTTAGTAAGGAGCTTGTAGAAAAGAGGCTTTTGCTACACAGTGGCTACTGCAGCAAAAGCCTGAGAAGATCGGACTAATATATAAATGGTGAATACACACAAAACCAAGTGACTGCTGCAAATCTGCCACCTATTTCCCATCTTTTGGGATACAGCTGTTCCCAAAAATCATTGTATATATTACTGTAGCCACTGCAGATGGCAAAAGTTTGGAGCCTGGCTTGAGGACTAAAACTGTTTTAACTGCCATCCAGTAGAAGAAGAAGAAGAGCTGGTTTTTATATGCCGACTTTCTCTACCACTTAAGGGAGAATCAAACCGGCTTACAATGCCCTTCCCGTCCCCTCCCCACAACAGACACCCTGTGAGGTAGGTGGGGCTGAGAGAATGTGACCTGCCCAAGCTCACCCAGCTGGCTTTGTGTGTAGGAGTGGGGAAACAAATCCAGTTCACCAGATTAGTGTCCGCCACTCATGTGGAGGAGTGGGGAATCAAACCCGGTTCTCCAGATCAGAGTCCACAGCTCCAAACCACCGCTCTTAACCACTATGCCACACTGGCTTCTTTGGTTGACAGACTGTAGTGAGTTGCCAGAGACAGAGAGGTGAAGGGAAGCAGCAGCAAGAACTAGTCCTGAGCTCCGTGAAGAGGTGAACATATGCAGTCAAAAAAGGTAGATGCTTTTGCAATGAGCAATGAGTTATTTTGATTGCAGTTGGTAGATGAGAAATGGCTGGCCTGCAAATAGGGGAAAGGGGGAAAGTTACTTCCTTGTGACCTCCCTGTCAAAACCCACTGGCACTCAAATCTCCACATGATTCTCCATCCAACTTCTTTGTACCGAATGAAGAGTTTGAAGTTGAGGGAGTCAGCAGCTCCTACTGAAACACAGGTGAAGAAGTTTTATGCACAGCTTGGAGGTGAGGCAGGTTTATGATGCCAGTTATCCAGAAGCTCCTGAGACAAAAATGTTATTTGTGAGCACTGAATGAGTATCTTAATTTTATCAACAAAAGTGAAAATGTGCAATGAAAGTGTATGCTTTATAAGGAGTTAGTCAGCTTGTGCATCTATCTGTCCCAGTGCTATGTTCTGATGGGCAGCAACTCTTTAAAATCTCAAGGCAAAACCCTTCCCAGCCTTGCTGGAGACCATGAGGTAGAAGCTAGGACCTTCTATTCACCAAGTATGTTTGTTGTCACCAAGAGAATTTACAATAAGATGCTATTTACTATGTCCAAACTACCCTTATTTGTGTTGTCTAACAACTATGCTAAGAGCCCTGTGGCGCAGAGTGGAAAGCTGCAGTACTGCAGTCAAAAGCTCTGCTCACGACCTGAGTTCGATCCCGACAGAAGTTGGTTTCAGGTAGCCGGCTCAAGGTTGACTCAGCCTTCCATCCTTCTGAGGTCAGTAAAATGACTACCCAGCTTGCTGGGGGTAAAGGGAAGATGACTGGGGAAGGCACTGGCAACCACCCTGTAAAGAAAGTCTGCCTAGTAAACGTCAGGATGTGACGTCACCCCATGGGCCAGGAATGACCTGGTACTTACACAGGGGACCTTTACCTTTACCTTTTAACAACTATGCACAGAGATATTTACATTTGGAGTTTCCATATCCTGGGAAGTTCTGTTGATTTCTCACTAATTGTGTCAGTTTAACCTTGTGAATGGTTCAAGGATTAGACTCTGAACTTCAGAGCCAATCACCGAGTTCATCATCATTGGAAGTCTGCAAACTAGGGCCCAATCCAGAGAGGCACGCACGGGAAGTTTTCTCTTGCCAAAGGGAGTTGGCACTGAACATGGATCACCTGTCAGAGGGTGCCTGAAATCACACACACACACATATCCCCCCCCCACACACACACCCCAATCTTGTAAATGCTTCTGTTAATAGTGGTAGCGTTGACTGTCTAGTGCCATAAGCAGTGCAGGAATACATACTCCACTAGGACCTATATTAGGAGGAGCAGTTGTTTCTTTCAAAAAGGAGATGTTAAAACTTGAAAAAAAATATAATAAGAAGCCAGAAGTGTGGATGACTTTGAGCCCAAGCAGAGAGAATGGTTAAGAGAAGGGAAAGAAATACTGCTTAGAAAGCAGATTTCCAAAACGCAGTGGGTAATATGATAGGGGACAGATTTAGAAAAAAGTTGATGAGGGAACAGCTGTGCTACAATGTTATATGTGATTAAAAGTCTAACCAGTTGAAGAAGTAATATTTGGTGCAGATGACCTGCAGGTTGAAATCCACTTGTATAAAATGCCAACAGGATAAATATGATAAACAGTTGTTTGTGGCGTTAGTAAGATGTACACAGGAACAATAAATGTGAGAAGGGGAGCCTATGTTTATGACAAGGCATCTCTGAATATATGGAGTGGTTCTCTTTAGACCTTGATTGTCAAGAGAACAAAAATTCAGGGAAAGTGGGAAGGGCAGAAATTATGGAGGGCTTTTGTGGTTACTTTTACTATTTTTAAGATTAACTTTTTCCCCCTACACCACCATTCCTGCAAGCACCTATCCCTTGTGCAAAGTTCAAAAATGGTTAGATGACTTTTAGCTCAGAAACATGTGCCATTTAATAGACTTTTACAGCCCCCCCCCCCAGCTTGTGGCCATGGGTGCCATGGCACCCGCTCACACCTTTTCTGATGCCTGCCAAGTGCTTTTAGGAAGTGGGTGGGGCCAGGTAGGGCTTTTCCCCAGCAAGGCTTCTAATGAGTTCAGATTGGCTGTGCAGATTTTTTAAAATGGTTGCTTTGGCAGCAGCTGCCACCACAGCACAAGGTTCTACACTGCTGTTACTGAAGTTAAAATGTGGCAATCATTTTGCGGCTGGCTCCGCCTCCTTCAGCAGCCATGTTTTGGCAGCCCTTTTGTCGCTGCGCCCGCCATGCTGTGTCAGAATTCCAAATGGGCCTGCAGGCTCAAAAAATGTTGGGGACCCCAGGACTATTACAACAAAGGCCAATAAATGCCAAATGTGATGTTTGTGTGGCTAGGTGCCAAATTTAATTTTTTCCCCCTTTTTGCAAGAAATCAGCGGGAATGGGGGAGAGATGTGGTGAACTGCTCTTCGCATTAAATTAAAACAAAAGAGCTGAGTTCCATACCTGGGAAGTCTTGGGAGTAGGCCAGGGCTTTGTCCTCACACTTGTGTGATGCTTCCACCCCTTTCTCATAGGAGACAGATTGTTTCAGGGGCAGTTACCTCTGTAAGTATGCTCTTGCACACACGCTTCCACATTCAGGGTTCTGTGTGGAGTGAGGGTATGAAAGCCTGTGGCTTCTTCCGGTGCTTTGCCACATACACAAACTACAGTGAGGCTATGGGTGAGATAAGAAATAAATGTAAAGCAACCGAAACATTCATGTGAATGTCTTCTCTGGTTTCATCCCCATGGAATGTCTTTATTTGCTCAGTGACCCACAGTAAGCCAGATTTTCTCTTTCATTCATGATCCAGCTACTTTCCAGCCAACTTGAAACTTATATTTTCAATTTTCGGCAGTGTGTACTGTTTAATGCCCATTTTTCTCCATGCTAGAAAGGAAAGTGTGCTTCCATCTGGACTTGATCAGATGACACCATCTCCAATATTCTTGGTAGTTCAGATTACTGGGGTATGATGCTGAGGACAACATTTCTCCATGTTTGAAAAGGAGGGGAAGGAATCTGAAAATGGGTTGGATTTAAATTACACATTTGTCTTTGCTCTTCAGGAAGCTGAAATAATATCCTGTCTAGAAGAGCACATGTCCCTTCTTACTGACTTTTTAAAAGTGAAGTGCTGAAACCAGATAGTGGTTGTATTTCTTCTGTTATAAGCAGCCATATGGAGCTCATCTTTTCTATTGCAAAGCCACGGGGAAAGTCTTTTCAGGCCATCTAAGTAGCATGTTAGTCACTTAACTTACATTTTGGAAGGAAAAAAAGAAGAGAAATTATTGTTTTTTAAAAATTGAAACGCATATGGGGCTGTGCATAATTTTTAATCTATTTTTCTGTTTTTTGTTATAAGTTGGTGTGTTTAAACAATGACAAATTTTAGTGTTCTACAAATGCTTTCTGGCATTAACAATGATAAGACATGAATAATAAGTACTGTGAATTATAGAAGATGGCTTTCATGATTATATTTAACAAAATGTGCAGTTTCTTTTTGCATACGTGTGAATACACACAAACACACAGTGATAGTGCTTTCTTTCTATTATGAATTTTACTTTGAACATAGAAGGCAATCCTATATAAGGCCAGAAGAGGGAGCTCTGAGTTAGGTAATAAAGGGTTGTGAGCTCTATCATATAGGCAAGAGACATAAGAACATAAGAAAAGCCCTGCTTGATCAGACCAAGGCCCATCAAGTCCAGCAGTCCGTTCACACAGTGGCCAACCAGGTGCCTCTAGGAAGCCCACAAGCAAGACGACTGCAGCAGCACCATCCTGCCTGTGTTCCACAGCACCTAAGATTATAGGCATGTCTTCTGATCCTGGAGAGAATAGGTATGCATCATGACTAGTATCCATTTTAACTAGGGGCCATGAATAGCCCTCTGCTCCATGATACTTGGCTTGCTTCCATACATTAACTTAAAACATAGTGTCCACAAAAAAATAAGCAATACATTTGCTAATGGGGTTGTGTACTGTGGTTGTCATGGCCCAAAGAGAAAATATAAATAAAAACCTTTTAATCTTGTTGGTAATTTGAAAATACTTCATTGTTTAGTTACCTGAGAGTAAGTGATGTCAGGACTGCAATCCAAAATTCCGTAGTGACTTCATGATGCTCGTAGTTGATGGCTACTTTGTGTCATTTATAGTAAGATTTCAGTATTGATTTGAAAATGAAGATTATGCTAGTGAGACTATACCCAATGGTGGTATTTGGGACTTCTTTGCCAGTGTGCCGGCATTGAGCCAATGTAATGCTGCATTTGTGTGGTGTTGCCGTTAGCTTTGGGCTCATGACATACTGCTAATCAGAACACGGCTAGGATGGTAGGAGCATACCATAGCTAGCAATCAATATATCTAATTCTTGGTGTGACCAAAGCTGTGGATACTTAATTCCAGAGACTGGAAACATAACAGACAAGACGGATCTTTCTACAAACCTGAAGAACATGCTAAATTTGCAGCAATATCTGAAACCGAAAAACAAAACAAAAACACTAGGGGGTTAAAAAAACGATAAAAGGAATGCCTGCAGCTTTAAGAAATGAATGGCTTCAGTAGCTGTTGCTAGGATACCAGTGTTGTCAGTCTTCCAGCCTTGGTTTCTGTCGGTAAAAGACCAAGGGGACAGGGTCCTTTCCAGGGCTGTCTTGGCCTTTGAGGGAGGATTAATCGGCATAGTTAGCAGCAACCACCAGGTACCATCTAACTAGCTCCACTTACCCAGGTCTGGCTGATTGCTACTGTTCAACGGCAGCCACCCCATGAAAGGCAGTGTCATGTAGTGGTTAGGGGGTTAGACTAGGATCTGGGAGACCCAGGTTCAAATCACCACTCTGTCGTGGAAATTCACTGGGTGAGTTTGGACCAGTCACACAGCCTGACCTACCTCACAGGGTTGTTATGAGGATAAAAAGGCAGAGAGGAGAACGATGCTTTGATTTCCCATTACGGAGAAAGATGGGGTATAAATGAAGTAGCTAAATAATAAATATAGCTGAAGATGGGGAGCAGACAAAAGGTGGCTTTGCTGGTATGTGGGAAGACCAGAAGGAAACAGGGAAAGGTGCGAATAGGGTGCTTGCCAGGAGGAGGGAAAGAGAACATGCTGTGCGGAAGGGGATACATGGAAAATTATCTGTCCCCTGCAATTCCTTGCAGGTTCCCCACTGTGGAACTGGGCCTGGCCCAGCAGCCAGCACTGAGCAACTGGGCCTAGCAGCCAACACTACAAAACTGAGCCATAGTTTTCTCGGGTAGAGATGGCCAGGGGGAGGGAAGGAGGGAAGGCTGAAGATAGGGAGGGCGGGAAATAGGTTGGCTGGTGGGTGGGAAGGAGAGAAAGAAGCAAGAAGAGGCCAGGGGCTATGGAGGCTTTCAGAGAAAGGAAAGAGGAAATAATGGGGGGGGATAGATGCCCCCCTGCAAGTCCTTGCGGGTCCCCCCTCTTGCATTATTCTGTCTGCTGACCTCACTCGGTTTTTGTGCACTTGGCTTAAACACCAACCGCTAAGATCATCAGCTGAATATTCTAATTAAAGAATTTAGAACAGATGTCTGTTAACAATAGAAACACCTGAACATGGTGATTATGATCTATTCATGATTATTTACATCCTGCCTAATGCACATTGCACAATATAAATGCATGCCTTCCCAAAGCTAACTAGCTTTTATGTACTTAAGATGTCTGGAACGTGCCATGAAATTCTGTATGCTGAGACGTACAGACCAAATGTTTAATAAAGTGGCCCATAGCTTCTGATAAGGTGGGCTTCATACATTAGGTGATCCCTACGTGAGTGCTTCAGAAGCCCTGAAGAGCATGGCTAGGCTCAGCTGGCAACATTATTTGTATTAACAGAAGCCTTGCATTTCATACATGGCGACCTTTCTGCATTGGTTGTAGGGCTTCAAAAGATTTTGCTGGCATCACAAAAATATATTATTTGTGTGGAAATTTCTGTTCAGACAACAGCACTTCTGCAAAGCCCAGGGAGCAGCTGCCTCTCTCACACACACAACCACCTCTTGTCTACTTGGCCCTGCCTCCTCCTCCCCATGTTCTGGCCTGAGCCAACTAAGAATAAACAGCTTTAGAGGAGGCAGCCTGCTATGGCAGTAGGGTTGCCAGGACCTTCTTCATCACCTGCCGGAGGTTTTTGGGGCAGAGCCTGAGGAGGCGGGGATTTGGGGAGAGGAGGGACTTCAATGCCATAGAGTCCAATTGCCAAAGCGGCCATTTTCTCCAGGTGAACTGATCTCTGTCGCCTGGAGATCAGTTGTAATAGCAGATCTCCAGCTAGTACCTGGAGGCTGGCAACCCTATATGGCAGTCTCAGGTGCTCATGAACCCTATAGTATCAGGCAAGCCCCAGAGGAGATCAACAGCACCCAAAAAAAAGGACGTGAGGGTCAGGGATTCTGAAAAAGAATGAGGCAGGGGCCTCGGAAACTGTTCCAACAGTTAATGAGGCTTGCACACAAGGAAGTGATTGTTGTTGAAGTAAATGACTCAGCATACCTGGACACTGGGAGGTGCTACACCACTCTAAATGTGTATAAATGTTATCTCCTTGAATGTCTCTTGGTTCTCAACCTGACAGCTCTCTCTGACCCCTTTCTCTCTCTCTCTCTGGCCTTTGTTCTCTCACTTCTCCACATGGTTCTTCACAGAGTCACAAGTCTCTCCAGTTCTTTTCTCTAGAAACAATGCCCTCATACTTCCACATACGTGATGCTGGATTATCTGGCCACTTGTGATAGGGAGAGTACTCTTTAGATTAGGCTTCTCTCTCTCCTTTCAACTGCATCCTGAATGTGAACGGAATTTACTTGACTAAATGTAAGTTTTACGTTCGAAATATACTTTTTGGGAGTTTTATTTTACTGCCCACAATATGACGCTTATATGACGGAGCAAACTCTGCTATATTAACCAAGTGTCCCCAATAGTCATATGACATTCTAGAACAGAGTACAAGAAAAATAATGGATGTCACAAAAGAACATTGACTTCCTGAGTGTCAAAAGAGGGCAAATGTAAAATTCTAATGAAAATACTTCCCATGAGTGATTCAAATGGAATATGGGGGACCTCTTCTAGAAGATGCTGGATATCTGCTTTTTTGATATCTGGGAATGTGATTTCACCTATAAGCAGAAGGAGGAAATGCTCATGAACACCATTGTTTGTAGCACTAGTCTTCAACCCACAGGTCAGGTAGTTCTGGAGTTCATATATACCATGGGGGAAAGTAACACATTTTAAAAGAATAACTTTAACTGTAAATATTCCTAGCAAATTGTATAAGCTAGCCTTCTTCCCATTTTCTAACCTGTATATCTCGTTTTGAGGATGAGCCAGTCCAGTGCTGTCATTCATTAACATGGCCATTAATTAGGGTTGCCAACCTCCAGGTGGTGCCTGGAGACAGTGGCAGACTGGGTCTAAAAATATTAGTTGCCAGGAGACAAAGGGGGCCCACCCACAACTATAAGGCTATCGTTTAATTTTTATAAGAAATAAATACAATTTTCAAAAAATACATAAGTGGAAAAAAGGTACAATTAAAATTTTAGTTGCATACAGTAATAGTATTGGAACTTCTATTATATGTTCAAGCTACTAAAAGGTCATTAACATTTTAAACATATTGTCTAATGTTTAAGGGGGCCCGCTTCATCAGGGCA
Source organism: Euleptes europaea (assembly GCF_029931775.1). Taxonomy (NCBI): domain Eukaryota; kingdom Metazoa; phylum Chordata; class Lepidosauria; order Squamata; family Sphaerodactylidae; genus Euleptes; species Euleptes europaea. The sequence continues at coordinate 59,698,403 of NC_079320.1, forward strand.
ATGTTAATGACCTTTTAGTAGCTTGAACATCGGTAGCATTGGGTAAGCTGACTCCCTGGCCAGTCTGCCACTGTCTGGAGATCTCCTGCTATTACAACTGATCTCCAGGCGACAGAAATCAGTTCCCCTGGAGAAAAGGGCCGCTTTGGCAATTGAACTCTATGGCATTGAAGTCCCTCCCCTCTCCAAACCCCTCCCTCCTCAGGCTCCACCCCCAAAACCTCCAGGTATTTCCCAGCTCGGAGCTGGTAACCCTACCATTAATTAGGATACGTCTCCAGCGCTGTTCAGGATTCCTGTTCTGACCAGTAGAGTTGCCAACTAAATGGGGGTGGGGGGGTGGTTGAATTATTTTGTGCAAAAGGTAGGCACATGCTTGGACTATGTTGCTCATAGAGGCACAAAAATAATTGAACTGTTTCCCGGGGGGTGGGGGTGGAATTCACATGGTTTTGGTGTATGTGATTCTGTGCATACATATATATGATTCCTCTGTGCCCTCATACCACAGGATCTGTTGTATTGTGAGGTCCTATAGCAGAAGACCAGAATAAAAGCAATACATTCAGTGCACTCGTTTTGCCAGTTTACAAGTTGGAGAATACACTGGTTGTGTCTTGGCATCTCCACCTTGTGATAGATGTGAGTTGCAGCTTCTCCTTAGTTCCCATGGGCAGTGCCCAATTTGGATTGGACTGTGGGTTGCCAGGTTCCTCTTCACCACTGGTGGGAGATTTTTGGGGCGGAGCCTGAAGAGGGCGGGGTTTGGGGAGGGACTTCAATGCCATTGAGTCCAATTGGCAAAGTGACCCCTTTCTCCAGGTGAACTGAAACTCTATCGGCTGGAGATCAGTTGTAATAGCAGGAGATCTCCAGCTAGTACCTGAAGGTTGGCAATCCTAACTGTGGTGCTCATGGAGAAGGGCTTTGCCCTTCCTCCCCACACTGTTTTCCTGACCTGAAATGGTCCAGGCAAGCGGGCTGTTTGGCTTGCTGAGGAAACCTGCGTGTTCCCTGTGATGCACATGAGGTTCCTCAGTGTGGAAGTGGCAGCTGTAGGGATTATTCATCTTCCAGTACCTGCCAGCACCAGCCATGGGAACGATAAGCTAATTTTTGCTGTTTCCATCTCCTGGCCCTCAGAACATTGCTGGATTCTGCTGTCTGTCCCTACCCATGTAGCAGAATTTTAAAAATCAAAAGTAAGCCAGCCTGCTATAGAGAAGTAGGGTGACTTGGCTGCCCTGATATAGCAATTAATAAGTAGGATTGCCAACCACCAGGTACTTGTGACACATAAAGCAAAATTGTATAAACTACAAGTCCGTAGAAGGACAATGTTTTGTTCACTTGAGTGCAGTGCTTAAGAATCATGCAATAAACAGCTGCAAATAGTAACCTGCAGGTTACTAAACAGCTAGCGTTGGTCCCTGAAGAAGGCCTATTGGTCGAAACAGAGTGATAACCGGACCTCTGTATCAAGAACTACACTCCACTATACAAAGTGAAGACTGGAACCACAAGATTACATACGCTGAGTAGCAGTATTTATTTGCAGCTGTTTATTGCATGATTCTTAAGCACTGCACTCAGGCAAACAAAACATTGTCCTTCTACGGACTTGTTGTTTATACAGTTTTGCTTTATGTGTCACAAGTTATGTGCATGTATGTAGTTTGATATGAATATGTAATATCACTACTTTTCCATGTTATAAAACTTGTATATTTGGCATAATTACTGCTGATTTTGTTTCATAACCATCTTACAGCAGGCTAACCTTTGTTTACCAACCACCAGATACTAGCTGGAGATCTCCCGCTATTACAACTGATCTCCAGCCGATAGAGATCAGTTCACCTGGAGAAAACCGCCACACTGGCAATTGGTCTGTATGACATTGAAGTCCCTCCCCTCCCCAAACCCTGCCTTCCTCAGCCTCCGCCCCAAAAACCTCCCGCTGGTGGCGAAGAGGGACCTGGCAACCCTATTAATAAGCCAAGAGCTTGGTGATTTTTCTAATTGTACAGTATTTACAAAAACGCATAATGCATGTAGAAATCTTGCCACATATTTTGAATAATTCACGTTAATCATTATTATTTTTAACTAAATATCACTCAAAGACCCTGCCCCACATCCCATTCATCATTTTAAAATATATCCATTTGCAGTCTATACAGAAAAAGAAGTTATAACACAATACATTGTTTGTTTTTAAGAACACTAATCAGTACAAAAATTCTGAAACAGTACATAAATAAATCTCAGTTCTCCTGAAGATGGTCAGACTCAAGAATAGCTACTTCTCTGTTTCCTTTATGAATGCCTGAAGTTGGAGCAGGGCGCACTAGTGAGGTAGGACAATGCATATATTTGCACAAAGCCCTTATTAAGCTGCATACATCTTCAAAACTCTGCCCCACAATAACTGTGCAACAGGCCTATAAACTGTGCAACAGGCCTCAATAAAAGGGGTTTCTTTTCTCTTCACATAGAATAATGGTGCAGTTGAAACTCTTCTCGGGTGCAAACTGGGATAACTCCGTTGCTATGAATAGTTTTTTAATTCTTTATTTGCATAATATTTAAAAATAACTAAAATGCCTAAGGAAGTTTAGGATCCAAGAGCATGTAAGATGGAGGAAAAGGGATACTGAAACTTTTCCGTTAAAAGAATGAAAAGGATTTCTGGGCATATCCTGATTTCCCCTGTTTAGGTGTTAGTTTAAAAGTGGATCTTGTAATTCAGTATCTCACTTGTGTTTTGAAATATGATTTTTTTAAAATGAACGTTTAAGGAAAGGGGTGGGGAGGGGATGATCCAAATAAACGAAGGAGCCTGGTCTATTACTGAGAAGTGCAGGCCTCTAAACAATCGGTGCTTGTTTCTCAGATACTGCAAGTGCTTCGAAAGAACTCAATTGCCTTTTATACTCAATAGCCTGATAACAAAAGATGACATTTATTTCCTTTGTTTTTTTTCCTTCCAATTGGTTTGATATTTTATTCACAAAATATCTCTAAAAGCACTCAAAGATATGATTTTTGTGAAAATTCATTTTCTGAAATGTAAACAAGTTCACTAACCAGGAAGCTATTCCCATCTCCTTAAGGCGGTAGACACTCTGTAAGTGATGGAAGAACTTGGGTTCCTTTTCTATAGAGAGTGCAATGTTATTTATAGAAAGAAGTGCCAGTTGCTCAACCATTAAGCTAAATTGAGAACAGCTTTTTAAACTTGGCTAAATAAGATCTAAATAGTAGGGAATCTGTTTTATTTTTCACAGGAAATGTTTTCAAAACTAATTCAAACCGTACAGCCCAAATATTTAACAAAAGAGAACCAGAATGGTAAAAGAAAATGATTTATGAAACTGATATGGTGGCAGCTAGCATCCCAGGATACGTTGTGAAAACTGGAACCTAGATCCTAAAACATATTTACTTGAATGTGAATCTCAAGGTCTGGTAAAATCAATGGGATTTTCTCCCATGTAAACACATCTACAAATGAAGTCTCAACACACTGAAAGAAAATGCCAGGAAAGCCCATAGCCAAAAAAAAAAAAAAAATAGGAATAGTGATGTGGAGGGGAACTTGGGAAAAGGGGAGTTGTTGTAGAGCAACCACATGGCACTCTCCCAGGATTACCTCTGTGGCAATGTATGTAAGGCCAGAAAGGCTGTTGGAGGAGGAAGGAGAAAGAATCCCTAGTTCTGTTGTGGATTTGGTTGCATTGTGATGATGGATTTTGAGCTTCGGCTAGGTCCCTTGGAGATTGATGGAGGAACAGAAGACAAGTAAAACTGAAAGCGGTTCTCCTTTTTTGCTGACTTTTGTACACACGTTCTACCAGTAGAAGAAGAAGAGTTGGCTTTTCTGTGCTGACTTTCTCTACCACTTAAGGGAGACTCAAACCGGCTGACAATCACCTTCCCTTCCCCTCCCCACAACAGGCACCCTGTGAGGTAGGTGAGGCTGAGAGAGCTCTAAGAGAGCTGAGACTAGCATAAGGTCACCCAGCTGGTATCACATGCAGGAGTGGCGAAACAAATCCAGCTCACCAGATTAGCCTCCTCCGCTCATGTGGAGGAGTGGGGGACCAAACCCGGTTCTCTAGATCAGAGTCCACCACTCCAAACCACCCCTCTTAACTGCTACACCACGCTGGACTTCCCAAAAGGAGGAGCTCACTGAAGTATTGCTTCTTACACCCCAGATGAAACCTGGAGACAGGCTTGTTGTTGTTTTTAAAGAGATGAATGTGCATACTCTTCTCCAGACAGCATTCTGTTAATGCTGCTATTCAAATGACGAAATGGGGAGGGGGGGGGGGGAAACTGGATACACTGGCTGACATTGTATTGGGACCCGAGTAACAAAATGTGTTAAACAAACAACACAAACAGCATTAGTGCCAGTGCAGAGCTGAGCCATTGGAATGGCCGTGCCAAACTGGCATTATTTTTTAACATACACTCCACTCTGGACCAGGATCCATTGTTTGGCTGCGACTGTATTCCTGCCACTTTGCACATAACGTTATAAACATCCACTGATCTGATCGGCGCCGCTCTGAAGTTAGACTTGAAATCTGTAGGGGGGAAAATGACAAGGATGCATTTTAGTTGGTAGCATTCATAAGCAGTGTTGCAGTCTAAATGGATATCAGGGTTCTGGGATCTGTTGTAATAGCAGGAGATCTCCAGCTAGTAGGGTTGCCATCCTCCAGGTAGTAGCTGGAGATCTCCTGCTATTACAACTGATCTCCAGCCGATAGGGATCAGTTTACCTGGAGAAAATGGCCGCTTTGACAATTGGACTCTATGGCATTGAAGTCCCTCCCCTCCCCAAACCCCGCCTTCCTCAGGCTCTGCCCCAAAAACCTTCTATCGATGGGGAAGAGGGACCTGGCAACCTTACCAGCTAGTACCTGGAGATTCAACCAAAGGAAAAAAACCACTTGTGCTGTATCACGTAAGTGCAACGAAAAACCAGCACACAGGCTCACCATAAATCACAAGAAACTATGATCTGTATCACAATGGATAATTCTTAATGTGTTCTATCACTAATATTTACATATATACTTACAACATACAAAATTGTGTGCAACAATGTGCATCATATATTCAAAAGTTCTTATGTAACGTAAAGCGAAAGAGACCAAGATGTTAGAAGTTCCCAATGAATGGTGAAAGGATGAAGCTGTGATAAGACGCACAAGCAAGAGCGGCAGAGTCACTGTGAGATCATTCAAGCATCCAAAATTCACAGCAAACGCCTGAAGGCTGATGCAAATCTTTGCCCCGCAGAACAGGGCGGGAATTGGAAGACCCCCGGCCCCACAAGGAGATGGACTGCATAACGAATTGTTACAGAAGAACTTTTGAATATATGATGCACATTGTTGCACACAATTTTGTATGTTGTTATATGTAAATATTAGTGATAGAACACAATAAGAATTATCCATTGTGATATAGATCATAGTTTCTTGTGATTTATGGTGAGCCTGTGTGCTGGTTTTTCGTTGCAAGTACCCGGAAGTTGGCAACCCTGATCAGCAGGGGCTGTAGTATTAAGGAGAACTGGGAGAGACTGAGTGAAAAAAAACAGCTGAATTCAACCCAAAATCTGTGCAGGTGTTAGAAAGATGGCAAACATTTCAGGGTGATGATTATTTCTCCAGTTGGCCTACCTGGGCCATATGCAAGGAAGAATCCTCTCATATCCATGAGCTCATTGTCATAGCCATGCCATCCATTCTGCCAGGCCTCTCTTTTCCCAGTGCCGTTCTCCCAAAATGGAAGCGTTTCTCTGCTCTGTGTTTGGGGGAGGAAATTGGTTTAATGTGAGTTACACGCCTTAAGCTAGGGCTGTCAATTCGGTTCGGTCCGAACTGAAAATCAACTGAATTTCCCCTGATTCGGTGCTTTTCTGTTCGGACCGAACTCAAAACTGGCAGGCAACCGGGGGGCCTGAATTCAACGAGTTCGGGAGTTCGCGAATAAATTCGGCAAATTCGGCCGTCAGTAAGCAGCATAACCGTCAGTAAGCAGCATTCTCCTCCCCCGGCCAATCGGTGGGCAAGCTGGGTCTTCTTCTGGCCAATCAGTCAGGATTAAGTACTGGAGGAATCAGCTGATGTGCGGCCCGGCCAGGGAGAGAGAGAGAGAGAGAGCGAAATCCTCGTGTGTGTGTGTGCGGTGCTTGTGCACATTCGCTCCTTTCCGTGGCTGCAGGGGGTGCATTTTTTGGGGTTCACACACAAAACTTTCACTGGAACTTCAGATGAAGCTTCTTAAGGTACCCCCCCCAAGTTTTGTAAACATTGGGTCAGGGGGTCCCGAGATATGGGCTCCCCCCCTTTTTTTCCATGGCTGCAGGGGGCGCATTTTTGGGGGTACAAATCCCAAACTTTGAGCGGAGTTTCAGACCAGTGTTCTTAAGATACCCCCCAAGTTTTGTAAACATTGGGTCAGGGGGTCTCGAGATATGGGCTCTCCCCCTTTTCCCTCCCCCCTTTTCCATTTATGTGGCTGCAGGGCAGAGCAGAGGAGCTTGCCAACCCCCCGCTCGCCTTCCTGGGAGTCCCGGGAAGACAGGCAAGGGGTCTTTAAACCCCTCTGCTTTGCCTGTCCAGGCAGAGCAGAGGAGCTTGCCAACCCCCCGCTCGCCTTCCTGGGAGTCCCGGGAAGACAGGCGAGGGGTCTTTAAACCCCTCTGCTTTGCCTGTCCAGGCAGAGCAGAGGAGCTTGCCAACCCCCCGCTCGCCTTCCTGGGAGTCCCGGGAAGACAGGCGAGGGGTCTTTAAACTCCTCTGCTTTGCCTGTCCAGGCAGAGCAGAGGAGCTTGCCAACCCCCCGCTCGCCTTCCTGGGAGTCCCGGGAAGACAGGCGAGGGGTCTTTAAAGGGTGCACTAGTTATTAGGTAGGATAGCACCCAGGCTTGGGTGAGGGAGGTAAACCTCTTGGTCATTTAAGCAGGGGAGGTTTTGCCTTGGATTTGCAACTCTCCAGATGCACATTTTCCCAGCCAGATTCTCCAAACTCTGCATGGGGGCTTATTGTTGAGTTTTGAGAATTTGGCTGGGGGGAATGTGCATCTAGAGAGTGGCAAATCCAAGGCAAAACCTCTCTGACCCTGGAGATTATAGATATGCATCATGACTAGTATTCACTTTGACTAGTAGCCATGGATAGCCCTAAGCCCTAAGCCAAAAGTTTTGCATTGGTTTTTATGGAGAAGGGGGCAAGCCCCCTTCCAGCCCCCCCCCAACCCAATCCTCACCAAACACGGGGGTTCTTGCAAGGATTGTCCCACCAAGCTAACCTAAAAGTTTGGGACCCCCACCTCAAAAAATGCCCCCCCAGAGCAGTGGGAAAAACCTCCCTATGCCTGCCTATGCTGGGAGATTTCTCATTAACCTACTTCCCATGAGGGGTTAACACTTTGGGCGTCTGTGGTTAACCGCAGAGGAAACAAGCTTAATGAGAAATCTCTCAGCACCAGCAGGCACAGGGAGGTTTTTCTCACGGCTCTGGAGGGGGCATTTTTTGAGGTGGGGGTCCCAAACTTTGAGGGTAGCTTGGGGGGACTCTTCTTGCAAGAACCCCCAAGTTTGGTGAGAATTGGGTCAGGGGGTCCGGAGTTATGGGGCCCGGAAGGGGTCCCCCCCGCCCATTGCATGAATAGCAGCCGGCTTCTGTTCTTTCTTTCCTATGGGGGGATGGGGGGACCCCTTCCGGGCCCCATAACTCCGGACCCCCTGGTCCAATCTTAACCAAACTTGGGGGTTCTTGCAAGGAGGGTCCCTCCAAGCTACCCTGAAATTTTGGGACCTCCATCTTAAAAAATGCCCCCCCCGAGCCGCGGAAAGGCGCGATTGTGTTTTTAATGGCTTTATTCGGCCGAATTTTTTTCCGAACTTTGAATTCCCGCCGAATTGAACGGATCCGAAGTGGGGGAGTTCGGACTTCGGCACGTACCGAACCCACAAGGGCCAAATTCGGCCGAATCCGAACTGTACCGAATATTTTTTTTTGACAGCCCTACCTTAAGCTACAAACTTAAACACAGCTACTTCCAAATTCATACTTTTGGGTTCTGCTACATACGTTGAGTTTTAGGGCCTGTTGTTCTTGTAAAGATGTTTATTGTCCAAATTTCTAGAGTGTTGTCCTCACCTATGTGTGCCAGACCCCTTATTACACTGACCTTTTCTATGAATCTACTGCTTTTCATGTTCCTCTTTATCGCATGAATACAGTTTTTCAATTCCTGCACAGGCAACAAGCAACGGCATTCATGACAGCAAGTCTTTCACATTGTTTTTCATGAATATATGGCTCCTGCTGACCTAGTTCCGCCTTTCTGCTTTATGTCAATCTAAACGACCAAGACAAACTCCCTTTTTACTTTCTCTCATATTAAAATCGTTAATATATTTGAACATGTGCATATGGAATGCTAGCTGCTGTGCGTTTGGCCCTCATTCCCAATATTCTCTGAAGTACTCTTTCTCTTTGTATGGAAGCCTGAGCAGAGGGTATTCCATTCCTTGCTTTTTGACACACAACTAGCTGAGCCAACAGCAACATCCAGAATTGTTGAAAGGCTTAACTTGAGTTATGTCACGCTGGCCTACTCTAGAGGGAGATTGCAAATTAGGTAAGAATTGGCAGGCCATGAGTCGCTGCTAGCAAACACAGTAGACGCTGCCTAACAGGGTACCGACCACTGACAGCTCTGCTTCCTGGAATGACATTAAACAACACAATGGGTCAAAGGGGCTCCGCAGAAGGAAGGGGGCATCCATTTTTCTCATTTGCTCGCTCTGAGTGCCATCAGCAAAAATAGATGGAGACAAGGGAACCACATTTAATTTGTCAGCTAGAATTGTTAAGTTATCTAGTACATCTGCTGACTATTAGAGACAAAGAAATGTATGGATACGCAAGGGTTCTAAAGCTTTTTTTTAAGGTTAAAAAGAATAACTATGATGCTGCCGGTTTCTAGGCTTGGTTTCTAGTCATAAATCAAAGGGGGGGGGACAAAAGAGTGTCCAGAATTGTGTGTCTCTGTGTGTGGTTGGGTGTGACTACTAGCTGAAACTCACTGAAACTATAACCAAGAGGGCATCAGTCTTGGGTTTGCCGTTAGTTACTCATGTATCTGTCAGCATCACTCATAAGAAAAGAGGAATTGGAATATGCCATCAGCAGAGGCAGGAGGAAGAGGAGGAGGAGGGAGGAGGAGGAGGAGGGCTGGTTTTTATATGCTGACTTTCTCTACCACTTAAGGGAGACTCAAACCGGCTTACAATCACCTTACCTTCCCCTCCCCACAACAGACACCCTGTGATGTAGGTGGGGCTGAGAGAGCTCTAACAGAGCTGTTACTTGCCCGAGGTCACCTAGCTGGCTTCATGTGTAGGAGTGGGGATACAAATCCAGTTCACCAGGTTAGCCTCCGCCGCTCATGTGGAGGAGCAGGATATCAAACCCGGTTCTCCAGATCAGACTCCACAGCTTCAAACCACCGCTCTTAACCACTATACCACACTGGCTCACGCAGTTATATAGCACCGGGATGTCGCAGGAATCATGAATCTCTTCACATTTAGTACAAGGAAATAATGAGCACAAAAGACGTGCAAGTTGTGCATCTGTGTGGCTAGCAGAGCCCAAATAGAGTCAACTGCTGTTTTAGCTGAGCATATTTTCAGAATTTGAGGAGCTGCTTGGATGATCAGCTCTGATAATTGGACATAGATGCAGAGTTCTTTGTAGGTATGCATGTGCCATCATGTCACAACCAACTTATGGCAACCCCAGCAAGGGACGTTCAAGCTAAGTGAGAAGCAGAGGTGTTTTGCCATTGCCTTCCTCTGCAGAGTCTTCTGTGGTGGTCCCCCATCCAAGTACCTGGTGAGATCAAACTGTTCCATGCCTCCTTCTCTCCCTTAAACAAAGTTACAGCCTTCTAAAATGATTGACTTTAATGGACTTAGAAGAGTGTAATTCTGTTTAGGCCAGCACTGTAAACCAACTAGATATGAGCGGCTTGCTTGCAAATATCTCAAAAGGTATATCTCATATTTTCAGAACTTAATAAACTGGGGCTGCAGTAGCATGGGTATATTACAGTAGTTTTAAAGAGATACACATCCTTGTGTGTGTGTACAGTGTCGCAGCCGATTTATGGCAACCCCTTTTTGGGGTTTTCATGGCAAGAGACTAACAAAGGTGGTTTGCCAGTGCACAGCAACCCTGGACTTCCTTGGTGGTCTCCCATCCAAATACTAACTAGGGCTGACCCTGCTTAGCTTCTGAGATCTGATGAGATCAGGCTAGCCTGGGCCATCCAGGTCAGGGCACACATCCTTACTGTGATGCATTTGCCCTTGAAGGTGGTAAATACAAGGTAGGGCATCATTTAAACTAATTTAGATCAGTCCATGGATTGTGACCAACAGGTCATCAGCCATGATTGCCAGTCCTCCAGGGGCTCGATAAACTTCCTGTTGTTGTTTTGTTTGTTTGTTTTTGCTGCCAACCCAGCATTGCAAAAACAGAGGTTTTTAAAGTGCCAGGCCACAATGCATAGCTGAGTTCTGTTTGATGGGTCACAAATTCATGCAGGTGATTTACCTCCACTATGAACCATCCTTCTTCAGCCACAAGTGTCAAAGGTGAGACAAATTTCCCCTTTTTATAATAGAACCTGTCAGGAATATCTTCTTTCCTGTAAACTGTCATATGTGGCACATTCTTCAACTTGTTATATACCTGCAAAGAAATTAAAGTCACGACATTTGAGCACATATTTACGGTACGGCAGCATGCATTATCACGTTGAATGCAAACCATTGCTGAAAGAGAGGCTGCCATTTTTAAGCAATATTATTAATGTGGATTTAACTCATATGGGAAAACTCTTCAATAATTTTCTTACAGAGGTTATCTCTGCGCAGAGTTCTTGTTCCATGTCCCCCTACCTTAAATCATAATGGATTTTATTTTGGCTTCCGCCAATCTTTCATGTTTTTACCTGTTCCACTGTGCATTCCCCCCTTGCTTTGGTAAGATTTTTCCTGAAAGATCATACTGAAAGTGGGTTTGAGGGAAGTGTGAACAATGCCATATTTCATATAATTCCCCCTGCTCCATCTTCCAGACATTTTGCTCAGTTTTTAAATTATTGGTAGTTGTAATACAGTGTAGTGTTAAAACATTATAGTGACACACCCACTACAGATATATATATATATATATATATATATATATATATATATATATATATATATATATATATATATATAACACGGGGAAAGCTCCATGTGGAAATTCCACTGCTATTGCAAATGTCTTTGTATTCATAACAGCAATAAGAGGAAAATGGGGAATCGCCCCCATGTGGAAGCAACCCAACATGGTGGTTTCCACACATGGAGAAGAAGAGTGAGGTTTTATATGCTGACTTTCTCTACCACTTACTGAAGAATCAAACCAGCTCACAATCACCTTCTCTTCCTCTCCCCACAACAGACACCCTGTGAGGTAGGTGGGGGTGAGAGAGTTCGGAAAGAACTGTGACTAGCCCAAGGTCACCCAACTGGCTTCATGTGTAGGAGTGGGGAAACCAACCCACTTCACCAGATTAGCATCCGCCACTCATGTGGAGGAGTGGGGAATCAAACCGGGTTCTCCAGATTAGGGTCCACCGCTCCCCCCCCCAAAAAAAAACACTCTTAACCACTACACCACGCCACTGGGGCTTTTCAATTTAAAAAAAATTGGCACTAAAATATCATTCTATTAATATGTTATTGTAATAATAGTTATAACAGGTTCTGAGAATTCTCAGCTTTTGTTTTGTTTTTTAAAGTGTCTAGCCCCTCCTGCTGCAAAGATATACCTTCCCCCTTATATCTTCACAAGGGAAGAGGCTACAGACTTTAAGAAATTTATTTAAATAGGTATATATGAAAAGAGTACAAAGAAAGAAGTTAGGCGGTCAACAGTACAGTCCTAAGCAGGGTGGCAACTTCTAAGCCCACTGACTTCGATGGACTTAGTAAGGTGTAAGTCTGTTTAGGATGGCACTGCAGTGTTTGTACCCAAAGGCTTCTAAACGGTCCTTAAAAGCAGACCACTGTAGACTGAGGTACAGGAAGAAGTCCTTGGAACATCCTAATTTCAGTTATTTCCGTGTCAGCAGACAGGGTCAGCCCCCCAGTGGTTGCCAGGTCCCTCTTTACCACCGGCAGGAAGTTTTGGGGGCGGAGCCTGAAGAGGGCAGGGTTTTGGGAGGAGAGGGACTTCAATGCCATAGAGTCCAATTGCCAAAGCGGCCATTTTCTCCAGGTGAACTGATCACTATTGGCTGGAGATCAGTTGTAATAGCAGGAGATCTCCAGCTAGTACCTGGTGGTTGGCAACCCTACCCCAGTGACATATTTAGCTACAGAGTATTGCAAAAAAGAAATGATTGGCACAAGTGGGATTATGAAAGAGAAAATGTGACTTTTTCCTTGCCTGAAGCTCCTTGTCTTTTGCTGGCCACAGACTTACAACCGGGCCTCGGTCCTTTAATAGTATAACATCACTCATGTTGATACAGTTCCACAGCTCAATCACTTTTTCCATCCAGTAAATGTCAGTCATCCCATGATCCGAGAAAAGAATGACATTCAGGTCATTCTGCATGCCCTTATCCTGTCAAGATAGTTAGCTCAGTGGATTACAGTTTGAAAAGTACAAAGTGCAGTTCCCCATTTTTACGCTGGTAATCAGATTCACCCCACCTGCAATGCCAGCACGATGAGAAAATGTACAGTGGAGGTTAATCTCAACGCGCACCTTTTCAGGACTAAAGAGGCTGAAATAAATGAGATTGAACACATACTATGTGTTGCAATGGGGAACAGTGGCAGACTGGGTCTAAAAATATTGGTTGCCAGGAGACAGGGGGCCCACCCACAACTATAAGGCTATCATTTAATTTTTATTTTATTTTTAACATATTGTCTAATGTTTAAGGGGGGCCCACTTGCCATCAGGCAAGCTGACACAATGGCCAGTCCGCCACTGATGGGCACACAGTAGGGTTGCCAGCCAAGTGCTGGCAACCAGTGGAAGTATTTTGGGGTCAGGGACTTGGGAAGCAATGTTGCATGAGGTCATGCCATCACTTCTGGCTGAGTATCTGGAAGTCACCAGGGCTGCCAAGAACCAACATTCCCCCCATGACCCTGATCCAAAACAATATCATAGCAAAACAAATCACTTGGCTTTCTGTTACTGTCAATAGAATAATAATTGTTACCTGAGAATAAGCTCCATTGAATTCAGGGAGACATCAGTCTCTCTCCAAACAGTAATCAACTGCAAAAAGACTTTAAAAATATTTCTACTAATGTAAAACAAAAAACTAACTGGGTGCTTAATGGGGAAAGGAAAACTGGGGTGATGTGAGAAGTGGATTTCTTCATCCAGGGAGAGGAGGCAGGTGAGCCAAGTCTACAGATGGTGTTGACTTCCTGCACCTACACTAACTTTAGAAAGTGATTCTAGTCCCCAGATACTAAACCCCAACTAGTTACAGCTCTCTCTTCCCATCCCATCCCCTTCTGACCTGCTGCTACCTTCTTGAAGAGGGAAAAAGGAAGCAGGAGGGCAAGGGCAGATTGGGCAACTGAAATTACCATTGAAATAATTTCCAGAGTGACCCAGGTACAGATCTTCAGTAAATCAAAGGGTACAGAATTAATTGGATCTTTGGGGAGTAATCCTAAGCAGGTATCCTTAGAAGTAAGTCCCATTTTACTCAATGGGGCTTATCCCCAGTGGGGTACAATGCAGTAGGGTCCACACTCCAGAGCATCTCTAGGGGAACTGAACTCTGAAGTCTTGATATTGTAATGCCTGTAGATCCCTGAATCCCACCTGCAGGCTGGCATCCCTAGCAACAGGCCCCCCCAAAGTGCCCCCTCAAAACTGGCATTCAAGAGTATACTGCTCCTGAACAGTTCACCTGGAGGTTCTATTTGGTCATTAAAGTCTTCAAAGAAGAAGAGTTGGTTTTTATATGCCGACTTTCTCTGCCACTTAAGGAAGATTCAAACCGGCTTACAATCACCTTCCACCTTCCCTTCCCTCTCCTCACAACAGACACCCTGTGAGGTAGCTAGGGATGAGAGAGTATGACTTTTTGGGGAGGTTTTTGGGGCAGAGCCTGAAGAGGGTGAGGTTTGGGGAGGAGCTTCAATGCCATAGAGTCCAATAGCCAAAGTGGCCATTTTGTCCAGGTGAATTGATCTCTTATCGGCTGGAGATCAGTTGTACTAGCAGGAGATCTCCATCTAGTACATGGAGGTTGGCAACCCTAGTAAGTGTATATCATGGGGGGGCGGGAAGTCTAGCTTCTGAGCAGTACTGACCTTGATTAACTTAATCATATTCAACAGTACATTGTCGACCGCTTGTAAGGCATTCTTCCTCTGAACAGACAAAGGCCCATAATGATGACCTTCTACATCAATCCTTTCATAATACACCGCTGCCATATCTGCTGTGCCTATTCTGAAGTGGAAACACAACAGAACAGTTAGGTAAGAAACAAATATGCTGCAGTTTTAGCATGTTTTTGAGATATGACATTCAGACTGAGGGTTTTTTTCAGGTTATCAACTACCAATTTTGCAAATGAAGGAGGTATAGTTTGCATATGACTCTGGCCAGGCCTGATTCAGGTAAAGGTATGTACTTAAGAGGCGCTAGGTGTCTTGTAGCCTTTTTGATGGTCCTCTCTTTTTTGCCTGTGGAAAAGCTAGCTGGAGCCAACTCGTACACCATATTGCGTCTCAGCATTTCAAGTTTTTCTAACAAAAATGTTCATACCTTTTGTTCTGGATAGAAATTTTGTGTTGTTTCTTTTACAACTAAGACCACACCATTTCTTTGTTATTGGATCCTTTTAATTTTTATCTTTCCTTGGCAAAGTTGCACCATTATACCCACTACATCATTCGCCTACAGAATTAAATTAATAACCGTGTCCTTGGTCAAAACTCTAGAGAACCCTTCCTAATCCTTCCAAATAGCCACCCTGAGCATCCCTAAAGACAGCTAAAGGTACTGCTAACTTTTTTTTGTCTTGGTTGTTTATTTAAATAAGTTATAATTTACCTTTCAGAAAATCTCCTGCAATGTCTTACAGGAAAATCTTTAAAATAATGTGTCACAAATTCAGCAGCACCATAAGTAGGATTGCCAGGTCCCTCTTCACCACCAGCGGGAGGTATCTGGGGTGAAGCCAGAGGAGGGCAGGGTTTGGGAGGGGAGGGACTTCAATGCCATGGAGTCCAATTGCCAAAGCAGCCATTTTCTCCAGGTGAACCGATCTCTATCGGCTGGAGATCAGTTGTAATAGCGGGAGATCTCCAGCTAATGCCTGAAGGTTGGCAACCCTAACCATAAGTCATAAAACTAGTAAAACATCAGGAGTTAAAAATCAATCTAATCTGCAAAGGATGGTCCAAAACCAGTATCTAAAGCTGAAAAGGAATAATACTCAACAGAAAGGAGTTCCAAAGTCCACAAAACTTCTGAGGGTGAAAAGTGGCCCTTAGGCCCACAGGCTTTGTGTGTGGAAGATTCCCAGGCAGTAGGGACTAGGAAAAAGGCCCCAGAGTGCTTCTGGCAATCAGAAAAGATAGTTCTGAGCACTGAGTATAAGTCAGCTTCATGTGTCAGTTGAAGAGACAGCCTCTGACTATATAAACCCAAGTGACCGATCTATTTTCCCCTACAATGTCTACTATATATGCCTCCAACCTGAGTGGAGCCCCACTTTTTTGGAACTGGCTGTCCACTATGGTAAAGAGTGCACCATCTCTGCCCTCTTTTAGGAGAGCTTGCAAAGCAGAGCTGACTGGAGGCCTTGTTACCCCGAGCTTGCTAGCAGCCTTGCTGTTGGTTTTATTAATTTTAAGCTGTCTGATGGTTGTTCTAGATTTTTGTGGCATATTGTATTATTGTGGGAAACAACTTTGAGCTGCAAAGGAAAGATGATATACATATTACCTCTACTATATTTATTGCCTTTAGGTCCCATTTTTCTTCAGTCATACAACTGAAGTTGGTGTACATAGAGTTCCCAAGAGGTCTCCTGTCCAAGCACTGACAATATCTAGACCTGCTTTGTTTATGTGACTTCCAACTATACATTGAGGCCTGAATACACTAAACAAAGGAACATATTTTGATGATTTTACCTCAAAGATTCAATAGCATTATTCACAGCACTGGAGAAATCGGCATCTGTAGGAACGCTGTAGTATGGTAGGCAATAGGTAGGCCTGATTCCAAGGATTTCAACTTCACACCCTGACAAAAGAAATGTTGGTAATTATGGCTTATTCTAGATTCAGGACTTTCAATGACTGAAATTAATCGCGAAGACTTGAGGCTGAGGAAGATTTTTAGAGGGATTCCCTCTCCTAGCTTCAGCTGTTCCTTTTGGTTATGGAATTTATGTCAAATCATTGTTAGAGCTGAAATCGACTGGAACCCTTGAAATTGAAGTCACCAGTGCAAATGATTTAATGTGAAACTTTGCAGCAAACTAAAACAAACCCATGCTTTGCAGCAAACTAAAACAAACCCATATAGATATACACGAACACCAAAATGTTGAAACTTGCATCTGACATTTTATTTCTTTCTAATTGATTCCATCACAAAGTATAGTATATATTGGCATATTTGTCAAAGGTAATCTGACCTGTAGGAGTAAATTGGCATATAAGCTTGTGTTGAATGGAAAGGCACTTCCAGCTTTTGCTTTCAGGATGACAGTAGAATCAACCCAAAGTCTCTCCAGTGAAAGTTTGGAGTTATCATAACTGTTTTTGAACAGTACTTCCTCCCTCCCATCCCCAGTCCTCTTATCTTGAAAAGCAGCAGTCAATAGCAGCTGAGTCCACACACACACACAAAACTTGTCTACCAGATCCTGAAGTGGCATGTGTGGCTGTGTAATTTCATTGGTTAGCCTAATGACCTGCAAGTAATTTCCATTAAATTAGAAAGCCTTTGTGTGACCACGGCCCGCTCTAGTTCTTTTTCCCCAAGAACTGGCAGCAGTGGATCAAAATATCTGTTGAAAACCAACTTATTCTCTCTCTAGTATAGCGCTCAACAAATCCCAGGCACCAAGACACCATGGCACCTAGAAATAGGCTTATCATTTGCCTAAATTTGCCATCCTCCAGGTGGTGCCTGGAGATCGCCTGAACTACAACTGATCTCAAGACAACAGAGATAAATTCTCCTGGAGAAAATGGCTCCTTTGGAGGATGGATAGGGTTGACATGTCTTTCTTTGCCACCGGCAGGAGATTTTGGGGGCGAAGCCTGAGGAGGGTGTGGTTTGTGGAGGGGAGGAACTTCAATGCAATAGAGTCCAATTGCCAAAGTGGCCATTTTTTCCAGGTGAACTGATCTCTATTGGCTGGAGATCAGTTGTAATAGCAGGAGATCTCCAGCCGCTACCTGGAGGTTGGCAACCCTAAGGATGGACCATATGGCATACCTCACTAAGGCCGCCCCTCTCCCTAAACAAACCCCAAATTTCTAGGAATTTCCTATCCCAGAATTTGCAACCCTTCATTTACCCACTATAGATCTCTATAGTAATATACAAACTACAGATTTATTTTTAAAAACTGCAAAAAAAAAAAAACCCACTGGGGGTGGGAGGATGGTGGGTAGGAGGGGACAGAATGGGGATAGGCCCATGTGGAGACTTCACTGCTGCTGCTAATAGCTTTAGAACATAAGAACATAAGAAAGGCCATGCTGGATCAGACCAAGGCCCATCAAGTCTAGGAGTCTGTTCACACAGTGGCCAAACCAGGTGCCTCTAGGAAGCCCCCAAACAAGACAACTGCAGCAGCAGCACCCCTGCCTGTGTTCCACAGCACCAGCATGTTCCTCTGATCCTGGAGAAAACAGGTATGCATCATGACTAGTATCCATTTTAACTAGTAGCCGTGAATAACTCTCTCCTCCGTGAACATGTCCGCTCCCCTCTTAAAGCCTTCCAAGTTGACAGCCATCACCATATCTTGGGTCAGAAAGTTCCACAGTTTAACTATGCGTTAAATTAGCTTTGCATTCACAATGGCAATGAGACCACAATTTATCTATGTATTTATTATTTACTTAAAACATTTCTATGCTCTTCAGAGTTCTTGAGGTGGTTTACAATTGGAGAATCCTCAACAACATGCAGGGGGCATCTCATGTTATTTCCCCCACTATTTCCATCCCTACAAACCCTTATAGCTTCTCCTCCTTTCCTTCTTCCTTTCCTGCTTCCCACCTACAAGCCAACCTACCTTAATCTATCCTTCTCCCCACACTGTTTCCTCTTTCCCTCCCCTGGAAGAGCATACCGGTATATCCTCCCCTTTCCCTGCTTTCTTTTCTCCTTTCCACCCACCCACCACCTTTTGTCTGGCCCCCATCTTCAGCTATATTTTTTCCCATGTTTCCAAGGCTTTTTCAGGTTTGTAGAAAGATCTGTCTTGTCTGTTCATGGCTCTGGTCTCCAGATTTAAGTATCCTCAGATTTGGTGATACTGGGAATTAGATTTATTTTGATGATAACTATATAAAACAACAAGCAATTAAAAACAGGGAATGACATCATGCAGCAGCAACCTATGTTTTTTCTAGACAATAGTTTTTAAGACAATTTAAAGTGGTATGATAGGAATGCTATTTATTCCCTATTCAGGATAATTTAGTGTTCACATCATTTGAATCCCCAAATTGTGCCATTTGTATTATACCAACTTTGTGATTATAGTGTTAAATGTTTTGGTCTGCAGAACAAATGGGTATTCCATTCCCCCCCCCCTTTATCTCAGTCAAATGTACAGTTTTCCAGATTATATGTTTGACTCTGAGACCTTAACTTCTGGCTTTTGCATATCTAAACATTGACTTAACAGTTAGATACTGAATGTCATAACAAATCTTTGAAAGCAGTCCAGTACTGCTTAGGAGGTCTGGGAAATGTCTTAAGTAGAGTGGGAAATGAAATTTGAATGGTTGTTTTTTTATATTCACTAATGTTAAAGATTTGACCATACACTTTACCTAAAGCAAACATATTAATTCTTTTGAAATACTGAGCAGTGCTTGGTCACTAGAAGACAGAACATATCACCAAGTTTAAAAGAGGGAAAGAAGGTCACCCAGCTGGCTTCGTGTGCAGGAGTGGGGAAACAAATCCAGTTCACCAGATTAGCCTCCACTGCTCATGTGTAGGAGTGGGGAATCAAACCCAGTTCTCCGGATCAGACTCCACCGCTCCAAACCACCACTCTTAACCACTACACCACACTGGCTCTGGGTTCCATGATACTAACCAGGCCAATAGTACATGAAGACTTTCCGCTTTGCTTTCATCATGGTGACCCACAAGGGCTCTGATCCATTCCACCAAAGAGGCAATAGGCTGTCTTGAGTCACACCGATATCAAACGACGCATTGGTAGTTGGGTCCCACATGTAGTTGCCAATCATTTGATGCACCTCACAGTGGCGACCTGGAAGGTAAAAGAGTTGCTTAATATTCTGTCTGCTCCGAAATATTTAGCAATAATATTTCCTTTTCTGCTTTCAAAGCTCCGTGAAAGGAGAATAGATACTAATAATATCCCTATGGAAAAACTAGGTAATTACTGTTACTCAGACTTTGCAGAAGAGGCAGCTAAAGGACTAAAGGTAAAAATGCAGTTTTGAAGAACTTGGGTTGCTGGAGTTTGTTTGTTTCCCTGGGAAAAGTTGATTTGTTTTCATCAACCAGTGTCGGGGCTTTCTAAAGCAGGTGGAGCTTTACAGTTATATTTACTTTGAATGAAGGCCTTTTTGTATAAGCGGCATCACAGAAGGGTTTTCAATCCTAATGCGGTTTCACTTCATTATATACACCTGGTGGACGCAGCCACCAATCACAGTAGATATCCAATTATCCTGGTATTGCTACTGCATTGCATCAGCCACCTGGCTCTAACTGGATCAGGCCAGCTTTCTCTAGCTCCCCAGGTACTTTCCAGGCTGATTACATCATCCTTAGATCTCACTGATCTATCCTGCACCTGTCAAACTATCTGACAGACTTGTAATCTTGACAGTGACTTGAAGAGGGTTTTTTCTGTTCAACATTTTCCTCTCAGGTTCAGCCTTGGAGAAGAAAAGGTGGGGTGGATTCAACAATCCTCCAAATAGTCTTTCTCCAACTTATGTGGCTCTTCCTCCAATGGAGGAAGGCTCCTTAGATTGGAACGAGGCTTCAGACTTGAGCCAAAAGAAAAGGTGGGGTATAAATATTTTAATTAATAAATAAACTTTGCTCAGTAGGGTGGTAAGAGAGGGGCAGATCCACCTCAGTAAGTTTGGACTGAAAGATGTGAGGGTTCTGAATCAGCCCCACCATAAATGCTTTTTAAAGGTAAAAGGTAAAGGTCCCCTGTGCAAGCGCCAGATCATTCCTGACCCATGGGGTGACGTCACATCCCGACGTTTCCTAGGCAGACTTTGTTTACGGGGTGGTTTGCCAGTGCCTTCCCCAGTCATCTTCCCTTTACCCCCAGCAAGCTGGGTCCTCATTTGACCGACCTCGAAAGGATGGAAGGCTGAGTCAACCTTGAGCCGGCTACCTGAAACCAACTTCCGTAGGGATTGAACTCAGGTCGTGAGCAGAGCTTGGACTGCAGTACTGCAGCTTACCACTCTCCGCCGCGGGACTCCTAAAATGCTTGTTAGACTTTTAAAATTCATATATTTTAACTGCTATAGTTTCGCTACATACCTAATGTATCTAACATGTGAATGCAATGCAGGCCTTTGCTGCGTTTGATGAGTTTGTGAAATAGAAAGCAAAAATCAGTTGGGATGCCCAAGCTACTGTTAGTTCAGTCCCCTTGTACTACAGACTCAATGAGGCCACAGACCATGCGGTGTAGGGTTGTCCGCAGATGCGTAAATAATGAGCTGGGATAATAAAAGGGCCAACTTTATTTAATAATTCAAGAGGGATCTGCAGCGCACAAACCAAAACATCGCCAATAACTGACTGCTGTGCGGGCCATTGTGGGGATGCTGAAGAGTCAGACCTCCTCTTGCTTTTGCATCCCTGCTCTAAGGCCGAGGCCCACCCTGGCTCTGAGCTCCGAGCCGTCACATGTGGTACGGCTCCTGCTCTTCCTTGCCAAGACTTTTTAGTGCTCGAGGGAGGTGTGCCGCGTCCAATCCACCCTATCCGCAAGGTCTATAGGTAAAGGATAGCGGCACCCCTCGAGTTCCTGTCCCAGGTCCCTGCCAGGCACCGAGGCCCCAGTCCTGGTTTGAGGGTTACTCCTTCATCTTCCCAAGTGATGCCTCAGGGTGCTCACCGGAGTTGTAACATGAACCATGAAGCCAATGTGCCCCTCCCCTCAATTCTTTGAATGTGGGGAGGGGGCGGTCTTGTCAGCACACGCTATTACAACTGATCTCCAGCCGATAGAGATCAGTTCACCTGGAGAAAATGGCCACTTTGGCAATTGGACTCTGTGGCATTGAAGTCCCTCCCTCCCCAACCCCCACGCTCCTCAGGCTCCGCCCTCAAAATTTCCAGGTATTTCCCAACCCGGAGCTGGCAACCCTAGATCACACTTGCAGTCCACCTTATTAACATGTACAATTTGGTTGTGTGGAGTGTGGACCAGTCTGTGGACTATTATTATATTGGTGTTATACCTTGTAAATCTAATCCTAGAAATAAAGAATAAGTAGCTAAAGAAATAGACTTTTAAGGAAATAATGCCTCAAGAATATAGTGATCCAGCTGCTGCAATTGATCTGACCTTCTGTCACCAGTTGCTTAGTTCTTCAGCTCACACAGGCTATCTTGACAACTTTTTAAACCACCTGTAAAAAAACATTCCCGCTGGAGTATTCCATCACCACATATCCTATCCCACCTCAGCATCAACAGTCTCTCCTATCTCTCTGAAAAGTACTTTTACACACATCTTCCTGCTGCTGTAACTTTCTTGATTACACTTCATTGCCTTTGACAAGCATCTTAAGCCGAGGAGTTCCTATTTTCAAGCTCCAGTCAACCTAGACATAATGTGGTGCAGGTTAAAGAGCTATTGACCCTTTATAGAAAACAGGGGAAAGTACTCCTTTATTACTTTCTTTTTAGTGCATCAATTCTCTGGGTGCTTGACCCATAGAACATTTTTTTAAAAGTTGGTTTGCTCCTTCTTTACCTCAATTGATAATCTTCTGTGGCAGTTGAGAAAAGACTTTCCACAGCAAAGTATAAACAGAGGATTGAAGCTGCCATAACAAAAGTGAATGTTCTAGAATTGTGGGTGTGGAAAGGATAGCCAAAGACCTTCCACGTCAACAATAGACCCAAAGCAGTAATGCTCACAGCATCACTGCACATTTGCATTGTGTATTATAAACACTGCAGAAGAATAGGGAAAGTTCCCAATGCCCAAGATACTGGGGTGATTCAAGCAGTAATATAAAAGAAGTGTCATGGTAGTTAGTTCAAATGAGGCAAATCTACTTTTGATAGTCAATTGCCTTTTCTGTGTCTACAAATTGTCAGAAACCTCGTTTGAATTAGCTGGGCCAGGAAGAAAGAACTTCCATTTTCTGTTGCCACCTTTCCACATTATGCATAATTTTCTAAATCTTTCTTATGTCTCCACTGGACTTATTTCTAAACTAAAAAACTCATGTTTTAGCTTGTTCCTTATTGCATGATTTATTATTTTAAGCATCATTGCGTAACTGGTGGAAAAACAGGATAAAAATGAATCAAATCATTAATAGGTAAGGCTGCAGTCATGCGGAGACTTGCTTGGCAGGAAGTCCCTTTGAATAAAAGAACTTGCTTCTGTGTAAATATGCCTCAGGATTTGGCTGTATATGTGTCAGGAGCCTCCTATACACTGATGTTTCTAAAGGCATAGGTAAAATGCTTTTGCTGGAAAGCAGGGCTGGGGGGTGGGGAGTGCAGAAAGGGAGGCCGCAGTAGCAACTAATAAATCCCAAATACGAAATTCTAGAGGGAGCATATTAATTTGTCTTGAGGAAAAAGAGTTGTCCTGCTACACAACAGTTTATCAGCTGAATTTCTGGGCACATTTCCTTTCTTTGTATTCCATTTCTTTCTCATGCATTCCAGCCATATAATGATCAAGCAGGAAAGTGAACTTTGGAAACATGACAGATGTTACAATCCATGAACTGCTCACTCTGTAGGCGTCCTATTAATGCTGCTACTGTTTCTCTAGGGTTTCAGTACTTCGTGACTGGCCAACTGAGTATTTAACTGCCTGACCATAAGGTTTACTGTACCATCCCATAAAGTATGACGTTACGCCAGTTTTAAAGGAGGTTTTATGATGCTGGTGTCGTATTCACAAGCAATGGTAGAAATGTTTTAAATGTAAATTGTTATAAGTATTCTTTTATCAGAAAATCATAATATTAAAAATTGTAATTTCTCACAATGCAAAATTCTTGCCTGTGGCAGACATTGGAATTGTCATGCCTGCATGCTTAATGTTTTAGAATTTATTCATTTGGAAGCTATCTCACACAGTATACTTTAGATTCTCCTTGAGTGTACAGCAAGGACATTGTTTATTTACAGTTTAAATGATCCATTTGCATTCTCTACTGCAACAAACAATAACTACTAAAAAAGAAAATAATTATCCCTGTCCCAAGAGAGTTTCTAATTTTTTTTAATTTAAAATAATTACAAAATTGGGTTTGTATGGATGAAGAAAGAATCCCGGATCCCCCTTAGATTTTAAAACCTGTTCCTATGAACTTGAACATTCATTCTCAACCATGAGCAAAATATTTCAATCACTCCGCATAATCTAGGGATGGAATATGAGCCAGCTGAGAAAAAACATTGTGAGTTGGATCCCAGAGTTTTTTCACTGTTCATGAAACATGTATCAGAAGAAAGAATAGATCTACAGGATTCATCCCTATGTATCCTAGGTTAGTTTAACTATTTCTGCTAATGCCAAATATTATTCCTTGGAGGATGTCATACCAGCATTCGGTTTATAATATAGAGTGCTGGTAAGAATCCTCTGTTTAGATTTTTTCCGTGGTGGAATTTTCAAATGATCCAGCAATTGTCTGACCAGATTACGCAAAAGTTTCATTCATGATAATAAAGTGAACTGAACGGATGGATCTCCAGTTCAGACTGGACCGTGCCCAGTCCAGTCATGCATTTTTAGCATTCCCTGAGTGCTCAGAGAGCTTTGCGATTCCCCACAGTGTTACAGAACCCAGTGACCTTATGTGTTTGGCAACAACCAAAAGCTACCAGCTCTAAAGAGCATCCCAGGAGGGAGAAAGGGAAAGAACATACTCACCAGTCATCAAGGTGTAGTAGTTTGGGTAGGAAAGACTAGGAAAATCTGGGGTCAGGTAATCCGCTTTCACGCCACCGTTGACAATCTCTTTGAAGCCAGGCAAGGACCCTAGTGCTTGATCATCAATATAATCATGGCGAAGGCCATCGATTAGGAACAGCAGGAGCTTCCGATGTGCCAGGGATGAACAAGCCAGGGTCATGACAAAGAGGAGAGAGAGGGCCATGCGCATTGCCATATTGGTGGCTGTGTAGAGGAGTCCCTCCAGAGCTCAGCCAGCGCTGCCGGTCTCCTTATGCTGTTACTCCGAAAGAGGCATCTGAAGCTGCTCTCAAGGGCTGGCCCTGACTTGGCCGGTTTGATTCCAAAGTTTAAAGGTACAGCTGCATGAATTGCAACAGGCAGACTTGAAAAGTTA
Organism: Euleptes europaea; assembly: GCF_029931775.1. Lineage (NCBI taxonomy): Eukaryota > Metazoa > Chordata > Lepidosauria > Squamata > Sphaerodactylidae > Euleptes > Euleptes europaea. Next base: position 59,723,314 of record NC_079320.1, read on the forward strand.
CTTTCTAACTGCTGTGATATGAACTTTGTCTGCTAGGGTGATGTACAAGAGTATCATTTAGCGAACGCTATCTGTGTGTGTGTGTGTGTTTGTAGGGGGGGGGGGATATAGCACCAGCAGAGCAGGACAAAGAAAGTTCATTATGTTAAGTCTACGCTGACACAGTTGACACAGAAATAATATAGCCCTTTCATTGACCTGTATGTCAGATGTTCAGATCCCTGATGTTGTGGTTAAATTTGAAATCAAACTAAAGCCTTTTTTCTTAATTTTGTTTGGTTGCTGCAACTTATCTTTAAAAACAGTTGACATAATCATAAGAAGTAATGCAGGGTAGTTTTATTTCTCCTTTTGAGGGCTTTGTCTGAAAAGCTGTGCTGCAGAAATATATCAAATGCTATTGTTCCCCCAGAGACTGCCATGTTTTATAAGCTTGTAAACGAATAATATAGAATTTAACTTGCACAAACTCCTATGTTAGCTTTTATTAACTTTGGTGTGAGACATCAAGAAGTGGCGTGTTTTTGTCAACCAAACTCTATCCCATATATAAGTGGCTCTATTGTTTTTTTTCTGAGTAAAGCAGGTGGTAAATGTTGTCATGCCTGTTTGCTTGACATTTTTTTTCTTGCCACACTGCTGTGCAGACACTTAACAAACTATACAAGTAAAAAGGAAAGCCATTTGTGAGGAGGAAGGTAGCCAGTACTTTAGAATCATAGAAACATAGAGTTGGAAGGTACCTCCAGGGTTATCTAGTCCAACCCCTTGCATAATGCAGAAAATTCACAACTACCTGCCCCCCAATCCCCCAATCCCCCAGTAACCCCTACTTCAAAGCCAAAGAAAGGGGAAAAAACCCTCCATGATCCTTGTGCTATGGTGGCAGCTGCTGCCAAAGCAATATTTTAAAAAATCTGCACAGCCAGTCAAATCTCCAATAGTCAATCAGAAGCCTTGCTGGGCAAAAGCCCTACCTGGCCCCACCCACTTAAAAAAAACACTTGGCAGGTGCCAGAAAAGGTGTTGGGGGCACCACAGCACCCACTGGTAGTACATTGGGGACCCCTGCTCTATCAACTACAACATGCTGGCTCTTTATTTATACCTCAATACTTGAGTACTTCCAAACCCAAGCTATAAAGTAAAACTTAACAGTGCACTGATATTTGGGGTGGGCGGGGGAGAGAGATGGGGAAACTAAGACTGGATTTATTTGTATGGGTAGCTGAAGCAGCTAAAGGATCCGTGGTAGCACAGCTGGGACAGATGTCCAACTGTAAGAAACCCACCCTGAAAAGCTGCAGCTAGTTAAGGTAGACAGTACTGGACTGAATAGCCTGTTCATTGAGGCAGCCTCTATGCTTTATCCAGTATCAAAGCCTTGACCTGGAAACTACTCTTATAGTAAATATGAACCAATAGATCATCCTCTGGCATCCTTTTGGAATCATTCTCTCTAGAAAAAAAATGGCCTTGAAAGAAAACATTGTGGTGGCGAAACTGTGATACGGACCTTGCTTTTAACGCGGACATCAGTTCATCTTATGTGGGTCAGGTAACACAGAACATTTGTATGCTGCTCAGGTAACACAGAAATCTAAATAATTTGGCACGGATATGAAACATTCCACTATTCTGTAAAAAAAAAAAAATTCAGTCTTGTTTCCATCCTCTTTCTTCCTTTGTTCATTAATGGCGTAGTTCCACAGGATTTTAATTGCTGAATAATTAGAAGGATACAGGCTGATAGTCCTTAAGCCAAAAGCAAACTTCCGATGAGCTAAAACAGTTAGTTGGGCTTTTTGATCTAGGGAGATTAGAGCAGCCATTTGGAATGTTTCCTTCTGTTGAGGGGGAAAATAACAAAGAACTGCCCTCATTCTTACATTGTGGATCCAGTCTCTTCATGCTGATGCATGACAAAAATGGGTTTTGAGAGCTGTTTGGTAATCTAGTATAGTATAAAGCTAAATAAATTTGGGTGCAGCATATTGAATGGAAAATAAGATTAATAATTTGAGAAAGGTCTCATCAGGGATCATTTCTCGAGTTTTATTTCACTGCAAGCGTGAGTTTTGGCAAATGTGAATATTAAAGAGAATGTTTCTGAGCATATGCAGAGTACAGTTTTCTTGCCATAGTCCACTCATTTGGGACTAGAGATATGGAACTGAAGTAGGGTTGCCGACCTCCAGGTAATAGCTGGAGATCCCTTGCTATTACAACTGATTTCTAGCCAATGGAGATCTGTTCACCTGGAGAAAAAGGCCACTCTGGCAATTGGACTCTATGGCATTCAAGTCCCTCCCCAAACCCCACCCTCCTCAGGCTCATCCCCAGATATCTCCAGGTATTTCCCAACCCGGAGCTAGCAACCCTAAACTGAAGTCAAAAAATATAGTTTCTCAGTAGGCATAAAAATCAACATTTTGGTAAACATTAAAACCAATGAACCTAAGAAAAATGTTGTCTTTAGTTATGGCTTATTGGTTATGGTTTAGTCCCAGAGAATGAAATGGGGAGGGAAAGTTTAAAGTGTCTCGAAACCATGATATTATTAGCAGAATTATAGAGAAAAACTTGTATAGTAGACTAATCATTGCTACAGCATGCACACACATACACATGCACACATATATACACTGTGTTGGCTCCAACCAGCTTTTCTGCAGGTGAAAATAGGTGTAAGGGTCTCCTTTGACCCCCCCCCCCAAAGGCTAGGCTGGGGATTGTGGGACCTACATGGACAAAAGCCATGTGGGATGGGGGCTGTAGTAACAAGGAGAATTAGGTGAGATTGAGCGAAATGGTGGCTGAATCCAATCTATTTACTGATATAAGATAGGAAACTTGGGGGGGGGGTAAGTTAACCGTGTCTTCTTTTCCCACTTTTCTCTTTCTTTTTTTTATAATAATTTTTATTATTTTTTTCAACATATATAAACAAAAAAATCAACAATTAGTAAAAGTCATTAAAATAGAAAAACAATAGATTGTTGAAAATACAATTAACATGTTTAAATAAACTATGTGACTTTCAAAATATTGTTGAAGGCTTTCACTGTCAAAGTTCATTGGTTCTTGTAGGTTATCCAGGCTGTGTAACCGTGGTCTTGGTATTTTCTTTCCTGACGTTTCACCAGCAGCTGTGGCAGGCATCTTCAGAGGAGTCACACTGACACTGTCACTTCAGTGTTACTCCTCTGAAGATGCCTGCCACAGCTGCTGGCGAAACGTCAGGAAAGAAAATACCAAGACCACGGTTACACAGCCCGGATAACCTACAAGAACCTATGTGACTTTCCCTTCCACCTCCGTCGATCTCATAAATATCTCCGTCTATCTCATTATAAATTTGTATACTCTTTTGATATAGTTCTAATCCTAATATTGTAATATACTTACAAATGTATTTTATTTCAAAACCAAATATAAAAATTCATGTATATACTTAATTCAAATATACTTGTTATCTATCTTGTATTCAATCCTATTATAATAACTATGCATTCTGATGTATACACATCCCTAAAATTGATATAAAATGGATCAGATCAAAGAGTAACCTTCAAGTTTCCCCAGTTGCAATTCATTTTCACAATAACTTCTCCAAGCTTGCCATTCTCCCATAAATTGCATATTATCTTTTTGATTTATCAGTGCCGTAAGTTTCGCCATTTCCACCAGTTCCAACATTTTTTTAATCCAATCTTTTTTTATCTGGAATGTCCGTTGATTTCCATTTAGCTGCATAAATCAATCTTGCAGCTGTGGTGGCATAGATTAAAAATGATCTTTGAGTCATGATAGTATCCAGTATCATACTAAGTAACATCATCTCTGGTGTTTTAGGTATATTATTCTGAATAATCAATCTTATTTCGTTGTAAATTATGTTCCAGATTTTTTAAGCTTTATCACAGGTCCACCACATATGATGGAATGAACCTGTTTCTGTGTTGCACTTCCAGCATTTTGGAGACATTGTATTGTAGATCCTCGCCATCTTTTTAGGTGTTATATACCACCTATATATCATTTTGTAAATATTTTCTCTCAAAGACTGAGCAAGAACACACTTCATATCTCGAGACCAAAGTCTTTCCCATTTAACCAAAATATGTCGTTACCCAACGTTTGTGCCCAGGTAATCATGGTAGGTTTAATCTGTTCTTGTTCACAGTGAATTTCCAATATTAATTTGTACATCTTAGAAATCAGGTGGTCTTTTATATCCAATAGAGATTTTTGAAAAAATGATTTATTTTTAGAGAATCCTGTTTTCAAATCCTGTATAAAAACCAAATTAATTTGATGGTATTGAAACCAGGTCAAAAGGTCTTTTACTTCCTCATAGTCTTTTAAAGAACATTTATTATTGTCCCATTTCAAAAGTTCCTGATATGTAACAAACTGTGCAGGTCTAAGTGGACGTAATGTCACCATTTCTAGTGATGATATCCAGTTCTCCACTTTTCTCTTTCTTGAAGAGATATTGAGTTAGTTTATAAATGATCTATACTCAATAGTAATAGGTCAACCATTGTGGTTTTTGGTTTTTTATTTCTACAAGACTTAGCCATAAATAATGTTTATCCACAGCCAGACACTCACAAGAAGTGTGGGCTCCAACTACATTATTGTTTTGAGCGGGTCTACTAAACTCATAATGTAACTTGTATGTAATGTATTGCCAGAAATATTATGGTGAGGGGGCCTAGGGTATGCTAAGGAGGAGGGATCATTAATCAACTTGAAATAGTAAAAATGTAAGTTGTTCCAGTATGCTTAAACATTAATTCACTTGAAATGGATTTTAAGTGCGAGGTGTACAGTTTTTCATGTAGGCTTGTATTCTGAGGCTGTCAACGACTGATATTCAGTTCACAATGGCAGAGTTGCATCTGTCCAACACAGCATTTTTCCCCTTTGCTGTCAAGTTGCAGCTGACACAGCATTACCTGATTAAAACTAATGTGCTCTTCACAAACACAAAACCACAACTATATAAGTGGTGGTAGTAATGTTTCAGCCAGAGATATGGTAGGCAATTGAGGTTGCAGTACAGTGCTCATTTACCTCAGAGCAGCAGAAAAAGAAGAGTTGGTTTTTATACCCCAATTTCCTAAACCTTTAAGAAGTCTCAAAACTGGCTTACAATCACCTTCCTTTCCTCTCCCCACAACAGACACCTTGTGAGGTAGGTGAAGCTAAGAGAGTTCTAAGAGGACTGTGACTGGCCCAAGGTCACCCAGCAGGCTTCATTTGTAGGAGTGGGGAAACAAACCTAGTTCGCCAGATAAGAGTCCACTGCTCCTAACCACTACACCACTCTGGCTCCCATTGGAACCAGTGGGGCATTCTTCTAGGTAAACAGGGATAGAATTGTGTTGTGAGAAGCCTGCACAATAATGCAAAAGTAGATGTTGTGTATGTATATAGTTAGGGAGTAAGCAAGGGGAGACCTAGGAGCTGCACGAAGGATCCTAAACCCTGCTCACCCTATTGGTCAAGCAAACGGACCCCATTAGCTCTAAGCCAACATGTACCATTGGTCACCAGGAGGTTATGTCCCCCTATCACGGATCAAGGGGGGAGTGGCCACAGCGGCCAAGGGGGCATATAAATAGGGTTTGCTTGTTGGGTTAACCAGTTCTGTTCCTGTAATCAATAAATGCGGTTGTTGTTTGAACTCTGTCTCCAACCTCACGAATCCTTCCCACGTGGACTTAACAGTAGACATGTGCAGTCCTGAATTGTATCACAAATGGACCAACTGGGAATAGATCAGATGGCAGGGTGGCAGGGCCAGACACAATATCATCCATGTATACCTTATTCAAGGAGCCCCATGGCACAGAGTGGTAAGCTGCAGTACTCCAAGCTCTGCTCACAACCTGGGTTCGATCCCGACGGAAGTTGGTTTCAGGTAGCCGGCTCAAGGTTGACTCAGCTTTCCATCCTTCCGAGGTCAGTAAAATGAGTACCCAGCTTGCTGGGGGTAAAGGGAAGACGACTGGGGAAGGCACTGCCAAACCACCCTGTACACAAAGTCTGCCTAGTAAACGTCGGGATGTGATGTCACCCCATGGGTCAGGAATGACCCGGTGCTTGCACAGGGGACCTTTACCTTTACCTATATCTTATTCAGTGTGTAAAACGTTTATACTTTTGGGGAACTAACTCACTCCCTGCAAGTCACTCCTCCAGACTGGAAACTAACATCAGATAAGTGGATTCATATAGTTACAGTGTGGTGATGGAAAAGCACTCTGCCAATGCTCAACATACTCTCTTCTCCTCTTTGTGATCTGGGTGACCTTTTTGCTGTAGTGAGAGAGAGGGATTTAAAACTGCATTCTTACGAAGCGATAGGGATTTAAAACTGCGTTCTTAACACACTCCCTCATCATTTTGGCTCTCTGTAGTGAACGTATTTTATTATGTTGATGATTTTGTACTGGGAGGTTCTGGAAGTTAGTTCCAGAGGAGTTACTATATTGTAGCAAAATAAAACAGAAGTCCAGTGTCACTTTAAAGAATACCAACATTTATTCTAGCATCTACTGGAATAAATGTTGTTAGTCTTTAAGGTGCCGCTGGACTTCTGTTTTTTTCTGGGGGTTAAGCCTATCTGAGTGGTACACTAATTGAATTCTTTTTGTTTTAATCCCAGATTTTATGGAAGGGTAGAGACTTGGCACTGAATAGTAAAAGGCATTCTTCACATGTTAAGGTACACTTCTTTCATATGGTCAAGATGCAGCAAGATCTGTGCCCTTATCTGGTTTCCAATGCTTTTTCATCAGGGGATAAAAATGTAAATTAAAGACCTCATATCACAGCAGACAGCATAGCAGTTGCACCAAATTCCCTAGCAACCATGCCACAAACTACCAGTTATGGTGCAGTGCCCTGACCTCACCCCTGTGACAAGCGTACAACGGCATGGCTACATTCTCTCGATGTCATCCTATTGCCAACTACACAGAACCCAACAAATGGGAGGGGACACAATACCCTTCACTGCAACAGGACAGTAGGATGTGTGGGAGGAACACATCATGGCACCCCACAGAAGTGGATTAAAGTTTCCTCCTGCAGACATATTCCCTTTGGCCAGGAAAGCAAAGATGGCTTCTTCAGCCATGCAGCCCACAGACCTTTGCAGTTCTCTTCCCACAGAGGTTTGGGTCCAGAAGACTCAGAAGCACCAACCTTTTGCCAGACAAGTGGGAAGGGCCATGATTCCATGGCAGAGCATCTGCTTGGTCCCAGGTTCAATCCCCAGCATCTCCAATAAAAAGAACCATAGTAGGTGATGTGAAAGACTTCTACCTGGAACCCTGGAGAGCCACTGCCGGTCTGAGTAGACAATACTGACCAGTGGTTTGATTCTGTATAAGGGAGCTTCATGTGTTCATGTGTATTCATGTTCGCTTCTTGTACAAGGGGGACAGAAAACCTTAAAAGAACAAGAGATTAAAAAATAAAGAGAAAAGGCTTTCCAAACACAGCACAAGAGGGCAACTTGTGTCCAAGTAAGTCCAAACAAAGGGTCTAACAAGTTCAATCAAGTGTGTACATTTGATTATTAGCTTTGGAGATGAAGTTAATTTTCTTTAGCTTTGTTTTCTTGCTTCACCTTCAAATGCAATTTGCTTTTTTCATCTACCTGCTAGATGTTTGATATTGAAATCCTTCTTGGGAAACGGTGGTGGTTACTGCTGTTTCTTTTTGTGGCACACCCTAATCTGTACAATATGACTACCAGCATTACATATGAAGTGTCCCCTCTCCCTGCAGGGAATTAGCCCAAGACAGACTTTGTGTCTCTTTCACCCTAATTATTTTGTCAAAAGGTTGCCTTTTAAATTTCAGGAATCTACAAACAACATTTTATGCAGTAAAGGTTGGGGGGGGGGGAACCAGAGAGAGAAAGGACAGAAAGACAGAGGATTTCATAAATTAGAACTCCAGCCCCCCAAAGGGTGACCAGTTAACACGCTTAAAAAATAGGAAGACAACTTCAGGGAGGAATTGGTTTATCAACGTTGATTGGCTATGATAGCGAAATGGAACCTCCATGAACCTCTGAATCCTAGATGCTTGGAAGACCAAACATGAGAACACAGGCGCCATTTGCATACCATGCTGATGTGCTTCACACCTGGCTGTCTGCTGTAATAAACAGGATGCTGGACTAGATGGACATTGGTCTGACCCGCAGGGCAATACTGAAGTTCTCATGAGTGATGCCACTAGGTGTCAGCATTGTTTAAACCTCTCTCCGGCTCCTAATAGCACAGCATGTATGCAAATCCAATGATGAATTCATCAAGGAATTGCTTTCCAATTCCCATCTTACCCTGAAAGGGAAGTGAGCTACTGTGCAAATCTTTAATCTTGCTGAACTAGTTTGGGTGCATATGGTCTCATAGTCTCTCTAGGGTTGCTAGGGTTGGGTCCAAACAGCTCTCCTCTAGTGGAATGTGAGGAGAGAGTCCCCTTTGACCACCAAAACAGCTATGCTGGAGATCCTGGGACATGCATGGATAAAAGGAGGGGGGAGTGGAGCGAAAAAAATGGTGCGATCAGTTTCACAATGAAGCAAGAAAGAAGAAGAAGAGTTGGTTTTTAATACCCCGCTTATCTCTACTGAAAGGAGTCTCAGAGTGGCTTACAATCACCTTCCCTCCCCACCTTGTGAGGTAGGTGAGGCTGAGAGAGTTCTGAGAGAACTGTGACTAGTAGGGTTGCCAGGTCCCTCTTTGCCACCAGTGGGAGGTTTTTGAGGTGGAGCCTGAGTAGGGCGGGAGTTGGGGAGGGGAGGGACTTCAATGCCATAGAGTCCAATTGCCAAAGCAGCCATTTTCTCCAGGTGAACTGGTCTCTATCGGCTGGAGATAAGTTGTAATAGCAGGAGATCTAGTACCTGGAGGATGGCAAGCCTAGGGACTAGCCCAAGGTCACCCAGCAGGCTGCATGTGGAGGAGTGGGGAATCAGATTCTTCAGATTAGAGTCCACCGCTCTTAGCCACGGCACCACGCTGGCTCTTCTAAACCATGCTGGCTGGAATCAAAATATCAGACAATCCTTCCCCATCTGAACACCTTTTTGGCTGCTGGAAGACAACAGCAGTTCCTTTGACTGTATTTAAATTACGGAAGTGGTCATTTCAAAACCACAGGGAAATTTCTCAAACATTTGTGCACTGAGGGATGGATATTCAGACATATAAAACATAGATAATGGCTACAGTGAAAATTGCCACTTAACTATAAAATTAGTCTTGTGGACAACTGTAAGCTGAGCGTATAAACCAGCTCTTTCAGGATATAATTTCAAAACTTGATTTTGCCCAGAATATTGTTACGAAGTCTCTGCATGTTCTGCGCGTTGATTTACTATTTATTTAAAATAGTTATACCCTGTTCTCTCAATTTAAAAAAATTCTCCAACTGCTGCAACAAAAGGCAGATTCTGCTACACAATAATGTGGGGAAATAAAGCTGCTTTTCATAGATCTGCTTACTTTGAGTAATGTACTCTTTATCTGCAAGGCCTACAGAACATCAAGGAACTATGCAGAACACACCCAACTAGAAGTTCTGTGTAGCCTCTCCATTTGTTTTTTAGACTTTTCCAAGCATTATACAGACATTGACAAACTTTTGTTTTGTTTTGTTTTACCGGGGCTAGAAACTTGTATAACAAGTAAAAATGTACAGCTGACATTTTTGGTATGCAGAATTCTGTCCCCAGGACAAAATATAGTGTGATTGAACAGCAATGGGCTAGAAGGTATAATAATAATAAAAAAAAAAATAGGTGGGAGCACTTCTTTGAAAAGTAGCCGTCAGCATATCTCAGTGAATCACATTGCAATATATTTTCCATTCCTCCTGTCCATTGAAACTGGACCAATTGGGTTTGTTCTTGAAGCGCCACCGTTTCTCCTGAGCCAAACGTGCATCCACCTTGGGCACCAACAGTGCCTCTGTTTTCAGGGGAGACGTTGTATTGCATCGTATTTGACGTTTTTCTTGCCTTCTTTGAAAACAAGTGAACTAATATCTAAGCTTGAAACAGAGAACTGTACACAGAATGCACGTGCCAAATGAAACGATATCTTAGTGTTCAATGCAGTTATATTTTTAAAACATGTTTGTAAAAAACATAACACGCACAATACCAAAATGGGTGTTTTAAAGCACAGAAATTGTGCTGGGCTAGGTTAGGCTGAGAGGACATGAGCATCCCAAGAAATCGTATTGACTTCAGAAACATTTATGTGACATTTCCTTTTAAGGCCTGCCAGCGAAATGACCAAATGTTTAAAGATGGCTGTTTCTTGAGTTTAAGCGAAATCGCATCAGCTTTCCCTCTGTTCCCTCCCTCCAGCCTGCTGCTTGGCTGGCATCCTAGCAACTGTTTATAAGTGAATGACTGTTGTCATGGATGCTGAGGTAACCAGAAAACAAAGCTCAGGGTGACGTTCACAGAAGCATGCATTAAGAACATAAGAACACAAGAAAGGCCCTGCTGGATCAGACCAAGATCCATCTAGTCCAGCAGTCTGTTCACACAGTGGCCAACCAGGTGCCTCTAGGAAGCCACAAACCAGACGACATTTCCTTCTAAGGCATGCCAAAGAAATTACACTACAGTGAGTGGGAATCAATTTTTACGTTGCCCAGGACTGTTTACAGGGCTGTGGCTCAGTGGTAGAGCATCTGCTTGGCATGCAGAAGGTCCCATATTGAATCCCCGGCATCTCCAGTTAAAGGGACTAGGCAGGTAGGTGATTTGAGAGACCTCTGCCTGAGACCCTGGAGAGCCACTGCCGGTCTGAGTAGACAATACTGGCTTTGATGGACCCAGGGTCTGATTCAGTATAAGGCAGCTTCATGTGTGTTCTCTACACCTTGGTGGGAAACAACAACTTTCTGGGGCAATGGCCTTCAGCCCATGGCTCGTGACCCTATATTGATTCATGGAGCCCCACTTGTTGGGTTGTAAGTCCCTGTAGAATTACCACTGGGGGTGCCTTATGGAAGCACCTGCTGCTGGCGTACATGAATAGAGAGCAAGGGCAGTGCATTTCCTGCCTTTCTATGCACGCACACTGAAAGCAGCAGGATGGTGAGGTAGAGTCACTCAGCAATGGAGAGGGTTCTTCTTTAGCACAGGCTGCTTCAGAGCCCACCCCTCCCTACGAAAGCTCTCCCTTGCCTTCTGTTTTTTCCCTAGGGTTGCCAACCTCCAGTTACTGTAGCTATCAACAACAGCACGAGGCTCGTAAAAAATATTGCATCAAGTTTACTGACTGACTAGAACACTATAAAGAACAGTTGAAAAACTTATAGCTGGAGACCTCCTGCTATTACAATTGATCTCGAGCCAATAGAGATAAGTTCCCCTGAAGAAAATGGCCGCTGTGGCAATTGGTAGGCTTGCCAGGCTCCGTAGCTCCACCAGCGGAAGCTTTCTGTGGCTGTTGCTGCGGCGTGCGATGCATGTGCACACCCCACATGACATGCCTACGTTTCCAGGTTTACCTGGAAGCGATGCGGGCGCTCTAGCGATCTCGGCCAAAACTCTATGGTTTCCATAGAGTTTTGTCCAAGATTGCAAGAGCGTCCGAGTCGGGTTTACCCAAAAGTGACGCGTGCACACAGTGCACCCTGGCCACCAGCTGGCCGACGGGTAGCCCGGTGGATTGGCGGGATTCTACCTGCCACCACCGGGCACTTGGCAACTTTAGCAATTGAACTCTATGGCATTGAAGTCCCTCTCCAAACCCCACCATCCTCAGGCTCCACCCCCAAAACCTCCCGCCCATAGCAAAGAGGGACCTTCCATGACTGGGCAAACTCTGCTATATTAACCAAATATAAAACTCAATACCTGACAACCCTACTTTCCCCTCAGCCAGGCCACACATACCCCACCCCAATCTGCTGGTTACTTCTCCAGTGTTCCTTGCCATTGGCTTCTCTTTTTTTCTTGTCACATGACATACCAGCCATACCAGGTCTCCCACCGAATATGAGATATTGTGACCATTGCAGCAAATTGTAGTTTAATTGTGGCTCAGCATCACGTCTGAATGCCGTCCTAGATGGGGGGACGTGCTCAAATCTTAACGTAGTAGCTGGAAATGTTACAAAAGTCAGATGTCATCTTTGAGATGGTTTCGTACAAGTGGTCTATTTTTAAACTGGCACATTTGCCTCTTGTAATGTTAGATAAAGTTGCATCATAGTTTCTGTTTGCTCCCACAAAGGGTCAGAGATATAAATAGTGAGGCCTCATTGGGAAATTTTTGCTTTTTGTTATGATAAAGAATGTTGCTAATCCCTCTGGCAAGCATTGTGGAGTCTTGTTTGATAGTAACAATGCCAAAAAGCCTGAGAAGGTGATGCCAAGGTAGAGTGGCAGAGCTGGTCTAGCTAGATCAGGGGTCTGCAACCTTTGGCTCAAAAGCCAAATGTGGCTCAGAACAGAACTCTTGCAGAATGAATCCACGTTGATTTTAGCCAGAGTTTTGCTGTTAGGCTAAGTTTGATCAGCACAGTCACAGCAGATCAGGAAGGATATAATGAAGAAGAAGAAGGAGGAGGAGGAGGAGGGCTGTTTTTTATATGCTGACTTTCTCTACCACTTGAAGAATCAAACTGGCTTACAATCACCTTCCCTTCCCCTCCCCACAACAGACACCCTGGGAGGTAGGTGGGGCTGAGAGAGTGTGACTAGCCCAAGGTCACCCAGCTGCCTTCATGTGTAGGAGTGGGGAAACAAATCCCATTCACCAGATTAGTGTCTGCCGCTGATGTGGAGGAGTGGGGAATCAAACCTGGTTCTCCAGATCCAGAGTCCACCGCTCCAAACCACCACTCTTAACCACTACACCACACTGGCTCCCTTCTACAGAGATGCCTTCTACAGAGAGGCTAGAGGTTTGCCTGCCGCTATCTTATTATATGCGAATCCCCCTAAACTGGCACTAGGTGTGCATCAGATACTTCCCATTCATTTAAATGGAGAGAGGCCATTCTTTGTGCATATATATATATATCCTTCTGTATGTAGAAATCCACCAAATTGAATGGGAAACCCATTAGGAGTTATTGGGATATATGAGTTTTTTCTCTCTTTCTGACTAAAGATATAGCAGACTGAGACAATTGCCTGTCTTGTTTTTTTAAAAGAATTGCTCTACAGCTCAAAGGTCATTCAGGTATTGGAGATACTAAGCAGTTACCATGGCAAGGGAGCCAAGTCAATGGTTACTATGGCAACTTGGTGCAGGGAGTAGTTGAGCAAGTTGTTGTGTAAACTGGGAGTGCAAACATAACATTGTCAAAGTTAATGTGCTAAGGTTTCGATTATCTAGAAAAACAGAATGACATTAGAAGGGGTTTTGCAATATTATGCTTGTATGCTTTTAAGTACCGGTGCATAATCTACTCTTTCTTTTTACCTGCTGAGAAATTTTAAAAAGCAGTTTATGGCCTAGAGATATCTTTGTTCACACAGTATCTGAAGGAAACTAACTTCCGTCGGGATCGAACTCGGGTCATGAGCAGAGTTTGGACTATAGTACTGCAGCTTACCACTCTGTGCCACGGGGCTCCTGTATTTTGGGTAACCCCATGTAAAATTCACCAGGATCCATGGGTTTTATGGTTCTCCCCGCTGGTGGTGAAGAGGGACCTGGCAACCCTAGGAAGGCAACTGGGCAGTCAAAGGTCTCTGCCTGAAATTTTGCTGAGATGCTGCCACTCATGTGAATTTAGTTACAAGCTAAACAAATCATTTTCTGGTCAGCAGAGCCACATAGATCTTGACATCAAAGACCATTGTGCTAATGCATTTGTCATTCAAAACTATTCAAGGCTATGATTGCTTGCTTACTGTCTTATGGAGGCCTTTGATTGTATATAAGCAGGGGATCCTGTTTGCTCAAGCTCTTCTGTTCTCTAGTACTGCACCTGTCAGCCCCAGGAACAAAGGTTTTGCTTGCACACCTTGGAGATTGGGTTGGGATACAAGCTAGAAAAGGGGAGAGGCTTTGAGGGCTTCCAGGGAAGGGGAAGAGGAAATCATGGGGGAGGGGGAAATGAGATACCCCTGCAAGTCCTTGTGGGTCCCCCAATTTTCCCCACAAAACATAGTACCTGTCCAATGGCATTTTTATTATTTATCTACTGTGCCTAGGGTTTCCAGGTCCCTCTTTGCCAGGTCCCTCTTTGCCACTGGCAGGAGGTTTTTGGGGTGGAGCCTGAGTAGGACGGGGTTTGGGAAGGGGAGGGACTTCAATGCCATAGAGTCCAATTGCCAAAGTGGCCATTTTCTCCAGTTGAACTGATCTATGTTGGCTGGAGATTAGTTGTAATAGCAGGAGATCTCCAGCTAGTACCTGGAGGTTGGTAACCCGACTGTTCCCACTCTACTGTGCTCTCTGTTTATTAAAATAATAATGCCAAACATGTCCCTCTTCCCACTTCACTTATAAAACAAGGATGCCTTCTCCTAAATGTCTGGAAGTTGGTAGGGAGGATGCTTTCAATGGAGAACAGTATTCCCAGCCATTTAATTCCTGTTGAATGGGAATGGTGGGGAGTTACAAGTAGAAATTTCCCAATGGAAATGAAGAATTAATTCAATTAGTAAGGTTATATTCGTAACAAATTTAGCAAAACTGGATCAAAAACACAAATAAGCTTGTGAAAATCTCTAATAATTGGGGCTGGGGTAGATGAAGAGTCCACTGTTTCCGCGCAAGATAGCATATCTTCTCTGTGTTGTGATTTTCTATCCTCTGAAGTTAGAACTAAAGTTAAAAGTGTTATACTGTGATGATTTAGATATTCAGTGACTTCAATCTAATGGTTTCAAAGTTCAAAGGAAATTACACCAACCTGCATGTTTTGCAATCTAATGTTTTATATGAGCTTTTATGGGTAGATAGATAACAGTGGTGTTTAAGTTCAAAGTCTGCAGTTACATGCTGGCCAGCTGAGTATGCAAAGTGAATATGCAGGATAATAATAGATTTGCTTCATTGTAGATATGCAGTGATTACATATAACCCTTGATACAGACGTATTAAAACCCTTTATATCCCTGCTGCTGCTTTATAATATTGTCCGTTTACACGTCTTTATCAGCAACATTTTGCATCAATATCCTTTTTCAAATATTGCTGTATAAGGAAGGGGAGTTGGACATTGGGACCTTTTATGCATGGCTGTTTCCCTCACAGTCACCCACACACACATGACTACTTCGGGGTTTTGTTTTGTTATGCATGCACATTCCGACCCTCAGAGGTCACCTTGCTCTCCACTTGCATTTTTCCCGTGTTTTCTGGATGCTGGAGATTCTGGACAGTTGCTACCAGTCAGTGTAAATGATACTGCTTATGGCAGGCATTATTTGGCCATTGGTCATTATGGCTGCCATTGGTCTCAGTCAGTACAAGGCAGCCACGTGCGTTCAACCACTTATATTCATACCCTAGACACCTCTCGTATATCTTTTCCTTTCCATTCTCTCTGATGCATGTGCTAGAAGTTACACTGTGACTACAGAGCTCATAAAGAGTGTTCAGATCTAGGACCAGAGGCCACAAGAACTAACCTAAGTGTTCTGTCTAATCACTCTAACAATCTCTAAAATTAGGGTTGCCAACCTCCAGGTACTAGCTGGAGACCTCCTGCTATTACAACTGATCTCCAGCCGCTTTGGCAATTGGACTCTATGGCACTGAAGTCCCTCCCCTCCCCAAACCCTGGCCTCTGCAGGCTTCACCCCAAAAACCTCCCACCAGTGGCAAAGAGGGACCTGGCATTGAAGCCCTATCTAAAATACAAGTATTTTGACTTGTAATGCCAGGAACCTTGGACTGAGAAAAATAAGACCTGTTTGGAAAAATCCATATCAGCAACAGGCACAAGTTCGAGGTGTTTACCCACATTACCTGTGGTTTCCTGGTTGTGCTCTGGCAGCTTGCTGTGTGATAAATGATCAACAGTCAAGGATTCCCCCCACCCCCCCAAGTGACGGCAATTTTTGGCTGTTTCTCAAAGGTTTCTGTTTCTAAATGCCAAAAACAATAGCAAAGCAATAAAAGCAGGGCTGATGCACAAGTACACCTACATTTTAAAAAAATTAATTAAAGTAATACATTGGAGCAATACAGAACAGAAAGACAGGACGAGTCCTTCTTGTTGCTGAATTCTGCTGGTGCAAAATCAGGTAGCGGGTTCAAATCTTTCCCAAACTAGGTGGAAGCACAGCTGATTTGCAGTCATATCAACATGGGCATTGCCATTTATATTCAAATGTGTACTGGGAAAGTAGCATGAATTAGCCCTTCAACTCACTTAGATGGTTATGGAGAGCACTGTTTCTCAGCCTACCCTATAAATAAACAGGATTCTTCCTTGTGGCACTCTAAAGATTAATTTGTTTTTATTCCAGCATAGAGCCCTATCCCACTCAAGTTTATACTAGAATAAAAATATGTGAGGTATCACAAGAAGTGTTGTTTCAAGAAGAAGAAGAAGAAGAACTGGTTTTTATATGCTGATTTGCTCTATCTTTTAAGGAGAATCAAACTGGCTTACAATCTCCTTTCCTTCCTCTCCCCACAACAGAAACCTTGTGAGGTAGGTAGGGCTGAGAGTTCTGAGAGAACTGTGACTATCCCAAAGTCACCCAGCTGGCTTCATGTGTAGGAGTGGAGAAACAAATCCAGTTCACCAGATTAGAGTCCGCCACTCATGTGGAAGAGTGGGATAATCAAACCGGGTTCTCCAGATCAGACTCCACTGCTCCAAACCACTGCTCTTAACCACTACACCACACTGGGTGAGATCTCCATAAGTCAGATGTGACTTCATGGCAAAAACAACAACAACAACCAACACTTCTGTTAACAACTGTCACAAGAAAATAGACCTGAAATACTGTTCATTGAGATCCTGCTAAATTTCCTGTCCCTCTTTGAGTGTACTCACAAATTGTTCAATGAGGATTAACAGAGTAACTGTTGAGTAAGCTTGCTGGAGTCCACAGGACATGCAGCCTCTGTTCCTGTATATTACTTACAACAGAGCTGGCACACAAAAAGGTCACTGTTACCAGAATAGCTATCCTGCCCACAACTGGACATTATGCAGTCTAGATACTGGAACAGTAGCTGCAGTTACATTTATAGATAGGAGGCTAAGCCGCCTTTGCGCCTCTGGTACATGGTTTTATGGGATGTGCGGAACAGAAATAATCATGGAATCATCGAATCATAGAGTTGGAAGAGATCACCAGGGTCATCTAGCCCAACCCCCTGCACAATGCAGGAAATTCACAACTACCTCCTCCCCCAAACTGCCAGTGACCCCCTACTACATGCCCAGAAGATGGCCAAGATGCGTTCCCGCTCATCATCTGCTTAAGGTTATAGAATCAGCACTGCTGACAGATGGCCATCTAACCTCTTCTTAAAAACCTCCAGGGAAGGAGAGAAGAGGCATTTGTAACTCAAGTAAGCGTTCTGCTTGCTGTAAGGTTTTACTTTTGTATTAACATTTGAGTCTTGGTTTGAAGACAAGAGGAGACCAAACAACTTTGTCTCTCCCCCCCCCCCCCCCGATTTGGATGCCCAAACCAGGAAGCCTTCAGTCTGCACCACATGCAAGGTGGGAAAACATGCAAGACTGAGGACTTCCTGGTTCATTCTGGGCATGAATAAATCGAAATGTATTCATTAATTTGTTGCCAAGCCCCCCTTTCATCTGCGCATCCCTTACACCCAGCCTGAATGTATATACCACTTGTGTAACACCATGTTCAAGTCCCAGCCCCCGTGAGGCAGGCACGGAGCATGGGGAACAATTGCCATGGTCTGTGGCTCAAGATGGATTTTGCAGTAACAACAACTCTTGAAGTATAAGCCTTTTGGGGGGGAAAAGCCAGGGAATGCAAGTGTGTCAACAGGATGAAACCAATCAAGAAACACCAGGCTAGAAGCCAAACTGCACCCCTGTATTGAACACACATGAACACATGAAGCTGCCTTATATTGAATCAGACCCTTGGTCCATCCAAGTCAGTATTGTCTACTCAGACCGGCAGCGGCTCTCCAGGGTCTCAGGCAGGGGTCTTTCGCATCACCTACCTACCTAGTCCCTTTAACTGGAGATGCCGGGGATTGAACCTGGAACCATCTGCATGCCAAGCAGGTGCTGTACCACTGAGCCACAGCCCCTCTCATTGTCCTTCATATGGTATGCAATCACTGACCACTAACAGAATTTGGATGTTAAGTGCCTTGTGACACCTGGGAAGATCTGGTTCAGATCTTCCCAAAACTCCCTGGTCTACAGCTCTTCCTCACAAATTCAATTTGCACACTCCCAGTCCTATAGTTTCCCCCCCAGAAATTCTATCCATTTCCAGGCCATTCCTTTGTCCGCTGTTCTACTTCTTTGGGCTCTGCCAAGACCCTATGTCTGGCGGGCCCAATGTGTTGCTGGTGAGCACCCGGCACCCCCCCCCCAAAAAAAAACACCTTCCCCAGCACTCACCAAGTGTTTTTAGAAAGTGGGCATGGCCAGGTGGAGCTTTTGCCTATCAGGGCTTCTGATTGAACATTGGAGATCTGATTGGCTCTAGATTTTATTTTTAAGTTGCTTTGACAGTAGCTGTCACTACAGCACGAGGATCTTCTCTGCACGACTGAAGATATGATGTGTGTGAGCAAGAAAATATTGTTTTAAACAATATGTTCATTTTAAAATTGTTTTCCTGATAAGAAGAGCTTTGGCCTGAAAGGTTGAAGAGTTACTATTAGTTATGCATAGCCTCACTCCATGACATTTTGTGGATGGCTCTGCCTCTTTTGGCCACCATTTTGTAGTTGCGCCCACCCTCTTGTGTCAGAATTCCAAAGGTGCCCACAGGCTCATAAAGGTTGGGAACACCTGCCCTATGTTATTCTATGGCCCCCAAACAGTGTAACTAGTCTGGTGTTAGAAATAGAAATTTGAGTCCGGTCTTGGCTACAACTTGAGCTTCAACACAGGCTCCCAGTACACTGGATCCCTCTTTCTTCCATCCTGATTTCTACGTACACTAGGAAAGGTATATCTTTGCTCCCCATCTTAACGTATCCCACCATTCTCCAAACCATAGTGCACTCAACAGGAAAGCTGGCATTTTGCTTCTCTCTGCTCCTTAAGGCCTCACACCTGAAAGACTAGGCACCTCTGCTCCAGTCAGTGGCGGGTCTGCTATGAAATTAATGAAGCTTAAGCTTTAGGGCCTCTAATCCCGGAGGGGCCCTGAAGCAATTTTTTTTAATGAGTGAATTTTTCAACAAAATCGATGGGAGTTTTTTTAAAAAGTGTTGTTATTAAAATAAGGCACTGGCAAACCACCCCGTAAACAAAGTCTGCCTAGTAAACGTTGAGGTGTGACGTCACCCCATGAATCAGTAATGACCCAGTGCTTGCACAGGGGACCTTTACCTTTTTTTATTAAAATAAGGCTATTTTAGTGATAGAATCATAACCCAATGGGTTGAAGTACTTAATATTGATCTTAGAATATAATCTAATACCCATTTCATATGGCCTCAAAATGTCCCTATAATTGGTCAAATTTTAAAAATTTCTCAGGGGCTTGCAGCACCCGAACCCCCAACTGTATGGGCTCGCTGAGCTCGCCAGAATCAATAGCCTGCATTTTGGCAGCTGGATCCTCAAATCCTTCATTGGTGCACGGCTTAATAGTTCTATAGCTCAGCCCTTAGGCTAGAGCCAATTGGAACCATAAAGAGACACCTGAATTCTTAATTCAGACACCTGAATTCTTAATTCAGGCTGCACTCGCTCGCTTGCTCAGTTTAACACCAAAAAACAGATTTTCACCTCTTTATCCTAACGAGCACTCTTTGATGCCCTTCTACTATTAGAGAATGAACCAATACATCTGCCATAGAACAACCCCATTGAAGAACACAACAGCGGTTACCTAGACCTTGTTGCTGGTGGAAAGAGGCTCACTGTATGGCCCATTTTCAAGGACTCCACTCCACCACCCTGTTCTCTGCCATTTCGGCCTCGAGGTCCTTGTAAGGACAGCAAGGCCCTTTGGACCTTGTTGGACGTTGCCCTATTGTTGCTGGTTGCGAAGGGGGCCCCATAACAGTTCAAGCTTCAGGGTCCCAAAAATGTAGGTCGGCCACTGGATCCAGTTGCCCCCCTTCATCTCTGTCCTTTTCCCCATTTCCACCAGTAGCTTACAAGTAACTCTTGCTCCAAATTGGAGTAACTCTGGCTGATTGATGCTGTGAGATTGTTCTGCTGGACACAAATGTGCTATTTATGCTTTTGAATTAGCGTTTGCTTAGAATAATAGCACAATTAGGACAATTAAGATAATAGCACAAATGTGCTATTTGTCTATGCTTTTGAATTAGTGTTTGCTTAGGATAAGCTTTCTCCTCCCTAATATTGTACCAAATTCCTCAATAAAGTCTTTATTTCTTTTTGAACCTTTAAATCTGGTCTGTGTTGTCCTTTTTTTGCTGAAATTAGTACTCACAGCCGCCTCTTTGGGTAAAAGATCATTGTTTCTTACTCCTTACACAAACACACAAACTATTTCCCCATGTTTGTTTAGACATATTTTCATGTTTTTGTGGGGGTTGTGGTAACAATGCCTGCATGCAGCCAGTACCTTATTTTATGCAAAATGCACCAGATATTTCTATATTCAGAGGAAAAAATAATCTGTAATTTTTAGCATGAGCAGAAATGAACCATCTCTAATGTTTCATACTCTTCACTCTGGAAACATTATCAAATTATTTTAAAATCCCAAAGACACAGAGTTTAAAAACTTAACTATATATAATATTTATTATCAATCCACAGGATAGTTTGATTGCTACATAAAGTCATTAAAAGCTATTTCACCTTTACAAATTGTAAAAAAATGAAAGAAAATGTGCCACAAAGATGTAATAGTTGCTGACAACCAAGACATTGATTTGTAAAATTATAAATTTGCTGTAGAAAAGATAAAAAAACCTGAAACAATTATATTCACTTTAGAATTTTACTTTGAATAAAATATTCCACTGTATAAAAAAATAAAAAAGCTTACTCTTGTTAGAATTAGAGTATTTTTTTCTTTAAACCTGGGAATTTGCATAATATATCTTAATAGATTTTCTTCTTCCATTGTACCACAAAGCTTTCAAGCATAGCAGATTAGACACGTATAATACAAGCATTCTTTCTTTTAAAAAATCTGTGAAATCTAAACAAGAATTTTGTACCTTCCTATTTAATTAGTTTTTCCATAGGCCAAGGCTACATTAGCCACAGTAGCCTTGAAAAAGAATCAAGTTGGAAGCAGTAGGAAGGAATTTAACAGTGCAGTCCTGTGCGGAATTACATCAGTCTAAATCGACTGATTCCAAAGGATTTACAATGCAATTCCAAACAGATTTCACACATGCCGAATAATGCACTTTCAATCCGGTTTCAATGCACTTTGAAGCTGGATTTTACTGAGCGGAACGGCAAAATCAACTTGGAAACTGTCGTTAAAGTGCATTGAAAGTGGGTTGAAAGTGCATTATCCAGCATGTGCGGAAATGAGAGTTACACTTTTCAAAGTCCACTGAAGTCAATGGGCTTAGAAGCGTTACTCTGTTTAGGACTGCGCTGCCAGGCCAGAGTAACTCTGCATCGGATTGCATTGCTGGTGTGCCATTAATTAGAGCAAAGTAATGAAAGGCCTTTTTTTTTTTTTGCAAGTGCTTTGTAATAAGGTGCAAAAGCAGACTGCAACATTGCTAGTACTGCGCTATGTACATATTCACAATAGATTATTTGTTTTAAAAAATCCAGCTAGTTCACATTTTCTCTTCCATTCCAAGGCTTTCAGTTTCACTGTGGCCTTGACGGCAGCGGTGCGGCAACTCCATTTGTGGGGGCTGTTGTTGGTCCTCTTGAAGGAGAACTGGAACCTACCAAAGTGGGCCTTCTCTTCCTGGGCTGGAACCTCGGGATTCCTTCGGGTTTCTTGTCTACATTCTGATGGCTGGAGTCCTGAGTTTGAAATGCTCCAGTACTGGAGTTGGACACAATCATGTTGCAAAGGCCCCCTTAGATCTGTTCAATGTACATTAGATGTGCTCCTCAAAGACATCACACACAAAAACAGCTGGGGACAGACCAGTTTATAGCTTAGCTGCTCTTGACTCGTGACTGGGTAATATCTGACGTTTTCTTAATGACGCTTGCCCGGTTTTCATGGTCTGGCCTGCTGCTGTAACTGGTAGATGCTGAACACATGATTTGTTGGAGAGGGAGGTCTGGGAAAGGCCACGGGCTGTTGTAAGGCAGAGGGGAGCTTTCTTCTTTGAAAGTAACCTGGAGGTCAGGCTTGTTGGAAGTCACAAAGGTAGCCATGCCAGGAAGTGGGTAAGGGGGGTTCCTTGTCGCCAAGTTGCTGTAGTACTGTTTGCTGCCAATATTTTCTTTTTGCCATTGAAGTTGGCCCTGTAAAAAGAGACGGGTCATTGAAAGAGACTGTTTTCTATCAGTACTAGTATACTACAGCCTTTTGTAAGTCCTCTGCCACATTAGACACCAGATAGATTTTGGGAAAAGATGGCTTTGTTGTTCCCTCTTCAGCATATTGGTGCCATTTTATGAGAACAGCTGTATTCTAAGTTAATTTATTTTACTGCACATGTAGGCATCATTTCCATTTCTTGGGCATGTAAGTTTATACCCAAACATGGAAAATGGGGAAGGGCTATAGTTCAGTGGTAGAGCATCTGCTTGGCATGCAGAAGGTCCCACATTCAATCCCCGGCATCTCCAGTTAAAGGGACTAGGCAGGTAGGTGATGTGAAAGACCTCTGCCTGAGACCTGGAGAGTTGCTGCCGGTCTGAGTAGACAATACTGACTTTGATGGACCAACGGTCTGATTCAGTATAAAACAGCTTTATGTGTTCAAAATTCCGAGAAAAAACTGTAAGGGCGTATATGTGTGTGCGCACCTGCACGCGCACACACTCACTTAAACAATCCAGCTAAAAGTGAATACTTTCCTTTACATCTGAGCCTACACCTGATTGCTGGAGACATATATCTTTAAACAAAGCACCAGTCCCAGATAAAGTAAGAGAGAGGGTGGGTTTCAGTCCCTACCCTGAGGTATTTTCTCCCACCTGAGTTCTGATACCAGAATGAATCTGTCAAGGAGTGCCAGCATGGTGTAGCTATCAGAGCGTCAAACTAGGATCTGGGAGACCAGGTTCGAATCTCCACTCTGCCATGGAAGCTTGCTGGGTGACCTTGGGCCAGTAAAATGGAGGAGAGGAGAATTATGCAAGCTACCTTGGGTCCCCATTGGAGAGAAAGGTGGGGTATAAATAAAGTAAATAAATCAATAAGGAGAAAAGCAGTGGACAGAGAAGACTTCAACAGCCCCTCTATGCTTTAAATTATCCCTCCTTTCTTCACACACTGTTAGTCAAGAGCCAGCGTGGTATAGTGGTTAAGAGTGGTGGTTTGGAGCGGTGGAGTCTGTTCTGGAGAACCGGGTTTGATTCCCCACTCCTCCACATGAGCGGTGGACGCTAATCTGGTGAACTAGATTTGTTTCCCCACTCCTACACATGAAGCCAGCTGGGTGACCTTGGGCAAGTCATGCTCTCTCAGCCTCACCCACCTCACAGGGTGTCTGTTGTGGGGAGGGGAAGGGAAGGCGATTGTAAGGCGGTTTGATTCTGCTTTAAGTGGTAGAGAAAGTCGGCATATAAAAACCAACTCTTCTTCTTCATGCATATGCTGCCATGACAGGTAATTTGGCCCATACACAAATGCTAACACTTTCCCAACAAGGTCCGTAGGAAGTGAAAGTGCTTAACTTTGGAAATTTCCAAAATTTGATTTCATTTCATTGCAAAGTTAAATACAAACATTAGCAACAGAAACTTCAGTGAAGCCATGGAACAAAACCTCTGTGCAGAACTAACTGTAGTAACTGATTTCAGTTGCACTGTTCTTAAGAAAAGAGGTTTCGAGAGATTCCTGGAGTATAATGTGGTCTGAGCAGCTCTTGCTACAACTTAACATTATATACTATATGCACTGGATCGCCCTCCTCCACACCACAACTCTTCCTGACGCAAGATGAATGAACTGAAGCATATTTGGGGAACAAAAGAAATGGGGGGTTGTGCATCATTTTGTGTCATTGGGTTGTGTGTGTGTGTGCACCATCAAGTCATAGTTGACTTATGGGGACCCTGTAGAATTTTCAAGGCAAGAAATGTTCAGAGATGGTTTGCCATTGCCTGCCTCCACACCACAACCTTGGTATTCTTTGAAGGTCTTCCCATCCAAATATGTGCCAGGGTCGACCCTGAGATCTGACGAGACCAGGCTAGCCTGGGCTATCAAAGCAAGAGACATCCAGAGGTGGTTGGCCATTGACTGCCTCTGTGTGGGCTCAGAAAGTTCTGACAGAACTGCAACTGGCCCAAGGTCACCCAGCAGGCTTCATGTGGAGGAGTGGGGAAACAAATCCAGTTCACCAGAGTCCACTGCGCTTAACCACTACACCACGCTGACTCAGGTCATTTGGTTACCTGTGCATTTTCTTCATCACTTGGGATGCTATCTGTTGTTTCACTCTCTGTGGAACAAAATGGGGATAAAAACAGAAGTTAATGTTATTCCATCTGAACGATTACAAACCAACTGGTTAAGAGTGTTAATCTCTACAGACATTTGAAGTCTTGCTTGTCAATAGCCAGGATAAACTGGGACTCGCTACAGAATTAAAACAGTTTTTTAAAAAATATTCTAGGTTACGCTTCCTCTTATACAAGAACGGACTCCAAGCCAGACCTATGAGGTTTATGCAGATCCTGCTCTGTCTGAGACTACTTGGGCAATAAAACATTGCTAGAGGAATAGTCACACAACCGAAACAGGACAAGAGAGTACCAAAATTAGAAAGATCTAAAGAAAAGCAGATGTAAAACAGTTTCTGTCTGAAGACTCAACGGGGAATTGATTTCTTTTTGTCAGCCTGTTAAAAGGCCAATAACTCTTTCTACTCCTCCCTGTAGACGCTGCCTTTGTTACAGAGCTCTGTAACCGTATTTGTCACAGTATTTTTCACATTTCTTTGGCTTACATCCAAACCAGCACCCACACCCAAGCAGCAATAAAACTCATTGGGCTTGATAACTTTTATCTAGACTCCCAGCCTCAAGGACATGCCATTTTTAACTCATCACGTGCTAGCATCCTGCCGTGTTTTCCCTGAGCTGAGCTTTTGTCTTTCATATGCTAGAGCTTTAACAATTCTTCCCCATTTAACTGCCACAGTTCAGGCCGGATGTCAGCCCATGATTCCTAGATGCAGCAGCATGACCAGCATCAGCAGCCCACGGGGGGAACATTCGTTGTTCTTCTGGACAAAGCCCCTTTCCTTTCTGCTTGGTAGCTGCACATATCCCTATCTCATACAAGGCAGCCTGTACCACTTGAGCTTTAGGGTTAGGATCCAAACAGCTACCACACATGGGACTTCCACAGGCACATCAGGGCTTTCTTAACCCCCTGTCCCTTCACAGCAGCCCTTTGTGTTCCTCCAGTACAGACAGAAAGTAGAAATTAGGCAGGTGTTTGGTCACATATGCAGGAGCTTTATGGTTCCCCCCCCCCCACCACACATTACCCTCAGAGTTTAGAGAGAAGCCTGGAAGTGACATGACACACCGAGGCTTGTGTAAATAAGAGGCCAAGGATCAGGTCCACCAGAGTGTTTCTGCCCACAGAAGGATTTCTGGCCACAGAGCACAACTTCCTTGCCTCCCCACACTTGCTGCAGCCCAAAATTCCCGTCAAAAACACTGTTCCAAGGAGTCTCCAGCCCACCAAGTTACAGAATTTGGGGCTGCAGTAGGAGGGGGGAGGTGAGAAAGGCATGCTCCACAGGTGGCCATTCTTCTGCACGTGAAAATTCTCTAGTGGATCCCATCCATTGCTGAGGACACAGGGCTCAGAGCTCCTCAGGAAAGGCAGAGAAGCCAAAGGCAACCTTAAGGAAGGCTTCTAGTGGTCCAGTGGTTAAAGGCTTCTGTGTCTCTCTCCCACACCTGGGAGCCAACAGGGTTGATCCAAGCAGCATGACAATGCTGCTCCAGCCATCTTGTTTGAGGGCTTCCTAGAGGCACCTGGTTGGCCATTGTGTGAACAGACTACTGGACTTGATGGACCTTGGTTTGATCTAGGGGGCTTTCTTATGTTCTTATGTTTACACTGGTGAAAGAAGGGATCCCCTCTGACCTCTGAAAATGCTATGCTGGGGATCCTAGGACCTATGTGTGCAAAGGTCATGAGGGATGGGGGCTGTAGTAAAAGAAGGAAACTGGCTGAGATGCTGCCCAAAAAGCTGGGTGATTCCAACCCATTATGCACGATGATTCATTCACTGGCATGAAGCCCCCTACTCTGAGTTTAAAAAACAATTTGCTATGCAAGAAGGCAAGGAAAGCTGTAGCTGCTACACACGAGTAAACATGAAGAATCATACGAGTGATGAAGCCCTTGACTTACACCTTCTCTCTTCCTCAGGGCTTTAATAATTTCTGCAAATTGAAAAAAAACCCAAATCCCTTTTTGTGCTTTGCTCTTAAAGAATTATATTAAAGAATTATATACACATACAGTGAGATTTTCTGAACACATTTCTTAAGGATATGTTCAATTTTAGATTTATATTTTTATCTCAGTATATTATGATAGTGTTAAGTTTTGTGTCAGGGGAGGGGTTAGCGGGATGCCAGTGTTGATCAAAAGCCTTTCCCTGGAAGTGTCAATAGAGCCCCCAACAATGAGAAAATAACACAGAGCATCTCCTAAAAGTTCAGTGAATGCAGTGACTTAGGCAAGGGCTCCAGCTCTTCTCCTGGAGAAGGTCACTTACCAGCATAAGAGGAGACGGGGGAGATCTGTAGTGGGTATAGCTGACTCATACTGCTGGGCTGGTCATCAGACTCCGTAGTCACCTCCACTACTTGGCAAACATCGGGGGGGTTGGGAACTATCATATGATCATCAGGAGCACCCTCAAAATGCGAATCTCCTATGACTTCGTACGATAACGAGAGGGTTACGATGATTACATTTCTTCACACTAACCAAAAGCTTATATTACAGCAACCAAAAGAACTGGGATGGAACAGAGTAATTTCCTAAAACGAACAGGGAACTCCTCCTAAAAATGGTGTAGAGACTTCACGTCTTAACTGGGTTTTGAAACTAGGAGCAGAACTAAAGATGATGGAGAATTCGTGGCCGCCATAAGTTCTCCACCAGCATTTAAGAGTCTGCGAGGCATTTGAAACTATTGGGCCTGTGGTGCAGAGCCTTTCTCCCCCCCGCCCCCCTGGTCAGCAGTGCCAGATTTATGTATAAGCTAAACAAGCTATAGCTTAGGGCCCCACTCTCTTGGGGGCCCCAAAAAAATTTAAAGGAAAAAAAACTGGATGTAATTTCCAAAATATAAGATAAAAAACAAATAAAATAAAACCTACATACAGCAACAGTGTTTTGTGTTGTGTAGGCTCCTATGATGTAAGTAATGGTCCCCCCTTGCTAGCCTGCACCCTAAAATATCTCTGGTTTGCTCACTTCTATATATAGGGTGCCTACATTCTGCATGGACTGGTTGCATGGCAACATGTAGCATGCAGCTGCAGACTGCAGTGCAGCACAGTTGAATGTAGGTCAAGCTGTTGTACCTGTTATCTGGACATATAAAGGGACCCATTACCTTCAATAGCTTAGGGCCTCATCAAACCTAAATCTGGCCCTGCCCCGGTGCCTTTTCAAGTGCCCCCCTACGGCTCTTTTGACACTTGAATAGGAGCAAGGGGCTTTAAAGCGGCAAAGCACTCATGGCAGCTATGAGTTCTCCATCAAGTTTAGTTTGGCTCTAGGGCTTCATCTTCAAGGAACCTAGTTTGTGTTAATCATGGTACAGATACATTGCATATTAATCATGATTAAGGCCAACAAGAGAAGTAAAGGAGAAGGGAACTGAAGGGAGCACATACTCTCAAGGAGGGAGGACTCTTAACTTACAAACCATGATTTGCAGGGAGCTAGATTAATTCAGGGAAGGGGGAAATTGCTGCACAATCTGAAACATTACTTTTTGATGTAGATTAAACTATAATTAAAGTAGCCTTTTGTATATTACCAGAAGTATTAATTACTTTCCTTATCTTAAAAAGCAAGTGGGAGACACAATAAGTTTGACTCAGCACAAGTTGCTACCCCTGTCTTTTTCTTGCATTTCAGATTGTACAAGAGCTCTAGCACAAGCAGAAATTTTGCACTAGATCCAATTCTATAACTACATATGAAGCCATGAGATTCCTTCCTTCTCTGTTATACCACTCCTACAATCTGGATATCCATACTAGTTGAAGGGATTCAGGGAGCTGTCCAAACTCCTGTCTATATTTTTAACTAGTGGCAGAAACTACTATCCTAATCTATTCCACACAAATATTTGTTGCCCATATTTCCCACCGTTTCTAGTAGCTTTTACCAAGAAGTTCACTAAGCGATTTCAAAATGAGAAACACAAAATGAGAAGCACAATGATCATTCTTTCACTTTAGCGCTAACCCAGCAAAATTGAACCTTTCTTCCCCCAGAATGAAAACAAAATGTGGACTCACCTACAATATTTATTGTACTGTCAACTTCTGTTTTTATCGTGGGAGATAAGCAGTAATCAGAAAACCCCTGACTTGTTCCATTACTTAGTTCACAAGATGATTCCTCTGGTTCTTGCTACAGAGAAAATGTTTGGAATGTATTAGGATCATGGAAGGATGGGGAAGGGATGGAGTATTTGGAAGCACTGCCTCCTTTCATCCCATGGTTATCCTCCATGACCCAGGCTCTCACTGTTTCATTAACATGCCCTCTTCAACAATTTACTGGATAGCCAAACTAAAGCAGATTAGTGTTTCAAGCTTTCCAAAATCAGAGATGAAAACTGCAATCCTTCCCTGCCTTCTTCGTAAAAACAACTGCTTGCATATGTAAAAGCAACCTGCAAAATTTACAGGGTGTCTTACAAGAAATGTTAATGCCTGGCCTGTAATGGAAAAAAACACAGCGGTTTGAGTGTGAGGTGCTGCCTCAGATGTTTATTAAACATCTATCATTAACTTTCCAAGTACAATGACATTGTAGGAGCTGAAAGAACGGTGACTAGGTCATAGCTGCACCACCTATAATCTGCCAAATGCATTCTGAGGTACTCATCTGGTCCCTGAGAACAAAACATGCAGCTTTCTATTGGTGAGAATAGCCATGGGTTTTGTGTTTCAATTAGGGATTTTCTTAGTTCTTCTCTTCCCTATTTGAATGATCAAGGGGAGGAGTAAAACAAAGCATTTACTTCACTGTGCTTCCCCCATTCCCCTGTTCAAGATGTTATGATTTTCAAAATGTGGACTGCCTGAGAATAGAACTGTAATTGCATTAGGGCTGAATTAACAGTCCTGACAATATACTGTACAATGACACATTGCCATGTGTCATCAACACTATGAATTCAGCATGCAAAGGCTGTTCAGCATAACCTAAAAGAGATCTCAATGTGATGCATATTCCTCTTTTTGCCATTAAAAGTCTTGGGATAGCAGTTCACCACTTGTGTGAGTATGTGGTATGTGAGTATGTGGCAGCATCAAGTTGCCGCTGACCTCTGGAGATGCTGTCAGATTTTCAAGGCAAGAGATGTTCAGAGGTGGTTTGCCGTTGTCTGCCTCTGCCCAATAGGTAAATACAGAAAACCAGATATACCAGTCACTGGTTTTAGGATAGTTCCATATCAGAACCAGGGAGCAAGGGAGTGGTAAAACTGTCTTTCTCGTGGGGCATGATGTGACATATGGCTATATTACCTAGTGGTTACAGACACTATGGAAAGGGTCACGGCCACTGTTCGCTCCAGCTGCTCTTTTAAGAGCCTTGATTCCTGTGACAGACTTGCACAGCTGCATTTTGCAACTAGTCTTATCAGGAGGGTGTCAACTGAGAGCACTTGCTGGGGGCGTGGTATCATCTTTCTACAAAGAGCACAAAGACATAAAGCATTCAGACAATTTGGGGGTCACTTCAGCAGGAGCTACACCACTGGTGTGCCAGAGAACCTCAAATAGTAACATCTTTGCCCATGAAATGAAAAAGTACCTTGATCTGTTTCGTTTTTTCTTCCTTCTCTGTCTTGAGTTTCTTTCCTGTATAAATGCAAGATGTGTTTTTTTTTTAAACAAACATTTCCTAAAAGCCTGACCAATTTTGCCCAACTCAGAAATACTCAGAATACTCAGAAAGCTTTTCCAAATAACAGAAACCTGCCCATAATACTTTTGCTCTTACTTTCTTTCTAGGCAGTGCACATGGCTTCCCCTCTTCCACTTTATTTTCACAACCATCTTGTGAGGCAGGATAAGCTGAGATGGGAGCGGTTCAAGATCAGCCGATGGCCAAGTGAAGATTAGAACCAGGTCTCTCTGGTCTGATGTGCTAACTGCTCCACTAAGAACCAAGCACTGCTCCAACACATTCTCTCTCCATTTCAATGGCACTTGAGTTGGACGTGCAGGCAAACTACAGTGAAATGCGGCTGTAAGGTACCGGAAGCATTTTGTATTTCGGAGTTGTTGTAAAGTTTAATAAACTATTTCCCCCAGTGCACCCATCTTTTTTTTTTCCCCTTTTCTAGTTCTGCTTACTGGTATGGCCCAGTGTGGGGCTTTGGTACCAAAAGCTGCAATTAGTGAGGCAATTATAAGTTGTGACAGCTTGTCTTAGAATACAGCTTTGTTTAGCTTGCAGTACTCACTTATATTAAATCCAAACGTCATTTCCCTGAAATGTTCTAAACTGGTTCATGAATTCAGACCAGTTTTATACACACGCGTGGGATGAGCAAAATCTGGTTTTAGTCCTAGTCTCAGGACATTAGTTGTAGCTCATGCAGAACTAAGTAAAGGTCCAGAAAAGGTAATGTTTTAAGATTGCAGAGAATAGCAGCGAAACACTCAGAAAAAAACAGAAGAAACGGTGCAACCCCTAGGTTAATTTGACTAAGCTCTAGGATATTTTTCAGTCCAATAGCCAAAGGCTCCCCACCCTCCACCCACATTTCCTTGACCTTTTAAATGTAGGGCCAATAAAAAGGCAGATGATTAAAGGCAGATGAGTCTTCCTTGCAATTGGTCATGGTACAAAGGTAAAGGTACTCTAGTGGTTGCAAGGTTGTTTCCTCACTGCTTACCCCCCTACTGTCAAAGGGCTGGGGAAAAAGATCACATGCAATGCCAGTAGTCCTATAATACTATGGTTGAGTATCCCTTATCCGGACTGCTTGGGACCAGAAGTGGTCAGTATTTTGGATTGTTCTGTATTTTGGAATATTTTGGAATTTTTGTATATACATAATAAGATATCTTGGGGATGGGACCCAAGTCTAAACACAAAATTCATTTATGTTTTACATATACTTTATACGCATAGCCTGAATGTAATTTTAAACAATATTTTAAATAATTTTGTGTACACTGAACCATCAATGGCACTGCTGAGGGTCTGTGAGTAATGCCAGCATGCCGGCTCAAAAGGTCCGGTTTTTGGATCAGTCCGGACACTGGATGTCCGGATAAGGGATACTCAACGTGTAATACTCTTCCCCTAGGTGGGATGAACACCACAGGGGCATTCCAAATTAAAAGGACAGGGGCAGGCAATAGGGGGAGACTGAGGAGGGTAGAAGAAGTTGTCATACAGTACTCGGTGGAGAAAAGGATGGGGCTGGAGCAATCTGACTTACCTGTTCATCTGAAGACAGTTGCCTATTATTGTCTCCAAGAGAAATTGCAGAACCAACAATATTTACACAATCATACTGGAGGTTTTGCAAAAACTGTACCTTTTGTGACATAAACAGCTGTTGGTTACCCTAACTCTTCCTTACACAATACAAGAAGCAACACACAA